>NC_049233.1:59480931-59806645 GCF_011100685.1 Canis lupus familiaris
AAAGGAGATAGAAGATAGGATAAAGGAGAACCAAGGTTGCATGATATCATGGAAGTAAAGGGAGGAAATATTTTAAGAAAAAGTGAGGGCTCTATGAATGCTGCTGAGAGGCCAAGGCAGAGATGACCAGTGAAATAAGCATGGATTTGACCAGGTGATCGTTTATTAATTGCCATAGAAAGAACAAATTGTGTTCAAAAGAGAAAAAGCCAGGGTGATTGAAGAATGAATGCAAGTGAAGAAGTGAAGGCCATGAGAATAAACTTTTGAGAAGTTTTGCTGTGAAAAGGATCAGAGATAGAATATTAACTACATGAGGATTTAGGATGGAAGCAGAAGATTTCTACTTTAAAGAGAGTATATCCAAGAATATGTCAATAGCAGATGGATTGACATGGCAGAGAAGTGATTGATAATGCAGGGGAGAAATGGGTAGGGGTGACTGCAGAAGAAAAGCCTCAGAGTGGAAACAGGATCTGGAGTACAAGTGGAAGGTTGGTAGGGCATGTCTTCCATTATAATAGAAGAGAAGGCAAAGAATAAGGATAAGGAGCTAGGTTCATCAATTTCATGGTAAGAAGAGAAAGGAGTCCTATCTGGGCAAAGAGGGAGGAATCTGCATAAGACAAAATCCAGAAGAGGTTCTATGCAGAGCCAATACAAATATTATCTCTTTGATTACACTGCCCAAGTGGTGTACCAGTTCCTCACTGAAGAGGAAGTGAACTGGAATTGTCATGCGTATCAAATAATAAACTTCATGTAGTTTTCTTTTACAGAGAATATATTTAGTCATTGCCAACAAATCCTTTTATCGTTGCCAGAAAATCTTCAAATAAAGAACTCTTCTAGATGTTATTAAAAATAGATCCAGGGATTTGAAGGACCTCACCTTTCCACTAGAGTCACAGTTCTGGTGCCCTGCATGGAGGACAAAGCAGTTCAACTTGCCACAGGAACTGTTACATGTTCCATTTGAAACGGTATTTAAATAATGAAAAGGGAAGAGTTTAAGAGCTACTACGTACCGAACTTTGTTGAACACTATGCAAATTATTTGAGTCCTCAGAACAGAGCTCGAAGATAGGGACACTACTTATTTTTCACATGTGAGGGAACTCTGACCCAGAGAGAAAAGTATATCACTAGGCTTTGAACTTAGACAAGTATGATTCCACCCACAGGCAGCAAAGTGTGTGTAAAGTATCAGAGCATGCATGTGCATGTGCGTGTGCGTGTGTGTGTTTGTGCGTGTGTATACACATGCACTCACAAACTGAGTAGCATAACAAAGTCCCAGGTTTGAGACTTACAGAGCAGGCTATTTACAAATTTTACAATACAATTTCTCTATAGAGTTCAGACAAAAAAATTAATTAAAAAGTAAAAGTAAAGTAAAAATAAGGAACATAAGTAATATGATATTGTAGAATTTATAGTTGGAAACTGGGAGGAAAAAAGGTGTGATTTTAGCTTAGTCTAAGAAATAGAATTCAACAGCAAAATAGGTATATAGACATACAGTTATGGATATAGTTACTGATTCTTGCAATTACAGAATTTCCAGCACTAGCAGTAACCTCACAGAAAAACCCGAACTCCTTTCTCACAAATGAAGAAATTGAGCCCCAGAGAGGTATAGTGGTTTGCCCAAGGTCAAAGAGACAGTTAATATGCCAGGATTAACCCCAGATTACTTCCTTCTTCCATACTTCCCCACTGTGTAATGAGGCATCTTGTAAGCATAGATAGAAAAAAATGAGAGTGGAAATTAAAACATAAATAATTAAAAGGAAAAAAGAAAGAATATGGTCAAGTGACAGAGAAAAGGAAAAAAAGAGCACACAAACGAGAAAGTGAGTACAACATGCATATGCTAAAACATTCAAGTAACGTGCATTGACTGTTTTAAGAGAACTGTGTTATTTAGATAAACATAAAGAAGGGGGGTAGAATCAGGACTGTTTTACAAAATGAGTTTAGGGATCACTCAGGAAACAGAATTAGGAAAAGAATGCCAAACACCACATGGAAGTCCAAGAAGAGATGAAGAGACAAAAGCTTACATAGGAAAGGTACAGATACAACTTTGGTAGGCCTGAGATATGCAATACTGCATTCTAGAAGCACTTGAAAATGTTCTCATCAAACTCAGAAATCAGTTGTTAGTGACATGCGGAAAATGTCAAACAACTGCAGTATTGTAATAAGGTGCTAACAATGTTTTTACAAAGAGAAGAGTAAGAGAGACAAGAGGACCTTAATGTTGGTAAATGCAGGTTTCAAGGTTGCCCTCCACCCCGCCCCCAGTAATTCTGCTGAAAATGTTCTCATGAATAGTTTATTGCATGACATACAGCACAGTGATATACTGTAAATCAGAAGAAAATGACCAGTGAATTTGAACTTACAAAATATGTTATTTGAGGAAGCTGGGGAGGATACCTTGGTTTAGATCAGAGAGGTTGTGTTTTTCTCTTCAGGACCATGCTGAGCTATATGAGCACGCCGCATTCAAATGAACTAGGGTGCCCACACTCAGGCGAAAGTTTTCCCCATCTTTCCCCATCTTTCAGGGGAAAGATGAAATGACAGGTGCAATGAATTACAGTGTCTTTATTACTTGGGTAATCCCATGTCCCTCCTCGTAAGGAGACATGCCAAACTCATACCAAGTCAAGACTACAAGTGGAAGCTTCCGAATGAAAAAGAGTTAAATGGCCTGTGATTATCCAGTGATGTTGTCTGGGCAACAAACAACAGGACAGTAGAGAACACATGACAAGTTGCAACAATAGGGGTGGTATGAAAGATGAAAATTAGCAGAGGTGTAGGCAACAGACCTTTAAAAATATACTCTCATGTGCCTTATACGACTTATAGCACTTATGATTCTATGTGATGGAATATATTTAATAGTTGTAACTTAGTGTGGTAGAACTTTGAACCATTGGTTTGTGGCGTATATAATCACAGTCTTTTTTTAATTAAAGAAAAGCCTGAAAATATACCACAAATGGCAATGAACTTTATAATATGCAAAATATCTCACTCTAGTAAAACATGCCGATGAAAATAGTCATGAAACTGGATTGAAAAACCGTGGAACTAGACATGGTACATTCATATTTCTAAGTAAAGTAAACAAAACAAGGGAAGTAAAAACAGAAATCTAGTATATATATTTTATATCATGGACTCTGGTAAGAAAGTTATTGGAGTGTGTTATTTTTGTTTCACTTTCTACCATTTCGATAAAAATCTTGTTAGAGAATCAACACTTGTGTTTTGTTCAATTAAAATATAGTTTAATTAGAATTATTGTTTCCATATTCTAAGAATATTTAAATTTTAATCATACAGTTGTATAGGGACTCATAATTTTAATATCCTAGTCCCTAGATAACCATGTGTTATGTTTCCCTCACATTGCTATCCTGGTTAAAATACACACACACACACACACACACACACACACACATACACACACATCTACCTCTCTTGGATTTTAATTATGGATCCTAGGATATTCCAAAAGGAATATTTTTTTTTCCAAAAGGAATATTTTAAAAATAGCATCTATAGTACCATATTCTAGAACACTATTCTTTGCATTTTATTAACTTTCCATAAGACAAAAACACCATGAGGGATACTCAGCATTTATTCCTATTAACTTTTTACATTATTCCCTGTTTTGTGGGGTCAGAATTCTGGGAACTAAATTTCCCAGAATCTGTTGCTGGTATGATTCCAGTTTTCACCAATGAGAGATACTTCATGAAATTTGAGTTGTAAGGAAAGAAGAAAATATTATACTTCCTCCAATCATGGTGAATAAAAATGTGAGCTTCAGCAAACATGAGTTTTGAAAAATCTTTTTATTAAGATGTAGATATATCCTATAAATTATGCCATAATATTAAGTTTACAACTTGATGAATATTTATATATGCATCTATGTAACCAACATTCTGATAAAGACACAGAATACTTTCAGCACCCAAGAACAATGCTTCCTCTTAAGTGTCAATCAGTTCTGACCCTCCAACCTTAGAGGTAACTGTTCTTCTGACTTCTAGCACCTTAGATTAGTTCTGCTTGTCCTTCGAATTCACATAAAGTGACGTACACAGTGTGTGCTTTTCTCCCCTTTAGCTTTATTGAGGTATAAGTGACAAAATTGTAATATATTTGAAGTGTACTATATTTGATTTGATATATGTATACATTGTGAAAAGAATACCTGCCTTCCATTGAGTTAATTAACACATCCATTACCTCACATTTTTTACTTTTTTTTTATGAAAAAGCCTAAGTTCGGGGATCCCTGGGTGGCTCAGCAGTTTAGTGCTTGCTTTCAGCCCAGGGTGCGATCCTGGAGTCCCTGGATCAAGTCCCACATCAAGCTCCCTGCATGGAGCCTGCTTCTCCCTCTGCCTGTGTCTCTGCCTCTCTCTCTCTGTCTCTCTGTCTCTCATGAATAAATAAAATCTTTAAAAAAAAAAAAGAAAAAGCCTAAGTTCTACTCTTATAGGAAGTTTCAACTATATAATACAATATTATAAACTATAGTCACCATGTTATACATTAGATCCTCAGACCTTATTCCTGTTATAACTGAAATTTTGTACCTTTTTATCAATCTCTCCCTTTTTGCCTCACCTACCAGCAACCACTTTTCTACTCTGTTTAACTTTTTTTCTTTTTATTCATGAGAGACAGAGAGAGACAGAGACACAGGCAGAGAGAAAAGCAGGCTCTATGCAGGGAGCCAGACGTGGGACTCTATCCCAGGTCTCCAGGATCAGGCCCTGGGCTGAAGGCGGCGCTAAACCACTGAGCCACCTGGGCTGCCCCTTTTCTTTTAGATTCTACATGAAAGTAATATTATATAGCATATTTCTTTCTCTATTTGACTTATTTCACTTAGCATAATGCCCTCCGTTTCATCCATGGTGTAGCAAACAGTAGGATTTCCTTCTTTCTTAAGAGTAAATTATATTCCTATGGTGAACCTAACAATATATTAAACTTGTTATAGTTCACTAGGTTGCATACTTGAAACTAATGAAACATTGTATGTCAATTTACATTCAAATTTAAAAAACAATTAAAAATCAAACTAAGACAAAGTGAATGACATTCCATTATGTGTATGGAATGGACACACATGCACACACACACACTACATTTTCTTTATCCATTCATCCACTGATGAACACTTAGGTTGTTTCCATACCTTGGCTACTATGAATATCTCTTCAAGATTCTGGTTTTATATCCTTTGGATATATACCCAGAAATGGAATGCTCATTCATGTATTATTAGTAGTTCTTTTTTATAACTCCTTGAGAAAACACTATACTGTATTCCATAGTGACTTTTCCAGTTTACATTTCCACCAGCAGTGCATGAGGGTTCCCTTTTCTTGATATCCTTGTCAATATTTGCCATGTCTTGTCTTTTTGATAGTAGACAGTTTAACAGGTGTGAGGCAATAGCTAATTCTGGTTTTCATTTTCATTTCCCTGATGATAAGCGATGAGAATGCATCTGTTGGCAATTTGTATGTCTTCTTTGGAAAAGATTCTATTCATGTCCTCTGCCCATTTTTAAAAATTTGGTTATTTTTTTTGCTACTCAGTTGTATAAATTCCTTGTATATTTTGAATATTAACTCCTTATCAGATAGGTGATTTGCAAACATTTTCTCCTTATCTTTTAGTTGCTTTTAGGTAGCCATGACCAGTAGAACTGATTTCTTACAGTTTTAGACCTGAGTACTAGATTTCCTAAAATCTAGTGGAACAGTTGAGACATAGAAGGGGGCTTTCCTGATCTTTTTGTCTTCCTCCTTCTAAAATCCTTGTCTATTTAGAACTCCCTTTATTCAATCTCCTTCAACTTGGACTACCTAAGATGATTTCTGTAGGTAATTAAAATGGTTGCAGGATATAAACTGTCAAAGTTACACATCTGGGATTATTTATCTCACCTACGGATCCCAGATAAATAATAGAGTGCTCAGTTATTTTGAATTTCAGATAAAGAACAAATAATAATTTAGCATAAGTATATTGCATGCAATATTTGTATTTTTATGTGCTAAATCTGTCAACCCTAATCAAACCTAGTTAGGACAAAAACAGTGATGATTCACCACCAGTACGTACTCTCAGCTCAGGGGCACAGGAGAAATGAATCCCTGTGGTTGCTGGGAATGAAGCATATACAAAGGCAAGGCTTTGGGATAGTGGCATGTGGTTAATGTCAAGTCTCAATTTTTAATATAATTGGTATAATTTTCTACGACAGACAATTCACCCCAGAACATAAGACAAATAGGACACTTTACATCAATTAAGACTTTTTTCTATTGACAAAAAAATCCAGTATAAAACAACCTGCCCAAAGATTAAGTTTGTTCACACACTTAAGTAAAGTGCTGAGGTAGATCTGACTTCAGGCCCAGGTAGCTCCAACATGCTACCTGGACATGGTGATTTCTTGTCTCTACTTGTCTTTTTACCTTTTTTGTTTGTTTGTTTTTAAGATTTTTATTTACTTATTTGAGAGAGAGAGAGAGAGCATGAGCTGAGGGAGGGGCAGAGGGAGAGGAAGAGGCAGACTCACCTAGATCCCAGGACCCTGGGATCATGACCTGAGCTGAAAGCAGATACTTTACTGACTGACCCACCCAGGCAGCCCTCATTTGTTTGTTTTATTTAATTTTAAAAACAGTTTATTAATGTTAGGTTGATGTAACATAAAAAGCACAGGTCAAAACTGTATAATTTGATATTTTTGATGTACCTATGTAGCCAGTAAACATATCTATCATACCCAAAAGTTTCTTTACTTCTTTATAATCCTAAACCTCCCTGCATAGAGGGAGGTCCCACATCAGGCTCCCTGCATGGAGCCTGCTTCTCCCTCTGCCTCTGTCTTTGCCTCTATTCACAGGAAACCACAATTCTTTTTGTCACTGTAGATTAGTTTTCATTTTCTAGATTTTATTTAAAAGTAACTGAACAGCTTCTACTCTTTTTTATGTAGCTTCTTTTACTCAGTATAATTATTTTGAAATTCATCCACAGTGTTATGTGTATCAATTGTTAATTCTTTGTTACTGCTCTAAGTTTTACATTGAATGGATATACCACAGTTTGTTTATCCATTTACTTGTTGAATTCTAGGGTGGTAACCAGTTTGAGAAAGAAAGAAAGAAGGAAGGAAGGAAGGAAGGAAGGAAGGAAGGAAGGAAGGAAGAAAGAAAGAAAGAAAGAAAGAAAAGAAAAGAAAGAAAAGAAAAGAAAAGAAAAGAAAAGAAAAGAAAAGAAAGGAAAGGAAAGGAAAAGAAAGGAAAGGAAAGAAAAGCAAGCCACTATGAGCATCCATATATAAGCCCTTGTATGGACATATGCTTTCATTTCTCTTAGGTAAATACTTATTAATAGAATAGCTGGATCATGGGACAGGCATATTTCTACCTTCATAATAAATTGGTAAACTAATTTCCAAAATGATTATGTTATTTCACCAGCAGTGTACTTGGCACACTTGATGTGGTATTTTCTTATGGATAATTGATGTGGTGTTTTCTTAATTATTGAGTTTTGAGAAGTTTTATATGTTATAGCTATAAGGTTTTTTTATCAGATATGTAAATTTTAAATATATTCTTTTGTCTGTGATTTGTATTTATTTTTTACTTTTAAAAAAGATTTTATTTATTTATTTGGTAGAGAGACAGAGAGAGAGAGTGTGTGTGTGTGCATGAGTCAGGGGGAGAGAAAGAGGAAGAAAGAGAATCTCCAGCAGACTCTGAATTGAGTGCAGAGCTCGATGCAGGGCTTGATCTCATGACCCTGATCAGCCAAAACCAAGAATCAGTTGCTTAACTGACTGAGCCATCCAGGCATTCCTGTGATTTGTTTTTACATTCTTATTACAGGGTCTTTCAAAGAGCAAGAGATTTTAATTTTTAGAAAGTCCAATTTATGAAGTTTTTTTGGGGGGTCATTCTTTTGATGTTTTATCTTATCTAATCTTTGCCTAATCTAAAGTCACAAAAGTATTCTTTTATATTTTATTCTAGAGGTTTATGGTTTAACGTATTACATTTGGGCATATGGTCCATTTTAAGCTAACTTCTGTACATGTGCAAGGTATGGACTGAAGTTCAGATTTCTTTGTTTTTTACAGTTTAGCCAGTTGCTCTAGCACCATTTGTTGAAATCACTATATTTTCTCTAATGACTTGTCTTTGAATATTTGTCCAAAATCAGTTGTTTGAATATGTATGAGTCTATTGCATTATTTATGCTGTTCTATTCATCTATTTCTCTATCTTTATACAAATTATTGATTATTTGATCGTCTTCA
Organism: Canis lupus familiaris; assembly: GCF_011100685.1. Classification (NCBI taxonomy): domain Eukaryota; kingdom Metazoa; phylum Chordata; class Mammalia; order Carnivora; family Canidae; genus Canis; species Canis lupus. The sequence continues at coordinate 59,489,321 of NC_049233.1, forward strand.
TTATTATAGCTTTAAAGTAAGTCTTGAAATTAGATAATGTTGGTCCTCCAGCTTTATCAAGATTGTTTTTTCTCATAAGTTCTTTGTATTTCTATGTGATTGTAAAATTAGCTTGTCAAGTTCTAATAGAAAGCTTTCAAATATTTTAATAGGTATGGCATCAAATCTACTTGTCAATTTGTAGAAAACTGACATCTGAGCTATAGTGGGTATGATGATCCATCGGCATGGTATATCATTACATTGACTTTGGTCTTCTTTGAGTTCTCATAGCTGTGTGTTTTAGTTTTCAGTGAATAGGTTTTGCACATTGTCAGAGTCATCCCTAATTATTTCGCACTTTTGATGTTATGATATTGGTTTCTAATTTCAATTTTTTAAGTGCATCTCTTTTGTTATCAACTATAAAAACAGCTATGCTTATTATTTTGAAGTTCATACATTTTCTGAGGGATGTTAACAGTTGTTTTTTTATATCCCTTCCACTTTTAACTTTTTATTGTTTTCCTATTAAATAGATGCACAACACATTATTTCATATTTATCCTTTATCTTACAACCTTGATAAACTCATTTATCAACTGTTTTTGGGTTTGTTTTTGTTTTCTGATGGACTCTATGGGATTTTTACATAGATGGTAATGGTATCTCTGAATAAAGACAGCTTTACTTATTTTTTTAAAATATGGGTGCCAGGGGCAGCCCCGGTGGCCCAGTGGTTTAGCGCCACCTTCAGCCCAGGGTGTGATCCTGGAGACCCGGAATCAAGTCCCACGTCAGGCTCCCTGCATGGAGCCTGCTTCTCCCTCTGCCTCTGTCTCTGCCTCTCTCTCTGTGTGTGTCTGTCATGAATAAATAAATAAAATCTTTAAAAAAATATGAGTGCTGTTTCTTTCTTTTTCTTGAAAGAGCAGACATCCTTGTCTTGTTTTTGATATTAGAGAGGAAGCATTTAGTCTTTCACCAGTAAGTATGATGCTACGTATAAGATTATTTGTAGATGCCCTTTATTAATGGTGAGGAAGTTCCCTTCTTATCTTAGTTTGTTGGAAGATTGTTTTGTTTTGATGAATGGTGGTTGAATGGCTGAATTTTGTCAGATCACTTTTTTGTGTATAAAGAAATGATGATCATGTGACTTTTATTTTTTAGTTTTTGAGTACTTGAGGGAAATCTGTTTATTTGTTTTGTACCTCTCATCTCTGGTTCCCTGTCCTTAAAACTCTAGCTTCCTTGATATCCATAGACTCTCAGTTCCATCTCTTCAGTTACAGTCTTCTAGACTCTGCCTTTGTTCTCCTTCCCAGGTTACAGTCTAGAAATGTTCTCAAGGCAGTGGTTTGGAGCAATAGTGGGATTTACCTAATTTGTTTCCTGACTCTTAGGCATCCTTCTTTGCCTGAGATCTGTTTTTTAAATTGTTTCAAGTGAGAGGGTAAATCTGGTCTTTGTGTTTTCACCATGGCCATAATCAGAATTCCTGCTCATATCTATGATTGATTTTTTAAAGATTTTATTTATTTATTCATGAGAGACACACACAGAGAGGCAAACACATAGGGAGAGGGAGAAATAGGCTTCCCTGTGGGGAGCCCGAAGCAGGACTCAATTCTGGGATCCTGGAATCGCACCTTGAGCCAAAGGCAGATGCTCAACTATTGAGCCACCTAGGCGTCCCCATGATTGCTTTTTAACAAAACATAGATTTAATCTATTGTGAAGGAAGTTTGGGGTCTCCAATGTCAACTCTTAGTACTTAATTTTTAATTTTAAGTGGATTTATTAAGTGATAATCTATTAATATTTTAATAGCTGGTTATTTTAAATATGCTAGGTGGTAAGTTTATATCACAAAACAAAAAAATACACTCTTTTTAAGGTCATGTTAGTCCCTGAGTAGCAGCTACTCAGCTCAACTGACACTGTGACAATATAAAGTAAATAAGGAAAGTTTGTAAAAATATCTTGAAGAATTAAATCACATTATATAACCAGCCAAGAGAAACCAGAAGATATTACTAATTGTTTTACCAACCAACTATCATTCTGACTCATTGTCTTTGTAAATTTAGTTGATAATAGTCCTATAATTAGGAACTCTTTTATAACTTTGAAAAGAGTTTAGGTTTTAAAATTTAAGTAGAGGCAAATCAGCACTATCTAATTAAAATAAGAAATAATAAAATCATATAGATTGCATTCATGTAGTCTTCAGGATGAAAAGGATTACTCAATTTAACTTGATGAGGTACCATATCATTTTCTTCAAAGAACGAACATTTTAGGAAAATAATAGAGAAAAAAATAGAAAGCTTAAGCATATGTGAAATGATGCACTGATGCATCCAAAAAAAAAAAAAAAAGTCATTCAAACTCTATGTAATTATACCTGTGTGTAATCAGGGGTGGTTTGTGAGGGGAAGTAGGCCAGGTGTAAATTAAATACATCCAATGAGTTGACTCCCAGCTAGCACTTCCTGGTAGGTATTGCATTGTTTGGAAGGCCAGACAGGTATTCCAACGATTTATGTCACAAAATTTTGATTTAGAGAACTCTTAGTCCAATACTTCTGAAAATTTCAAAATGAATTTCATGCTACTTTAAACAGCTGGAGTTGGAAGATGGAAAGATTCTAATATAAGCTGCTTGATTACTTGTTACTCACTCATGTTAAAAAAAAAAAAGAAAAGAAAAAGATGTATTGAATAACATTTTTTAAGCTGTATTTTAATGGTGATCCTACTTTTAAAGAAAAAAATAAGTACTATATACTTGAATGGTAATGTTATCTTCCATAGGGTATATCTACCCACTCATAAATTCCTTAGAAATAAAAATTAGGGATGAGGTATATGCATTTTCACCTTATTTGCTTTAATAACAAGAAGCAGTGTGAAATCCATTGGTCAACAAAAGATAGGTCACCTTATCTAAACTAATTTTGGATAAGATAGATTTTCAAAATCCTTACTTGCATATTCTTGGTCTTTAATACAAAGTAAATCATGACTCTTTATTTTATGGAATTGAAAACAGGCGTCTTAAGAAGTTAAGTAATTTTTTAAATGATACAAACATGTAGTATGAACTAAAAATAGAGGCAAGGCCTCTTATTGTTTCAGTTTTATTTTCTCTGTACTGAGTATATTTTATAAATAAAAGTTTACTTCATTTATGATCTTGAACAGAGACCATTTATAATATTGAACCAGAGAATTAATTTAGGTCAGTTGAATTATTTTTTTAAAGATTTTATTTATTCATAAGAGACATACACAGAGAGAGGCAGAGACATAGGCAGAGGGAGAAGTAGGCTCCCTGCAGGGAGCCTGACACAAGACTCGATCCCAGGACCCCAGGAAAACACCCTGAGCCAAAGGCAGGCCCTCAACCATTGAGCCACTCAGGAACCCCTAGGTCAGTTGAATTATTATGAAGCTGTAACTGTTGACAAAATGACTCAAAGGCAAAACAAAAAAATAAGACAAAGACCTCAAACTTTTTACTTGAGTGACTAAAGTAAGTTTCCTCTATTTACTTTCTCATAATCATAAAAAGCATATAATAGACACCATTTTTTTCTTGTGTTTTGCTTTTATCCACTTAGCCATCTATCTATTTATCCGTCTTGCAATAGCACCCTGATTATCTTCTGGGGGAGGCATTTCTACCTTACTCTCAACCCATGTAGTGTGGCACTTGTAAGAGTACCCTGCACCCAGGTGGACAGAGATGCAAGCTGTCCCAAGTAGAATACAGCAATCCCAAAGCCACAGTGATTGCCTCAGGATAGTTACCTGACTGATGCCAAGCTATTCAAGTTCAATCAGGACCAAACTGGGGATCTTTATTTCAGGCATTGACAAAGGAGTTGAATCTTTTCTTCTGAGTCTAAGGCTATGAAGAGATAAGTCTAAAACTACTGAAAATTCTCATAAAATCAAAGGAAAGAGCTTTCTGACAATGTTACTTAAATCTTCCAGCAAAAAACAGAACTGAGAGGACTTTTGGGTTGTGACCAGGGACAAGGACCAGATTGACCTTCTTAATGAGAAACAATGACAACAAAAAACTGGACAAAATATGTGAAGCAATGATTTTTCAAGATACTGAGCATCAGGCAATAAAATACAATGATCCCTGAAATAGGAGGTAAAAAAAATAAGACATGCCCTGCAATTGTCCTCAACAATTGTCTTATAATAATCTCCAGACTAGGGCACACAGAGAGGGAAACAAAAGCAGAGGCTAGCAGACTCCTGATTGAAGGAGGCCAAGAAAATCTGAGTTTGTAGGAGAGGGTGCCAAATATCTGAGATGTGTATAGATAACTCCAGAGACCATCTGTGTACCCCTTGAGTATTCAGTGGTATACTGATAAGTACATACATGCAAGAAAAGTATTTATAGCCATGGAAAGAATCACCCATTAGAGGGAATAGTACAAATGCTCACCACAGGACTAGGAATAGACCTACAAACCAGACTAGATTTCACAATTCACAGAGAAATGGATAGAGTATCCAGAATAGTCTTGACTCAGTAGAGGGAAATAACTTTAAACTAAATATGACTCTGTCCCTGCCTTACAAATCTTAAAAGTGAGACCTGAAAGAGTCAAACTGTTGCCCAGCAACTTAACTGCCTTCCAAAAAAAAAAAAAAAAAAAAAGCTCAAGAATATTTATATGAGTACAAAAATATCTTGTATCCAACAAGGTAAAACTCTCCATCTATGGTATCCAATTAAAAATTAGCAAGCATGCAAGGAAGCAGGAAAATACAACTCACAATGAGGAAAAATAAACAAATAAAAACTCAAAAATAACACAGGTGTTATAATTAACATACAAAAATATTGACCAATTATAGTTGCATACCTTATCTTCATAAGTATAAGTAGAAACATGAAGATATTAAAAATACACAAATTGAACATCTAGAGATGAAAACTGCAGTGTCAGAGATGAAAAACACACTGTGTGCGACTAATATAATGAGATAAAAATATATGGATTTGACAGTGAAGAAGATGAGATGAATAATTTCAAGACTTCACCATAAATACTACCCAAAATGAAAATGAGGAGAAAATGGGAAAAATAGAAAATAGAAAGGGCACCAGTGAGTTATGGAATCTACAGAAAAGTAACTAAAAAGTTACAAAAATGTAACTAGTCAAAAAGGAGCATGTTTATCAAGGTTACAGGATATGTGATTGATGCACAAATATCAGTTGTATTTATATATACTAGCAACAAACAAAATTTGAATTGGAAGACAATTTAATAGCACCAGAATACAAATTACTTAGAGATAAAGCTAATAAAAGTTGTGGAGGCCTTTATACTGAAAACTGACAACACTATTGAGAGAAAGCATTAAGACTTAAAAATTGTAGATATATATAGTATGTTGGTAGGTTGGAAGACTTAACATTGTTAAAATGTCAATTCTCCACAAATTGTTGTATAGTTCCAATGCAGTCCCAGTCAAAATACAAGTAGTGCTTTTTAATAAATAATACAAGTTAACTCTAAAATTCCTATGGATGCAAAGGATCAGAATAAACAAAACAAGTTTCGCACACACACACACACACACACACACACACACACACACAGTTAATGGGCTAAAGCTACCTAATTTCAAGACAAATTTAAAGTTACTATTACTAAAATAATGTAGCATTGGGATAAAGATGGACAACTAGATTAATGGAAGAGAATAGAGAGTTGAAAAATAGATCCCACATGTATGGACAACTTATGTTTACAAAGATGCTACGGAAGAAGAATCGTCTTTTCAATAAATGGTGCTGGAATAATTGGATATCCATTTACAAAATAGTAAAAAAAAAGAAAATGAATTTGGATCCATATGTTAGACATGAATATGTTGCACATATGCACATACGTAAAAATTAACTCGCCATTAATCATATACCTAAATTTAAAATATAAATCTCTAAAACTTCTAGAAGAAAATACAGTAGAAAATTGTGATCTTGGATTTGGCAAAGATTTTTTAAACAGGGCCAAAACTCTAACTATAAAAGAAAAGACAATAAATCAGACTCAAAATTAATTTTTTGTTTAACTTTCCAAAAGACACTGTTATGAACAAGCCCTTTAATGAGAAAATATTTGCAAAACATGTTATCTAACCAAGGACTTGTGTCTTAGAGAGTACACAAAAATAAGAAAGCAAACCACCCAATTAAATTTTGAAAAGAGGTAAGTATTTGAATAGACACATCATGAAAAAGATTTACAAATGTCAAGTAAGCACATGAAAAGACACTTCATATCATTAACCATTAGGGAAATGTAAATCACAATGAAATGATACTATACATCTACTAGAGCGGATAAAGCGAAAAAGAGATTGATAGTACCAAGTGTTGGAGAAGAAGAAAACCAACAGGAACCCTGATGCACTGCTGGTAAGAATGAAAAATGGTATATGTATCCATTTGATAAGACACTTGGGATATTTCTTTAAAAGTTTAATACATACCTACCATGGGATATAACTATTCCACTTCTAGCTATTTATCTGAGAGAAATAAATGCATGTGTCAGTAAAGTTTTTATGTCTATATTTATTTACGTTGATGCAAAATACGAAGTTGCTGGGTCAAAGGACAAAGCAATGATTTATCCACAGAGCATCTCATTGCCATTTCTCCAGGCCCCAATAATTCATGGACTGACGCAATGAGGGCCTGATGTTTTTGTACACGGACAGGGATTTGCACCACAGGAGAGGAATTTTGAAGTTATGAATCTCAGATTTTACACAAATTGTGGGCAAATATACCCACTTTTCTCCTATATAAAAAGAGCAAGCTTTGCTCTGGAGTATGTAGAATGTAAGGAAATTCTCTCTGGGAAGGGGAAAGAAAGTCTCTAGGTACCTTATCCTCTAAAACAGAAATGAATGATGGCCTAAGGGAGAGATAAGACTTGATATCTCTCTGGTTGTCTCTATCTTTAGGCTTGTTCCTTAGTTATCTCCAAGCCCAAATGCCAGTGTTTTTTTTTTTTGTTGTTGTTGTTGTTGTTTAGAAAGCCCTGACCAGGCAGAAAAATGAAAATATTTATGGAGCATTGTTTCCCAACAATGTCCATACAAAACTTGTATCTGATTACTCATAGCCCCCAAATGGTCACATTACAGATGTGAATGTAACATGAAATATAATGAACAGACGATTGTGTTAAATCCATGCAATTGACTATCACTCAGCAATAAAAAGAAATGAGCTATTGAAATATACAACCACGTGGATGAATTTCAAAAAATTGTGCTGAATGAGAAATGCAGACCAAAAAAAAAAAAAATCACACTGGATGGTTTCATTTATGTAGAATTCTAGAAAATGCAAGTTAATTTATAGTGACAAAAAGCAGCAGATCAGTGGTTGCATGAAGGCTGTGGAGAAGGACTGAGATGGGTAGGAGGGAAGGATAAAAGGGTGCAAGGAAACTTCTGTGTGTATATGTTGGTCATCTTGATTGTGTTGATGGTTTCTTGGGTTTATACATATGTCAAAACCTAGCAAACTGTACACCGAAGTATGTGCAGTTTATTTAACATCAGTTTTACCATGATACTGCTGTTTTAAAAACTAGAAAAGCCCCTCTAGACTTTAAAAATTATTTCTTTGAGTTTGTGGATTATAGATACATGGGGAGAGAAAAGAGCAGGAATAGCTTCTCCTCCTGTCAGGGAGGTCAAGGGTCACAGTGCTCAAGTTCCTCAGACTCACACTTAACCTGGGGTCTGTACCTAGACTAAAGCAACCTCGGCCTGGGTTCTGGCGGAACCTGGGGCGGGGAAACTTCACAGGATTGACTGAACTGTAGTTTTTGATGAAACTCTACCAACTTGTCATAGTGAAAAAAAAAAGGAGACAGAGGAAACTCCAACTTCACTCACAATTCTGGATCTTGTTGTTGATTTTGCATTATGCAGCTTTTCCTATTATAACGATTTTATTGTTTGTCCTAATGTTTCAATAAAAATAAAACAATTACCATGCGATTACTTGGGTTTGGTGAATTCACAGCCCATTGTACGGATAGTATTTTAATATTTAACTCTCAAAGCAATATTGTAAGGTGTCATTGTTCCTATTCACACAGTCAGCTGGAGACTGCTCCCTATGTGCATCTCTTTAAGCTACAAACATGTTAGCCATCTTATTATTTATAAGGTCACTTTGACCTCTTCTCCTTGTACCTCCCATTGGCTAAACCCAACTGGCAGGCAGAGGGCAAGAGTCCTGATAATGCAGCTTCCACCCTTTAGGGTCTGCAACAAAAGCAAAGAATGAGTGGAATAAGGGTAGGGCCAGAAAATAAGACCATTTCCCAATTCATGCTTAGCAATCCTAGATACTTCTGCATACTCCCTAGTAGAAGTTAATTTGTCCCTTAAACTCTATCAGTCTTAAGCTTTTGTTTGGAAAGAACTTCCCCATGTGTTGGAATCATGTAACTACAGGTTTGAATTGTGGTTTTGAACTGTGTTCTTGAACAAGCTAGTCCCTGACCCTAACTTTCTTCCTCTGTAAAATGGGAATATTGAAATACCTGACAGATAAAAGAGGATTTGATAAATGTTAGCTCTCCTTTCCCCTTTCTCTTAGATTCTCAGCTCTGACACATGGCAAGTACATATATTTTTCTTTTTCTGCTTCTCTTATGTGTCCTATTTGGGATTGTTCATTTCTTCTTTATTTTTATTTTTATGTTTTTTAAAGATTTTATTTATTTATTCATGAGAGACACACAGAGAGAGGCAGAGACACAGACAGAGGGAGAAGCAGGGTCCTCACAGGGAGCCCAACATGGGACTTGATCTCAAGTCTCCGGGATCACTCCCTGAGCCAAAGACAGACACTCAACTGCTGACCCACCCAGGCGTCCCTGGAGTTGTCCATATTCAAGGCCTTTTGCCAAACTGTAGTAATGTTATATCACTCTATTTTCAGGTGAGCTTACTGAAAGAGAACTAAAATTGGAATGAACGTTAGCTTTGTGCCACTACACTGTCCATATATCAGGGCACTGTGATTCACTTTGATTTTTCCAATTGATGTTAAATTAACTACTAGGTGATAAGAATAAAAAATGCTAAAGAAAGTAGATCCTGTGGTAAGTGAATAATGTGCTAGAACCACGTCCAGATAGTCTCACCTCTTTAAGTGCTCTGTTTTGTTCTGGAACTTTCTGCCACATTGATGCAATTCCGTCAATTGCTTGCTCCCAAAGGCAAGCGTACAATTTTTCTTTATGAGATGTAGTCTATCCTAGTTATTTGTTAATTCTGTAGATTTGAATTCACCTACCTGTTAAGCTCTTTTTGTGACCCCAAAATGAATACTACGTTACCTTCACAGTCATTCCCATGCATGCACAGAGCTGCATAAAATCTGAGTGGTCCCCCTGACTTACACATTCTGGCTGGAGTTGAAAATGAGGATGTTCTCTTTTCTTGTTCCCATTCTCGTTGTAAATAAGTATCCTTCTCATAGTCTACTAAGCACAATGTTTTATTTGGGTTTTGTATTTTGTATGTTTTGGTGATGATTTTATTGTTTAAAATGGTCCCCAAAAGTAGTGCAGAAGTGCTGTTTAGTGCAAGTCAATGATGGTGTGGCTTATGGAGATAATATAAGTGTTAGATCACCTTTGTTTAGGCATGAATTCAGTATTAATGGATCAACCACAGTTTATAGCCAGGAAAAGGAAGAAGAAATTCTCCAATCTGTATGTGAGGCTGCTCCAGAAAGTGCTAAAGTGACATCTATGGTATGTGATGAAGCTATGGAAAAGTGGCTATATTTGTGGATTTATGAGATGACAACTGATTTTTAAAATGTAGTGGATAGTATTGTTGTGAGGATGAAAGCCAAAGAAATTTATGGTCACATTACTCAGGGTCAGGAAAATGTTTAACCGTTCTTGGCTAATGCTGGCTGGCTCCCACATTTTGAAAGGCGATGTGATGTGAAAAATGTTAAACTTGAACATGAAGCAGGTTGTGCAGAAGAGGATGCTGCAGAAATTTAAAAACTACATGCTAAGGGTTATATAGGAAAAGAGTTATGTGGAAGAACAGGTTTTCAATACTGATGGGACTGGATTTTTTGACAAAGACTTTGGCAAATGAACCTATATAATGCAAGTGGCATTTTGCTTGATGAAAATTTTGTAGCAGAGGCTCATAGGAGCCTCGTATTTATCCTAAGAGCAATAATTCAGAGTTCATAACAATTTTATAGAACATAACTACTACAGATAGGGAGCATCAACTGTACACATTTAATCACCTTAATTTTTTCTCTACCCAATTGAATTTCTTTGCTACTTTATATCAATGAGTAATTCTTTTTATAACTACAAGATATCCATTTCTCTGAACAATGCAACTAATTTTTGTGCATCTCTTGTCTATTCCACATGCGAAAAAAAATCAAAACTTTAGGACTCTATACTTAAAAAATTATGCAGAATATAGGTAGTTAGGATTTAAAATACTTTTTCTCTGTGGCCATTTCAAAATCCAGTGAGATAATTTTCTAGTAAACAGATAAGCTTGGGGAAAGGTGTTTGTCTTCTTAGATATTTCATCATTTTTGGAAACATTGAACTCATACATGTGCAGGTGGGAGAATGAGAATAATAAATACTAATGTTAGAGACTGCTTGCCTTAGAAGAAGACTTACACACACAGAACATGAGGGACATGGGTTAATAGGACCTATAAAGTAATTACACTGGTGCATGACTATACTTTTATGTAATGACCTTATAAGGAACCAGGGATGCCTGGGTGGCTCAGTCAGTTAAGCATCCACCTTCGGTTCAGGTCATGATTCCAGGATCCTGGGATCGAGCCCCATCTCCTCACCTCATCAGGGGAGCCTGCTTCTCCCTCTCCTCCCTGCTCATGCTTTTTCTATCTCTTTTTCTCTCTCAAGATAAAATAAATAAAATCTTTAAAAAATACTTTATGAGTAACCAGTGTTTATTACTCTTATGGTAAATCCTTATGGTTGTTTCACTTCCTTTTTTACATTTAATAAGTATTTTCCATACTCTTGCCTCTCATAGCCATGACTCAAACAATTTACATTACAGAAAGACACAGCAGTCAGTGAACAGGTAAATAAGATCACATGATATCTTAAGATGTTTGGAAATGTCATTTCAGTCTTTCAAACTTGGTATTAACCATCTGCTAAGTTATAGCTGCAGAACCAGCCATATGCTTAAATCATTTCTATTATTCAATGTATACAGTTAAAAAAAAAAATCTTCAGCTGCTATTGTCCAAAAACCCTATGGAATGCTTCTCAAGATAGTCTCATTTCATTTATTTTTTAGGGAATTTAGTTACAGTGATCAATAAGGAAATATCTCAATTATTACATTGAATAATTTTAAAGCAATCACTTTATATCTGCTTTTAGCTTTTAATTATTCAACTAATTTAGTGAAATTTAGAGACTTTGCAAATGTAACGTATGTAAAACTGAAGCATATTATTTTAATTTTCTAAAAGTTTCTTCTAATTATATTTTTGGCAAGTACGTAGTTTTTCATATTGAACTTGGTAAAGACTGTTAAGCTGTTTTTACTTTATATAGAGACTTTTATTAGTCTATTGCCAAGAGCATAACGTTTGATTTATTGGTTTCTAGTTTTGTTAACTTATAATTATCACTTATAACTACTAAGAAAAATAATTTAAAATTTCCATTTGAGCATATCCATGGTTATAGCAGCATATTCTCAATAGCCAAAAAGTGGAAGCAATCCAAGTGTCCATCGACAGATAAGCAGATAAACAAAATGTGGTATACAGACATACCATGGAATATTATTCAGTCTCAAAATGGAAGGAAATTCTGACATGTGCTATAATATGGCTGAACATGAGGACACTATGTTAATTAGGTGAAATAGTCACAAAAAAACAAATACTGTCTTATTTCACTTATATGGGGGACCAAGAGTAGTCAAACTCATAGAATGGTAGTTACTGGGGGTCAGGGGGAAGGGAAATGGGGAATTGTTATTTAATGGGTAAAATTTCAGTTTTTCAAGATCAAAAAATTCTGAAGATTAGTTGCTCAACAATGTAAATATGCTTAATGCTACTAAACTGTACACTTAAAAATCATTAAGAAGGTAAATTTATGTGTATTTTACAATTAAAAATAAGAAAACTCATTTGAAAGGATCAGTGAAATGATTAGTTTATTACTTTGACATTTTATAATGTTTTAAAATAAATATCAGTGTGAAATTTCTTTCTACCACTAAAATATCATGAAGAAATAAATGATTTTCCCAATGAAGTAAATTTTCCCTGTATATGTGTGTGTATGTGTACATGTGTATATGAATACACTTATTTTATAACCCCACCCATATTTGTGCTACTTATTTAAAAATAAAATCTTTTCTCAGGAGATGTTCAAAAGTCCTTCATTTTTTTTTTTTCTTCTTTTCTTTTTTTAAAAAAGTTTTTATTTATTTATTTATTTGAGAGAGAAAAAGAGCAGAGTGAGAGAGAGAGAGTACAAGTCAGGGGTGGGGAGGTGCAGAAGGACAGGGAGAAGCAGACTCCCCGTTGAACAGGGAGCCCAACTTGGGGACCCTGGGATCATGAGCTGAGTAGAAGGAACTTAACTGACTGAGTCACCCAGGCACTCCAAGTCCTTCATTTATTTTTTTTTAAAGATTTCATTTATGTATTTATTTGAAAGAGAGTGAGAACACAAAAGGGGAGGAGGGGTAGAGGAAGAAACAGACCCTTGGCTGAGCAGGAAGCCTGATGTAGGGCTCAATCCCAGGTCCTTGGATCGTGACCTGAGCTGAAGGTTAATGCTTAATTGACTGAGCCACCCACATACACCCTTCATTTCTATTTAATAAAAAAAGAAAACTACTCTGTGTGGCCTAAATACTTGGTTGTCATGTGATCCTGTGTCTGCCTTCAATGTTGGTATGAAAATTGGGTAAATTATTCCTTGTTGAAAGTTATTAGTTACACGTGGTAGCATTTCATAATTGCCTAATCCCATCTTCATGAATCTTTTCTCTCCACCAGGATACATTATCCTAATATTTCTGAATATACTTTTTATTGCCTCCTCTGTTACCTGATTTCTGCTTTCCCTATCTCTATTTTTCTCCACCCAACCAACACCTCCTCATATGGATGTCTTCCATGTTCAACCGTTGGATTTTTGCTATTCTCAATATATGCTCTTTCTAAAAATAACTCATTTACTCTCATAGCTATAACTCTTACCTGTAGAAAAATGGACCATGTCACTTGGTCTCTTTTTCCTGAGGCTCTATAGTAAGCTTAATCAGAGTTAGGATGTAACTCAGGGCTAAAAAGTTCCAAGGCATCAATAAAAGAGAACCAATAGTATTCTTATTATTTATTTAATAGACATTATTGAATACTTGCTATATGTGATGGAAGCTAAGGCTACACCTATGAGAAACTTAAGATTTAGAAAGGGAAATAAATAAATCATTTTAGGACAGTGGGATATTTGTGGTAAGATGATATATGGAATTTAAGATAATAGAGAAAAGGAATTTTAAGTAGTATGTGCTGGTAAATGTTTACCGTTGGTTCTGTGGAGGAAAAAACCCACCCACCCTCAACCTGGATTTGTAGCAGTTGATTATTCCCATAATATACTTGGAGAAGGAGCTTTGTGAGATGGAACACAATACAACCTCAAATTCCATTTTTTTTTTCAGTTGATTTAAGTGTAATACATCTTGTTGATTATCTTCTATAGACCAGGCACTGTGTTGGGTGCTCGGCACATGAAGATGAATAAAACACAGCAGTTTTACTCTTGAGGAGGTGCTACATGAATGGGCAATTTGTCAGAAGATGGAAAGTACCTGGTACTTTAGTTAATGATGTTTTGTGGAGATTTCTATTTCATCTTCACTCTCTGGTTGGCCTCTGTATTTCCTGCATCCCCAAGGTTCCACATTATACTTATTCCTAAATCGAGATCTTTGGCCTTGATGATGACCCTGAGATTAAATCTCCTGCTTCTAACTCAGTACCCTAAGGACTTCCTTCCTACCTGAACATGTCCCAAACAAAACTCAGCTTTCACTAAACCAAGTCCTCTTGTAATCATCCCACTTCTATATTCTCAGCTTCAAAACTGTGGGGATAATCTTTAAATTACCTCATTGTATTCATTCCCCAGCCTTAGGTAGATGCACATTTCTTTGAGTTCCTCTTTTGCATTGATCTCTTATTGAAATAGATCATTTATTTATTATTTATTTATTTACTTACTTACTTACTTACTTACTCACTCTGGTACATGGCTTTCTCATCCAAGAGCTAGGATTTTGTAGGAGACAACCAATTGAGTCTCAATGATTTATCCTGCTAAATAGTTGCCAAACTAACATTTCTTCCATACTATCAAGATCTAGTTTCCTAAAAAAAAGAAAAAAAAGATCTAGTTTCCTTACTTTCTGGATACTTTCAGTGGTAACATGGACAAGGAACAATAAGAAAGAGAATTATGATGCTGAAGAGGTGTGAGCCTGCTCTTCAAGATTCCTTCCTTTCCTCCTGCAGTCTATCCCAGCGGAGACTTGAGAAAATATCAGCCCGGATATGACTCTCACTTCAGTCAGAAATATTCTATATTGATGAATTCTAATTCCAAGGACATCCTTGTTTAGATTTGTCTAGGCCAGGTTTTATTCTGGGGAAGAGCTAGTTGGAGCATAAAGAAGCAGTGTTTCACTGCCGAATCTTATTAAAGCATTTCTTACTGCTGAGACCAGTCCTGCTTCTTTCTTGGTACAAAATGTTCAGTTACCTCACTTTGCTTAGGTCTCTTGTATGGCCTCCATCTCCAAACACCAGATAGCCCTTCTTCCCCTGTCACCTGAGATCTAGTCTCCTGAGCCCAGTCTTCCTCTCAGGACTCACACCAACCTGAGCTTTGGTAACTGGCAAGATGCTTGGCCAACAGGCTTTGGATCTTTCTGAGTTTTGTGGTCCTGTCATGCTTTCTTCCTTGTGGCAGGACCCTTTAAGTCCATTCTGTTTGTTTATCCCACACAGACAACCCTTCTGATTTCTGAGACCATTGTTCAGGAGCATGTGTATTGGTTTCTAGCATCAAATGCCATGCTTTTAAAGTTTTCTGCATTTCTTATTTCTTTCACATGTATTTCCACCACTTCACTATCCTTACCTCACCTTCTTTGCCTTTAGTTAGTGTATTCCACCCACATAATAGGCCTTGCTTCTTCTCTTTCCAGATCCAGCTGCTATTTAGCAGTTCTACTGCTCTTCCATGAAATCCTCCCCATCAAAAGACTTCACCTTGATTTCTCCTCTCTCTCCTTCTCTTGCATTTCCTATCTCACATATTTAACCTTCAGTTATATTAATTAGCAACTAAAATATCTGTTGGTTTCCCATGTATCTTTGTTCCTTAAATAAACCATAAACTCCAGAAAGAAAAAATCTTTTTATAAAATATAATCTCTTGTCTGTACCCACTAAATCAAACCACAGCTCAGTGTGAAGCAACTCAATAAGTATTTGTCAGTTCTGGTGGTTAAGAGATGTGTAAATTACTGTGGCAACCTCAGGTACATAAAATAATTACATATGTAATATAATACAAAGTTAATTGTGTACCTTTTATAGGCTACCAGGATTGTGTAGGGGTTACAGGCACTGTGATGGATGTTGAGGATATACTCTCCACCATTGAGAAGATTGTGGTATGCTTGAAGTAAACAGGCAAGTTCATATGACTTAAGAAATCACCAATATCTGTATCATATTTTGGATATGTATTATTAATGACAAGCATACAGAGATTTATGGTAGTTGCTTAACTCCAATGTTAATACTAATACAAATACTAATAAAAATGAGTTATTTAGAAATTCATCTGCCCAATATTGTATGGAAAAATGGTAATCCTTGCTTCTCCTCAAATGATATAACAAAGATACAGTGTTCTTGTGGTTAAGAGTAACACTTTGATTTATACTTTGGAATGAAGTAGATATATACAGTCAGAAGGGTATATGACCTGGTTCTGTTACTTTGGTGGTAGTAATTTTTTTTTCTTTTTCTCTTGTCCCCCCCATTGAGTTAATTAACATATCTATCACCTCACATATTTACTCCCCCCCTTTTTTGGTAAGAACTTTTAAGTTCTTAAAAATATTTATTTAACTTTCTCTAGAACTCAGTTTTCTCTGATTTACTCAATAAATAAGGATAAAATGATACTACCTGTTAATGCACTTTGGAGAATTAAATACAATCCTGAATCAGGTGTTCAGCAACAGCTAGAAATTGAATATATACTTTGACTCTAATTACTCTCCAGCCCTAACATACTCACTAAGCTAGATCTCCCACCCAGCATTTTGTTATGGTGGTGATGATAATGGTGATGATGAAAAACAGGTGATATTAAGTAGTGTGGTTCCTATCTATCTGGTTCCTGTTAACGTTTCTTAATGTGAAGTTCCAGTTTATGTTCACACTTAAACCTTGGATCTCTGAGATCCTTTTTGGTCTCAGAGACCTAAGACTCCACAAGTGGTAGTAGTACATGTTCTAGTATAAGGGAGCAAGCATAGGACATTGGTCTAATTCTCTCATCAACTTGCTGAAAGATTTGAGTTGATCAATTTCTTCAGGTAGAGAAGGAATGGTTTTGACTGGACAATTCTTGAGATGCCTTCTGCCTTTAACATTCTGTGATTTTGATCTACTGATTATGTACAGGATGAGAAAAACATGACTTGATAGCGGTTCATTTGAAAAAGTGACATGACTTCCAAAAACACTAATGTAAGCCCAAATTTCCATCAAATGATGAGTAGGTAAAGAAGATGTGGTACACACACACACACACACACACACACACACACACAGGAATATTACTCAGCCATCAAAAAGGATGGACTCTTGCCATTTACAATGATATGGATGGTGCTAGAGTGTATTATGCTAAACAAAATAAGTCAGAGAAAGACACATACCATATAATTTCACTCATTTGTGAAATTAAGAAACATAACAGATTA
Source organism: Canis lupus familiaris (assembly GCF_011100685.1). Taxonomy (NCBI): domain Eukaryota; kingdom Metazoa; phylum Chordata; class Mammalia; order Carnivora; family Canidae; genus Canis; species Canis lupus. The sequence continues at coordinate 59,506,469 of NC_049233.1, forward strand.
ATATATGGGAGAGAGGAAAAAGAAAAACAGAAAAAGAGACAGGGAAACAAACCGTAAGAGACTCTTAAAGATAGAGAACAAACTGAGGGTTGATGTATGGATGAAGGTGGGGGATTGGCTAGATGGGCGATAAGTATTAAGAAGGGCATTGATTGTGATGAGCACTGGGTGAATCACTGAATTCTACTCCTGAAATCAATATTGCACTGTATGTTAACTGACTAGAATTTAAATAAATTTTTAAAAATGTGAATGTAATTTTTGATGGATCAATAAAAGCACAGCCCATTGACAAATGAAGATCTGTTAAGAAGGGAGCCATCAGAGTAGAGGAGGGCCTCCAATTTCATGTTGGGTATAGATGAGCTGAAGTAAGAAACTGGCACTGTTTAGCTTAGATGAGAGAAGACTGAAGTCTGAAGACATGATAACTCTCAGTAAATAGTTTAAATGCTATTGCATTGAGAAAAGACTTGTTATAATCTGTGACTAGTCTAGGGCAGAACCAAGAGTCAGGAATTAAATTCCAGAGAGGCAAGTCTAGGAAATATTATGACCAAAGAGGTAATGATTGGTTGATAGATGTGGTGGAATTTGACATGCAGATTCTATGATTTATGAATGTATCTGTCTGGAGAACATCCCTGTAGTAAAATCCCTAGCTATCCTCATTCTAGAACTTTCCTCTTAGTTTTACTTGGCCCTTCCTATTTCCTACTATTTCTCTTACTTTGGAGATAAACTTCATGTCTATCCTTTTTTAAAAAGATTTTTTAATAGTGTTTTTAAATTGACACATAATTTATACACACTGAAATGAACAGACCTTAAACATAAACCTTGATGTATTTTGAAAAATGAATGCAGCCATTTAACCCATACCCCACTCAAGATATAAAACATTTCCAATACTTCAGGAAATTCCCTTTGGTCCCTTTCCATTCATTCTCTTCCTTCAGAAAGAACCACTATCCTGATTTTTATCCATGGATTATTCTGTTCTTCTTCATATAAAGGTAACTACATATGATGTATTCTTTTTTTTTTTTTTTACGATTTTATTTATTTATTCATGAGAGACATACAGAGAGGGAGGCAGAGACATAGGCAGGGGGAGAAGCAGGCTCCATGCAGGGAGCCCGATGTGGGACTCAATCCCGGGTCTCCAAGATCAGGCCCTGGGCTGATGATGGTGCTAAATTGCTGAGCCACCCAGGGATCCCTGATGTATTCTTTTGTATCTGACTTCTTTTATCCAATGTAGTTTTTTAGAGATCCATGTTGTTCTTTTTATTGCTGAGTAATATTTCATTTTGTGACCATAGCACATTTAGTTTATCCATTCTCCAAATGATGAATTTTGGGTTTGTTTTCTTCTTTTTGGATTTGAAAATAAAGCTATTATGGACATTTCTAAAACAAGTCTTTGTGTGGACATATATTTTCATTCCTTTTGAGTAAATATCAAGAAAGGAATTTATTGTGTCATAGTGTGAGTACATGTATAACATAGGAAACTGCTTAAAAGTTTTCTAAAGTTGTAGTATTTTACAATCCCACCAGCAATGTAGGAGAGTTCCAGTTGTTCCATATCCTTACTAACATTTTATATTATTAGTATTTTCACTTTTGTGAAGTAGTATCTCATTGTAGTATACCATTAGATGTCACAAAACAAAATTATTTTTTTCATAAATTTGCAAAATTCTTAGAGTTTTGACCTTTGCAACCTACAGTTGCATTGGGTTTTGTAAGTCCTTGATTGGCTGCCATTACCAGTAAGTTTGTTCACATAACGAAAACAGAGAGCAAAGGGCAAAGTTTTATCATGGGAGGGGGTTGGGGGAGTCAGGATGGACACAGTGGTTCTTGCTTCAAAGGACCTATGAAGCCTGTGAAATTCTTTGGAGTACTGTGAGATCTGTCAGTTTATATGTATGTGTCTATATATGAATGTGTCTGTATGTGATTTTTACTTTAGAAAGAGCCATGAAGTCTAGAAGTGATCCATAATCTGCAGGAAGAAATAATTATGTATATAAATGATGCTTGGGAATATTATTTCCAACTTTTTCAACATACTTTTTTAATATTACATGGGCAATTTATTAATATTTCCAAGAATTCAAATAAATACAACATATCTGTTACACATTTCATGCTCTTCCTTTCTCATCCCTCCAGCTCCCTGTAGAACAAGAAAAACACTGATCCTGCTCAGTATCACACAATTTGCTCCAAAGCTTAAGCTTTGCTCAGTTGCTATAATGTGTTAGAACAGAGAGCCTTGCTTTATTTAAGGGGGGTTTCATCAGCGTTCAGAAAGCTTACTGTTCCTATTCGTCTGATCCCATGAGAGTTGAAAGGTCTTAGAATTTTTACTCTCCACGCAGGAGGAAAAGATGGAAAGACCTATTTGGTGACTTGGTCCTGCGCCAGTGAAGGATTACCTTCTCAATAGCCCTGTATATAATTTTCAGTTTAACTTTAGAAATTTAAAATTATTGAAAGTGAACTACTTGCTCTAGGAGACCATTTCAGAGAACAAATAGCTGCTTAGGCTTATCCCGTTCTAGGTTCAATTTAAATATAAAGCATTCTAAGCACTGAAAGCTAGATAAATCCTGATAAAAGGCAGTAGTTTAGATTAGGTTTGACAAGTATGTGTTACTGATCCTCTATTCTTCAAGTTTCCATTTCAAAAATAGTGAAGATTTATCCCTCTATGTCAGAGGAGTTCACTTGTATTTACAGTAAAATAAAAGCTTCTTGACTTTATAAAATTGGGCTTGAGAGCTTCCCTTCAGTTTCCTGTAAATTGGTGGCAAAATCTGTACTTGAGCATAGAACAGGCAATGGTGGTCTTGATTTTGTTGCAAAGTAGCAGGAGCCTAATGTTGGTATCTACGCTGGATGTGATGTGATATCTTCTGTATTGCCACTTGAACTTTGATCTTTCCCTCTTAGGACTGGTTTGGTACAAGAAGCAAGGATTCAGAACCATTTTCATTTTTATTTTATGTAATCAGCACTGATTACCATCTTCTTTTCTTACAGACTGCCTTTCCAAAACCTCCTGCTTACAGTCACTTCTGCAGTCACGTGAGCAGAATAGTTTGCTGTAGGTCTGAGAGCAAAACTCCAGAGCTCCCAGATTTGTGTAGGTGTAAATCTTACTGTGTCACTTTTCCTTGTGCAGTAAAAGATTTATATTATTGCCTTTACTTTTCTTCCTCTTGCTTTCTCCTTGAATCTCAGCAGTCTAGTTTCTGGTCCATTAAAATCACGTCCTTATTACCAATTCTAAGTGTATGATCTCATTACTTACTCTTCTGGAGTTCATCATTGCCTTTCTCTCTTTTTTCCTCCTTGAAATCACACTTCAGGATCCAGATGTATAATTTTTTCCCTTCTATTCTAATTCTTTACATAGTTCTTTTGACCTTTGTGACAAGTTTTTTGTTTTTCTGTTTTTGTTTTGTTGTTTTTGCTTTTGCTTATCTCTATTACCATCATTTACCAGGAGAGTATTTTCTTAAGACTGATACCAACTGTTCTATATTTCATTCTTTGTATTGGGAAAATTTGTTTTGAGAGAAAGCATGTAATTATAAAGGGTATGTCTTAGAGATGACCGGTATATCTGGCACTCAGCTTTATCAAGTCAGAAATCTAATCGCATCTGTATTCCAGAGTGATAAGATGCTGGCATGTTGAATCATGCAAACAGATCTCACAAAAGATCAGCATGTAAAACAAGAATGCAGTTTATTAATTTATAATGAGAAATGTAACTATTAGAAAGATCAGATATCTCTTTGCCTGACTTGCCACTCTCTCTATATAAACAAACTGCTTGGGATTAGTGATGATATAATTAGTTAGTCTTAGTTAAATGTGCTCGATGCATAATAGCAGCCATCTTTGAGAGTTTACTGTATCTAGCTAAATAACAAATATTTCAACCAAACCAGGTTTATGCCGATGCTTGCCTGGAAGAGGTTATCTTCTCTCCTAGGTAGTGTCTATATTATCATTGTGTATGTTTGCCTCTGTGACAGTTTTTTGTTTCTATTTTTGTTGTTATTGTTGGCCATACATCCTTTCCTTTGAATGACATGTTATTAGCTCAGTCTTATCAATACAGTCGATTAGGTTATGATTAGTCATTGCTGGCCAGAGTTTGTCTTCATATCTATTGTGCTTGCTTTCTTAGTTTAATATTGGAAGAAAATCCCAATGGTTCTTATTTTCCCTGTGTTCTTTAATGACTATAATAATCACCCATTTGATTATATACAGATTTTTTTTGTATTTATGTTATGCTATATCCAAAATATTACATTCAGATATCTGGCCCTGAAAATAATATGACAAATTATATGTGTGCTTTTAATTCCTTGCCTAGCTACTTCTAATCACCTGGCAAAATATTCTTTCCTATTATATTCTCTTTTTTTTTCTAGTAGTATAGATATGCCCTGTACATTGGAGAAAATATTCAGTATCCTTAAGGAAAACTGTAGGTTGAAACAAAAATGTAAAAACACAGCATTTGTAGTAATTTATGAAATATATATATATTATATTATATATATAATATATAATAATAATATATATATTATATAGAAATATATATATTATATAGAAACAAGGCATAGCAGATACTGTGTTCTATTATATAGAAACAAGGCATAGCAGAGATGGGAGTATCATCATATATGTCTCTAGGCATTCAAAGTATCATGGGATGCGCAAATATATAACCATATACAGGGAGGGCTAGGGTTTCTGAGAAGTAATATCTGAGGTTTTGTGAAAAGTGGATAGGATTTTCCTGGTCAGGCTAAAGGAGCTCACTGTTCATGTGTTTGAGGAAGTTGCTTTTAGCTGTAAGTGGAATACAGAAAAAGGTAAAGGTGATGAGACTGGAGAACTCATCAGGGGGTTCTAAAAGACTTTCCCTATGCTAATGAAGAATCTTGACTTTTTAGAGGCAAACAGAAGTAATTCCAAGTACAGGGCTAGAGTTTGGGAGGAAGACAGTGTTGAAGACATGGGTTTGGGAGAGATCATAGACCACTGAAACTGACTCAAACCGGAGATAGCCAGTAGAGTAAGGGGAGAAGTTAGGAGGTTTCAGGACAAGTATCCTTCCCTTGGTATGGTGCATGGATCCTTGTTTGTGAAAGAATTGAGAGACCTGAGGATATCTCCTGGATATTAGGGAATATCTATTGCAACACAGATTTTCTGGAAATCCCTTAAAGCGTCCAGTTAAAGGGCCTTTCAGGTAAGCAGAAACAATCAGTAAAGGTACTCTCCAACACCCTGCCCCCAACCTTTGGGTCATGTCTGGACCACAGTCTTGCATCCATGAGTCAAGAAGTATGATGACTGCAGTTGTAAAAATTGTCACAATAGTTATTAATCCATTATACCCTCAGGCCTCTGACACTTATTTCTTACTATCTTTAAGCATTATCATGCATTTTTGAATTCCATGCTGCCTTCTGTTTCTTAATTTTGTTTAGTCAAGTAATAAAGTTTCTTTCCATAACTTTACTTCTTCTAACTCCTCTGCTTTTTTCTTTGGACAACCCTTGGAAAATGATCCTCACCCTTTATAGTTTTCACATGTCCATCTGTTGCTCTTTGCAACAAATTCCTTTCCTGTTTTCAGAGTACCCTTTTAGTGCCCTTCTGTATATCTTTATATATCCTTTGTTCTTTCCCCTGACTTCATCCAAATAACCATCCACTATATTTGCTTGCTTTATTTAATAAAGCTTTATCTAACCCTTCTCTTAAGTAATTTACTGGTCTCTCAATCACTTTTTAAATTTAACGCTTGTTTTAAAAAGAAGTCCTTCCTTAATTTATCTCATAGCACACCTTCAACAGCCTTAGATTCTACTTCTTTTTTTTTAATATTTATTTATTCATGAGAAACAGAGAGAGAGAGAGAGAGAGAGAGAGAGAGGCAGAGAGAGAAGCAGGCTCCATGCAGGGAGCCTGACATGGGACTTGATCCCGGGTCTCCAAGATCAGGCCCTGGGCTGAAGGTGGTGCTAAACCGCTGAGCCAACCAGGCTGCCCAGATTCTACTTCTGAGAAAGGAACTGTCACATTTGAACATCTGTCCACCTTGGGATATACACTTCTTGAAGGAAGGGATTGTTCTTTCATATTTATATCTTTCCCATATTTTTGGATTTCTAAAATCCATTAATCTATAATGAACATAAGTCTAATTGAGAAAGATTTGAAACCAATGTTTCCAGAATTCTCTAGGTCCTGGTTCTCTATATCATATATGTGCATGCATTTTCCCTATGGAGAGGTTACGTAATTTTAGCTAATTCTTAAAGCTCTCCAAGATGAAAATAAACATGCTTACTTAAGGGTTTAAGAATCAAAATCTTAACTTCAAATTATATAAGGAAGAAGTGTGATTAGACTTTTAAATAAACTTGAGATAATTCATGTATAATTGATATCACTACTTTTCTTCTTTACCCTGTCTTTTTGGTATTAATATTGCATTTTATTAAGTCACTGATCATATTCAACAAGACTTTATATTTGTGGACTGCCTTCTCACAATATTAGCTATTTTTTAGTGATTTTGAATGCAGCTCTACTTAAATTTGTTGTTTTTTTTTTGTTTAAAAAACTTTTGTTTTTTTTTTTTTCAAAGAACAAAGTCAGAAACAGGAAAACGGGAGCTTCTGGCAGTGTAGAGGCAAAGTGTGTAATTTTCTAGCCATTCAGCTGCCACCTGCCCTGCCACCAGAGATTCAGTCTAATTATACTCGCTGATCTGAGCCAGCCACAGAAAGAGACATGATGTATGTGAAAGGGGAGGTTCTTTGAAGAGTTAAAGCAATCTTTCTTTAAAAGCTGGTTCTGTTTTTGCCTTGATGCATGCTTTAACTGCTTCTTCCTGCCCATGATGTAAACCCAGATTCCACAGAAGTAGGTGACAGAGTAGAAGCTGAAGGTACTAACATTAATCATGAAGACGTCTAATTTTTCTAGCCTTCAGTTCCACCAAGTGACAGGATGATTTTTACTTTTCTCTTCCAGAATCCTAATGTGCTGGATGATATTTAGGCTTCACACTCTTCTCAAAGTATCCTGATGTCATTCTGACAAATGACCATGTCTTCTGTAAGATGCCAGGGTTTGGGTGGTGGGCACATCTGGCTTATTTTCTTTTTTTCAGGGAAATGGAAGGCTGACTAAACTCTCACCTGCCTCAGGTGTTATGGGGTCAGTGTTCTTGCTGACCCTATGGAATCAAGTAGTGATTTTCCATTTTTGAATAAGTGTCAAAGGCTCCCATGGTGATCAACTCATCTGACATAGATATAGGTACTGCATATTTATCTTGGAGGCTTTTAAACTATTTTCTCACTCAATATTTTAATTTGTAGAGATATAATAACAGGAGAGAGATGTATCACGTAATTAGTTATGACTTTTGGAGCTCTTTTTTATTCATAATCTAAGCAAATTTAATTCATAAAAATGTCTCTCAAGATGCAGGCATGGAGCAGACCTTTTTAGTGAAGCCAGAATGGCCACGTTCATATCTTTGTTTAGTGTCCAAGTATCTCTTGGGACAAATGATCGTGTCAATGCTTTAGAAAACAATGCCATCCTTTGGATAAGTTTTAAAACTTCCTTATTACTAGCAAAATTTAATTTATTTGCTAAATACCTAATTTTTCTGTCACTTTCAAGTTTAAGGCTTAATTATTCCAATCTAGAGACTTCAGTTAAAACTCACTACAGTGCCTTACTTCTGCCTCTTTTCATTACACTGATTTAAATAAATCTTTTTCCTCAAAATATTTCTCACCTCCCCACCACACACTATTTTCCTAAATTATTTTTATTAAATAAATAAATATAACTTGTTATGTGTTTTATAAGAATAATAGTAAAATCAGGGAATATGGTGGGCAGTGTTGGATGCTGTATTGGTTGTGTTTTTTTTTTCATTTAAATTCAATTAGTTAACATATAATGTATTATTAGTTTCAGATGTAGAGTTCAGTGATTCATCAGTCTTATATAATACCCAGTGCTCATTATATCATGTGCAAACGTTCCTTAAGGTCCATCGCCCAGTTACTCCATCCTCTTACCCTCCTCCAGAAGAGACTCTTAATCACAGGAAGCAAATTGAGGGTTGCTGGAGGGGAGGGAGGTATATTTGTTTTTTAATACTGTGTAACAAATTACCACAAACTTAGTGGCTTTGGAACAAGCACCCATTTATTAGCTCCAATTTCTGTAGGTCAAGGAGTCCAACACAGTATAGCTGTGCTCAGGGTCTCTTCAAGGCTGAGATCAAGACAGCAGCTGAATTGAGTTCTTGCCTGGAGGTGCTGGGGGAAAAACAATCTTCTAAACTCATTCTTGTTGCTGGCTGAATTCACTTCCAGGAGGTTATAGCCTGAGGTCTCCATTTTCTTGCTTGCTGTTAGCTAGGGGCCACTCTAACCTCCTAGAGGTTGCTACATTCCTTGTCTCATGGCCTTCTCTATGGTCCTATGAGCAAAGGTGCCTTGCATTCTCCTTGGTTTCTCTATCTTTGACCTCTAGACTCTTGTTTAAAGCACTATATAATTAGTCAAAAACCACCCACATAATCTCCCTTTGTTAAAGTCAACTGACTTATGTCCTTAATATCATCTGTAAAAATCCCTTCATAGCAAGTACTTACATTAGAGTTTGATTGTATAACTGAGAGGTTTGTATACACTAGAGGCCATATACAGGAATTTGGGGGTGCAATTCCACCTACCACAGATAGCTAACCTAGCAGCCATTGTTAATCCCTTCTCCTATACCACATCCAGTACAGAAGTTGGGAAGCTGCATACTGCTTTTCAGCCTCCTTTTTAGGGAGGGTGACTAATTGACCAAGGAAGCATTAAGAGGAAATTCACTGGAAGGCTCCTGGGAAACTTTGGCTTTCCTGAAAAATATAAAGAGGTACTCCTGGAGTTTTTCTTTCTTTTATGGAATATAGGTATGATACTTGGAGCTGCACTGGTCATCTGGTGACCAAGAGGTGACAGTCAAGTATACTGAGCCATCTGGGTACAAGCATGCACACATTTCTGTTGGGGGAACTGAGGATATTCTCATTTGATAAAACAACACTAAGGTGGGTGGAGAAAATATAAAAAGTCCTTGAGGGCATTATCCAGGTACTGTTCTAAGCTTAGATCCTTTTACTTCTAGACTTTTTGTTAAATTTTGAGAGACATATGTGTTTAGTGACAAAGCTACTATTGTTTGTGTTTAAACATTTCTAATTGATATAAGGTAAAAGGGTGAATTAATATTTATGAGTAGTAACTAAGTACCGGCCGTGGTGCTAGCAGTTTTGTACTTTATTTCACTAATCTTCACGATAATTCTGTTAAACAGGAATTAGTATTACCCTTGTCCAGAGTTCTCCTGTCACAGAGATTACAAGTGTCAGAATGAGATCTCAGGACAAATCTGTCTAGCTCCAAGTACCCATGTATAATTCACTGCATTATGCGGCATCTCTTAAAGGTTTAATCCTATTCCTGAGGACACCTTCTTAGTGCTTCATCATAATAAATTAGGTATTTTTTTGTACTTATAGATACAAAGCAATATTATATTCAGAAATCCTCTGCTGTGGACTGAATTGCATCTCTCCCAAATTTATATGTTGAAGTCCTAACTCCCAATATTATGGTATATGGAGATGGGTGGGGCCCTTGGGAGATAATTAGATTTAGATGAGGTCACAAGGACAGGATCCTCATAAAATTGGTGTCCTTGTAAGAAGAAACATGAGAGAGAGTTCTCTCTCTCCCCTCCTCTTCCCCCACCTCTTCCTGCTACTGCTGCTGCTTCTCCATCTCCTACTCCTTCTTTTCTCTCCCTCTCCCATCCCACCCCTAGCCTTGCTTTGTGAGGACACAATGAGAAGGTGGCTGTCTGCAAGCCAGGAAGACAACTCTCACCAGAACCCAACCATGCTGGCACACTGATCTCAGACTTCCAACCTCCAGAAATGTGAGAAAATAAATTTTTGTTGTTTAAACCATCCAGTCTCTGGTATTTTGTTATGGCAGACTGAGTAGACTAAAGCAGATGATATCTTTCAGGTCCTGCTTCTTCTAAACCAAGATCCCTAAAGCCTAACCTAAAATTTGGATATGGTAGATGTTGACCATAGTCTTCAATCCTTGAAGACTTCCAGGCTTTTCTACCTTTGCTTCACAACCAGATGCATTTAAATCTTGTACTAGGTGCAGAAGAAATTGATGAAGGCAAGAAAACATATTTAGATATCTATCTGTCCTGAAAATACATCTGCCTCGGGACTCTTCTCTCAAGTTTGTCCCTTGGAGAGGTCTCTACCCATTGTGGACATTTCAGAAAGGGTGTAACTCATTTCTATAAAATCCTGATCTCTGCCCTTTTGACCACTCTATTCATATTTCTAATAAGGAAAGATCCCTGGGGTTGTATAACTTCAATCTGAATTTTGAATTTATCATAGCTGCTGTCACCTACAAGTTATAGCCTCAGAAGACACTCCAGCAATGTGTATTCACATTTTTACTGGAGCATTGAAGAAAGGAAGAAAAAAATGGGAAACAAAACAAGAGGAACTTCATCTCACATAAGTTGGAGTGCCCTGATTGTGTCTGCTAACTTTAACCCAAACCTGGCCCATAAGGCTTCTTCAGTAGAAGACACTCTTATCCCATCTTCCTTCTTTCCCTCCTCAATTCCATTTTAAATTGAAGTGAATAAGAAGAGCTCTTCAGAGAAAAATGGAAATAAGCCCCCCCAAAAAGAGTGGTTTCATTCAAGTTCAATGTATAATTCCATTCACTACAAGCTGCACTTCCTTACAATTTCATTTCATTGTCTCCTTAGAACTACATGTGACCATTTATTCAAGAGGAATGCCAGTGTGGAAGTATGGAGTAAAGCAAAATCCAAGCTCCCATTTCGCCAATGATTTTTAAAATTTTAAACCACATAACCCTTTATTCTAATAAAAACTTACCTGAGATCCCACTTATGTAAATCTAATAAGTTCAGAGATTCTCTGGTTGAATCAACAGGTAGAAGACAATATCCCTAGATATTGGAGCACTGTTGGAAAAAACTGACTCAGAGGTTAGAAGATGTGGCCAGTATCTCCTGATCCAGGCCCATGCTCCTACAGTGCAGATAGAAAATGGGTCATGGGGAGGGGGAAGAGACTGGGCTTGCTCTTTGTCAGAGTCATGACTGACTTTTGTCTTGCTCCCTTTGGTAGGGTTGACATGTGCCATGTAAGGGTAGGAGGTAGGAGCTAAGTCTTGGTGAGTTGATGGGTGAAAATTTTCCCTTCTGCTTAGGATTTCTTCATTCAGGAGCTTCTCTGGTACTCAGGCACTCCTGGCCTGCTTCAGTCATCAGTGAAGGAAAAAAAGAGAGGTGTGAGATATTCCAAGTAGGCTATAGTTCCTCCTGGGATACTCTCCGGCATACTATAAGGAAAACCAAACTTAATGTTTTCTATTAGGATCAGAATTTCAGAAAGTCTGACTGAGTTTCTTAAGGTTGCAGAGCTTCCTTACCCAGGGCAGAGGACAGAGACCAGTGTTTAACTGCTTAGTCCCCTTCCAGGTTTCTTTTACAACCTCTGAGGATCTGTTGATTCTCTCACTACCAGTTCTCTTCTTGCACATGAGTAATTGGGGGCAGAGGCTGATCCTACTGTTGTATAAAAGTAACTGATGACAGAAAAGTTGGCCCTTTGTGTTGTTCAGGTATAGAAAATTCCTCTATTTCACACTACATCATAAATTATCCGTCTACAGGCAGGTTCTGAAATTGTCTTTCCCCATCTCAGTTAAAGTTCATGGAGTTTGATGCGTGGATTTAGTATGGGATTAAGTTCCAAGTCATGAACTTAGACCTTCTTACACATGGTATTCTGTATATGGCATTTTGTATTAAGATAGAATCTGATTAGAACACAGATATGTCCCCAGAGGTAGTGGTTGAGGAAGCAGTTTTCAAACATGTCTCAATTACTACTAAGCTACTTCCTTACAAAACCTTATTGTTGAGGACTGTTTTTGCTTTGCCCTTTTGATTATTACTTAACTTTGACTTTCATACCACTTTATATTTAACTGGTCCCATGTAAAAAATATAAGCAAAAGGCACTATGTGAAAATATGCCAAAATAAATGGATAGGCACACATTTGGAGTTGTGAATTCAAGAATACATCGATTGGAGTTAGTATTTATTTTAACTTCTATCACAGTGAGTGACCAGTTGCTAAACCAACTTATTAACATGGAGCTGAATCTCAATTGTGTTGCCTGGCAAACAATATACTTTTATTGCATAAAGTAGGATATGCTAACAGTGTAAAGAACACTGAATTAGATAGTGAATTCTTGAGGGGTTCCCTTCCCGGGTCTGACTCTTGATTTTGACTGAGGTCATGATCTCAGGGGTGTGATCCCTGCCTCACTTCTCTGCCCTGCATGGAACCTGCTTAAGATTCTTTCTCTCACTTCTGTCCCCAGCCCCTGGCTTCTGTGCATTCTCTCTAGCTCTCTTTCTCTAAAAAAATAAAAATAAAAATAAAAAATAAAAATAATGTGAACTCTTGAAAAAAAAAAAAAAACTATTCCATGGTACTTTTTTCCAAGGCCTTGATTCATAATTCCTAGGAATATAGCTTAGTTCTTTTTTTTAATAAAATAATTTTTATTGGTGTTCAATTTACCAACATACAGAATAACACCCAGTGCTCATCCCGTCAAGTGTCCCCCTCAATGCCCATCACCCACTCACCCCCACCCCCCGCCCTCCTCCCCTTCCACCACTCCTAGTTCGTTTCCCAGAGTTAGGAGTCTTTATGTTCTGTCTCCCTTTCTGATATTTCCCACACATTTCTTCTCCCTTCCCTTATATTCCCTTTCACTATTATTTATATTCCCCAAATGAATGAGAACATACACTGTTTGTCCTTCTCCGATTGACTTAGTTCTGACCACACTCAGCTGTTTTTCAATGCTACCTCATCACTGTAGCTGTTGACTTTAAGCCTAATCCCTATGTATGGTTATATAATTGGTGTGCCAGTTAATTTTTTGCTCATCATTATGTTTTTGTGGATAAACTGAAAAGAAGAAACTATTTGGGCCCCAAACCTATAATCACAGATATGCTTGTTTCATGTAGATTCTAGGAATTTGCAATGTCTGTGTATATGCCAGGTATATGAACAAAAACAAAAAATTAGAACTTTGGAGATTACCTAGGAGATGTTTCTTTCTATTGGTACCGCTCTAACTCTGATGGGAATATTAAAGCCCTCAAAACAGAAAGTAAATCTACTAGTAAATTGGAATTTTCAATTTGTATATGGACAATCTAGTTTTATGTACTAAAGAGATTATAAATTTAGTTAGAATGTTCTATGGAATGCAGTAGTCGGTGACAGCAGAAGATGAGTAATGGGCAAGGAAAGCATGACTGCCAAGAAGGAACCAAAATAGACAGACAGAAAAGGAAATGTATGTTGTAAGGATTTAGGGACCCATAAGGAGAGATCTGCTGAAACTCCATGAGCCTTCAAGGTCATACTGACCCAGGACAGAAAAGAAAAGTTGAAATCAGATTTATTCTAGATTGCAAGTCGTCTGTGACATGAGGGAAAGGAGGAGTGAGAAGGAAGCAAAAAGGAAAGCTATGAAGTAATTACACACATACCCTAGTGGAATAACTCTTGGAAAAGCAAAGTACCAAAAGGGGCTACATATGAGTAGTGAGGCAGCCCAGCATTGGGCTTCTAGTTCAAATAAAATATCTCTGGATCCTATCTTTGTGCCCTATACTTACCAAAAGTCCTTCAACAAGTAGGTTTGCCATTGGAACCACCAGTGTTTTTTCCTATAAAATAGAGGTGGAAATGGTATGTTGTCTTATAGGGTTATTTGAAGATTAAATGTTAATGTATGTAAAGTGCTTCATATGGTACCTGGCCCATGTAAATGTTCCATATATGTGGATCAATATTTATGAATAATTAATCAAACTATTCTAATTCAGTCCCACATCAAACTTTGAGATTGCTCCTATCGTATGGCAATCGTCTGATATGGGACCCTCTACCAATTTTCTCAAGCTCAGTATCAGTGTTACTGCGGCGTCTATTTATGTGATTCTATTCATTCATGCATATGTTCCTACAACAGATATTTACTGACTCTCTGCCCTCAAGGGATTTATATTCTACTAGGCAATGTTATAATAAACAAGAAATTTGTCAACAAACAAGATAATTTTGGAGAATAATGAGTACTATGAAGAAAACTCAAGTGAAAGAAGTAAGGGTGGCTGGGATAGAGAGACTATGCCAGATGATGTGGTCAGAGAAGGCCTTTCTCAGCAGGTGGCATTTGGACAGAAATCTGAATGAGGAGATTAAGACATCACTGGAAAATATTTTAGGAAAACATTCCAGGGAGAGGAAATGGTGGAGAGAAAAGCAGAATGGTAAGAAGGAGTTTGGTATATTTAATTTCAGGGGATCACAATCAATACTGGTGTCTCTAGACCACAGAGAACATGAATGCTTCTGAGATGAGAAGAGGCTAGTGAGTGGGGCTGAGAGGACAGGTCACCAAGCCACTGAAAGCTGCAGTGAGAGCTTTGGATGTTTTATATTCAGTTGCGTCATTAACATCGCTGCTTAGCCCCCTCAAAAGCAACTCATATTGGGCATTATCTTTAAACAAGCCTTTAACAATACTTTTGAGGGTGAAAACTGGAATACCATTGTTGTTTTAACATATGACTTTCATTATTTTATTTTAGTACTTTTCAACAACCTGCTATAGTAAAAAGTAACAAATTTAGAAGCATTACTAGTTTTCCAGAATCCCCACTGATCTCTCCCAAGAGGCCTCAGCTTTTGTACTTTTGAAACCCGCTGCTGCCTCTGCTGGTTCATCGTGTGCACGGATCGTCTGGGGTTTTCACTCAAGCTGCGTAGACCTGAGTTAGCCCCTCATGCCAGAAGGATTTCTATCACTAACAAGATACCTGAATTCAGTTTCAGACATTCTCCTGACCTTCCCAAAATGAATTTAACCAATATGTTCTGATCCCAAGAACCTGAACTCCAAAAATTCATCCTACAGGAACACTTACATGCCATAGTAAAGAAGTATAATGATTAAAAAAAAAAAAGCATTATTTTTTAGACCAGAAGAGCCCCAATGTGAACTTAAAATCTGACATTTAAAGTTGCTGCATTCACTTTGTATCCAGAGGCCTTGTGATCCACCCTTTCGGAGTCCTTTTGACTGAGATGCAGGACTCAGTCTTGGACCCTTGTAAGATATAGTAATACTCTTTCTCCCTAAAATTTCTGAATCTAGCTCTAAATTTTTCACATTTAATCTCCAGGATTAGTTAATTCTTAACTCTGAGAAACCTATCTCTAAGGCAAGGACATCATTCCTTCTCATTCAGCACAAATGTACATGCTATGTGCTAGGTACCGTTAGATGTTCGGGTCATAGCAGTTAACAATATAACTAACCAAGACCTGGTTGTCTCTGCAGTGAAGCAAGCATGGGATTTTCAAAGATCAGGAAATTTCAGAGTGCTGTGAGAGCATGCAGTAGCATATCCAACATAGTGTGTCTATTCTAGGATCTGTGAAAGGAAAGAATTTTCTTCACCAATACCACATGCAGGGTATTGTTTTGGGAGGAGCTAAAATTGAGGAGAGATTGTATAATTCTGTGTTGATGACTATAAAAGTCTTTTTGTATATTACATGAGGAATTACGTTTTTTTTCTTCTCTCTCTTTTTAATGAGGGTTATTTAGATAAAGTTAAAACAATCTACAAAGTGACTGAAAATCAACTTTTTCAATTTCTTCCATAAACTTATCCTCAAGATCTCAAAGGGCTGGGGCACGTGGCTAGCTCAGTTGGTTAAGTGACTGCTTAGGTCATGATCTCAGGGTCCTGAGATCCAGCCCCTGTCAGGCTTCCTGCTCAGCGAGGAGTCTGCTTCTCTCTCTCTCTCTCTCTCTCTCTCTTGCTCTCGCTCTCTCTCAAATAAATAAATAAAATCTTAAAAAAAAAAAAAAGATCTCAAAGGGCTTATGGTAGACTTTGTTTTGTCCCCAATTATTTACCATTCTCATATCTATGGTTTTTCTCATGTGACATTGTTGTTCTCTCCACTAAAAGTAGAGATAACTCCCCATCTTGACTTTGTGCTCAACTATGTGACTTGATTGGACCAATGGGATATTGAAAGAACCACAAACAAAATCTTGCAATGGTGGAGTTTGCCTTCTTGTACTTTTGCTATCACTGTGAGAAGAGCTTCCACTGGGTAAATGCTGCCTATTTAGCCTGAGTTCCACATACAGAGCTGAATTGATCCATCTCACAGTGAGGAAATAAGTTTAGACGCAATAAAAACTTGAAGCAAAGATAACTGATTTAGCCAAAGCTGATCAGCAAACCTCTGGTGAAACCACAGATACCTGAGTAAGAATAAATAATTGCTGTTTTAAGCCAGTGAATTTTGAGTGGTTCATTACATAGCCTCATATGGTAATAGCTGACTGATGCAGACTACAACTACTGAAAAGTTGGAACCAATGACTGTCTTACCAATTTCAGCGTTAGGATTTCTGACTTACTCTTTTTTTCTGTCAAGAACTGCATTTGCTAATTTGTGTCCTGGTTTCCCAACACTTGTGGCTAAACCCACCCCACCTCCAGTAACAATACATTCTTCACATTTACCTTTTATGATTACCCTTTGCCCAGATAACAGCATGAGTGAATAGACACCCTACATCATTAATTAAATCTTGTGCACTAATGCTATTCACATATCTTCCCTATGATCTCTTCTCCCTATGGATTTGAACCACATTTCTTCCATTGTTCCTAGAAGAAATTATTTGAGGTCTTGCTCTCAAGGTATGCAATGGAGGTCGTGCTAGAAACTGGAAATGTATAAGTAACTAAAACAAACTTACCTTCAAGGTATTCATAACTTAGTTGTTAGGTGCTGAATTGTGTATCTCCCCTAAATTTCATATGTTGAAGTCCTGACCTTAGAATGTGACTGTATCTGGGGGGGGGGGGAGGGGTCTTTAAAGAGTTAATTAAATTTAAATTAGGTAATTAGGTTGGGGGCCCTAATCCAATATGATTGGTGTACTTGTAAGAAGAAAAATTAGGACATTAACATGTACAGAGGGAAAACTATGTGAAAACCCTGAGAGAAGATGGCCATCTAAAAGCCAAGGAGAGAGGGGATCCCTGGGTGGCTCAGCGGTTTGGCACCGGCCTTTGGCCCAGGGCATGATCCTAGAGACCCGGGATCGAGTCCCACGTTGGGCTCCCTGAGTGGAGCCTGCTTCTCCCTCTGCCTGTGTCTCTGCTCTCTCTCTCTCTCTCTCTCTCTCTCTGTTTATCATGAATAAATAAAGTCTTTAAAAAAATAAAAAAATAAAAGCCAAGGAAAGGGACCTCATTGAAATAAACTCTTCTAATATCTTGATCTCTGACTTCTAGTTTCCAGAACTATAAGAAAATAAATTTTTGTTATTTAAACCACCCAATCTGTGAGACTTTGTTAGGGCAGCCATCAGAAACCACTACACTAGTCAAAGAGATAAACTAGAAGAGTACATTTTTTAAAAAAGTCATACTTAAAATACAATGAAAACACAAAGGAGGTATTTTGGGAAGTTGGTAAAAAGGAGAAAAGGAGGAAGAAAGGAAATCTTTATAGAGATGGTAACATTTTGAATTTTGATTGATGAATAAGATGGTATTATGTCAAAAAGTAGAAAAAGAATATTTCAGACCAAGTGAAAAGCATGTGCAACTATAGGAAGACATGCTATATCATAGTATGTTTAGGTAAATACAAACTATTTGAGTGAGTTGGAAATGTGAGAAGATTAGCAGAAATGACTATTGCAGACATCTTACACAGACAGTTCATACTTAAAGAGAGCATGCACTCTTCCCCTAGAACACATAAATTACCTATCATATAAAATATTTTTTGTAGCAAAGAGTGATTTCTTCACATTCTATTCCAATTGGACCCCTGATGTCAACTTGGGTTAGATTTAAAATATCTTGACAGCTTGATTCCAATATCTAGCTGCAAGCTTTTGGAGAGAGATTGATATTCCTGAATTTCTATCAATGTATTCTTACCACTGCATAATCACTATACCAAATGTTCTTCCATTTTATAGTCTATCTAACTAGCTCCCAAAGATAAAGCTCTGAAGTGGTTACATAGAGGTTATAAAATCAGAAAACCTGGGTATTATTTACAATCAAACTGAGCTAGACATGTTCTTTTTTTTTTTTTTTCCTTTCACTTTTAGAAGGTCTGAGAATCTGTGATTGTTTGGACTATACAGATGAGGCTAAGAAGAGTGGCTAAAGCATTGAGCCTGTAGAAGAAGGAAGATGAGTGAATTTTTCTTATTAGGCTTTTCTCCAGAAAGAGTCATCTGGCGAGTTGGCAAATACAAAATCAAACAGCCATGTGCCAGATGTGCACGGCTGCTGTTGGGCCATCTGCAGCTTGCTTTTGTGCCATATGCCACTTTTACATTTGGTTGACTGGGGTATCAGAAGCAAAACTTATAGTGCAATTGTTTTTGCATGATTCTTGTAAATTTAATTAAAAAAAAAAAAGAATTGATACCCAGCTAGGCTATGAAGTGAGCATAGTGTAGTTGATGCAAACATGAGTACTGCCAGGATTTCTTAGGAACAACCTTTGAATATACTTTAGGAAAATAAATGACAAAGTGGTGCTATGCTTCCGAATCTTTGGTGGCCTTGTTATCTTCAGTCATCACTGAGGTGATCTTTTACTTTTTTCTTTTTTCTCTCTTAATTTGTTCCATTTAACTTGTCCTTTTGTCTTTGAACACCAACACTACTACTCCAAATAAAAACCTAGCCAATGACTTACTCTTTATTAAAAATGAGCTGTAGCTGTAGTTTTATATTTCCAAGTTGTTGGCCTACTTGGCACAGTAGACTAGCAAAAAACAGATTTGCTATGCAATCTGAATTCCATAGGCTATATAATAATACCATTGATGGGTATAAGCAGAGGAAAAATGATTATGATATGCTTATATTTCATACTCAGAAAATAATTCCTTGTTTTTCAACCCAATTTTTCCAAGGCTGTCTGCCATTACTGACCATATATAAACATGTTTGCTTTTTGCCAATTTGGAGTCTAGTTGAGGCTGAATTTTAGTCAACACTTTTCTGAATCAAAGCCTAGAGTTTTAATTAAGCTAACAAATGACTATACTTCTTAATTGAAATGGTCATGACACTCTGCTATTTCCTGCAGCTGGTATTCTTATTTTGGATATAGTGTGTATATACACTGTAGCAGTGTATAAACCAATAACATGCCTAAACTCAAAAAAGGTGGCCCATAATTTTAAAGATTTTGTGAATGATATTATATTACTATGTTAAAGTTTACATGGAATAGGTAAACCTAGGAGTCCCTAAGGATATATGAGTAGTTGACATAAGGGGAAGAAATTTAGAGGAAGTAGCATGGAAAATGCATTGAGATCTATATTGTTTACTTAGAGAAAATTTAATGTTTTAGCTCTATTTTAGGGATTTTTTTCTCTAAGTGTTTTAATAAATGTTCTTGGTGACTTAAATCTTGTGAAATGGTTGCAGTTTATAATGTTTAGCATAGTCATATCAGATGTTAAATTATATTTTGAACTTTAAAATGACCACCAAGGGATCCCTGGGTGGCGCAGCGGTTTGGCGCCTGCCTTTGGCCCGGGGCACGATCCTGGAGACCCGGGATTGAATCCCACATCGGGCTCTCGGTGCATGGAGCCTGCTTCTCCCTCTGCCTATGTCTCTGCCTCTCTCTCTCTGTGACTATCGTAAATAAATAAAAATTAAAAAAATAAAAAATAAAATGACCACCAAAAATAAAATAAAATAAAATAAAATAAAATAAATAAATAAAATAAAATAAAATAATAAAATAAAATGACCACCAAAAGTCCCTCTTACATGTTTTGACATTTAAAATTTGAGTTGAGAGCTACTCTGTGACATCCAGACAGACAGGTTCTATAAGGAAAATTGGGGTTTATTGATCATGATCCTAACCTAGAGTGGTGAAGGGGTTCTGCATTTGTGGATAAGTTCATACTCTTCACCTGAAAAAGTAGTAGGCTGGAGGAATTCACACCTAAGGTCCAATTTAGCTCTTAGAGGTTATGATTATCACTTGCAGTATTTGGTTTTCCATCCCCTGGCTATCTTCACTAACACAGAAAATTAAGACCAGATTATATGTAAAGGTCAGCATCATCCATAGAGAATTGAGGGGAAATATGAGAGAACATTATTGTGGTTTGAATATATTCCAGGAAGTGTGCTAGACACTCTCCACATATTATTTCTATAATCCCTTCAGCATACATATTAGAGTTAGTTTTTAGATTCAACGACATGAAATTGCACTCTTTCTAGGTCAAAAACTGTAGAATATCGCCATTTCACATTTGTTATCCTAAATGTTATTCTCTCTATTTCACAGATCAAAACACTGAGACCTGGAGAAGGTAAATAACTTGGCCAAGTTCTCAGTTACTAGGTGCCCACCTGGGATTTAAACCCGCTTCACACTTTTAAATACTATATAAAACACTGCTTCTATAAACTAGATAAACATAATTTATTATTGGGTATTTCTATTTGCATGTAAATAATACCCTAAGACCTTTTCATCTTGTGTAATTGAAACTTCATACTCCTTGAACAGCAACTTTCTAGTTTCTTAAAAGTGTTTTTTTGTTGTTCGTGCATACTTAGTTTGACTTATCTATGATTAGCAGATGTTGGGTACAGTTTCACAGGGTAAGCAAAGCCGGCAGCCTCTAAATGGCTAAAAATATGCTTGTTTGGGTTATATTTAAAGCCACTGCATGTGTAAGAACTTAAGTTTGGCGGGCTTTGGCATAAAAATCCTAGCTTGCTGTGAAGAAGTAAACAACATAAAAGCCAATATACAGGGGCCATCACTGGGCATTTATATAACACTGTGTTATCCAGGTATGTAGCTGTGGGGAGAGGAAACAGGCAGTGCCTCCACTGATGAAATAGCAATTGCCCTTCAATGATCACGGTGCTGCCAGGGGACCAAGGAGAAAGGCCACCTCTCAGAAGTCCTGAACAGTCCTTTTAATAGCTGCAGGTCTGCTCTCTTGTGAACTTCTGAGGTGAGGTCTACACCCATATTTACACAGCACCAGGTATGCATTGTGCACATTGCTGAGCTATATCCCTAACTAGAACTATTCTTGGCACATACTAGGTACTCAATGCATCTTTTTTGAATAAATAAATCATCTCTAATATTCAAAACAATATTAGGAGGTAGATATTGTTGTATTTGTGTTACAGATTAGGGGCCTGCTTTCCCATATAGTCATTTTGGATGGCATTTGAGATGCGATAGCTATATTTTAACAGTATGCTGTCAAAAGTTAGCATATAGCATATAGAACAGAAAAAGTAGAAGATTTCTACTAAGAAAAATTGTGTGCTGAGGCACATTTGTCCCATTAAAAATACAATTTGAAAAGGTTTTAGGGTATTATTCATATGCAAATAGAAATAGCTAATAATAAACCATTTTTATCTAGTTTATAGAAGCAGTTTATAATATTTAAAGGTGTGGACTGGGTTTAAATCCTAGGTTGGCTATTTGGGCATCTCCCTTCTGCAGAAAGGTGAGCAACCGATATAGAAGCACGTGATCGGAAGGTGATATTGTTTAAGTTGATGGGAAGAAGAAGAAGGAGGAGGAGAAGGAGGAGAAGGAAAAGAAGGAGGAGAAGAAGAGGAAGAGGAAGAAGATTGAGCCCTCCATACACAATCAGCTCAGAAAAACTGATTATTAATATGCTCCAAAGATAGATTTGGATCTCAATCCTCACTTCTACCCATTATTCAAGCAGTTAACACTGTGTTGTGGAGAAGTCATGAATTTTGGAGTCAGATCTGAATTTGAATCCTGATTTGTCACACAGTAGACAAATAATCTCTTCCATCTTCAGTATCACAAGCTAGAAAATGGAACCTATAAGACACATCTCATAGTGTAGTTTTGAGAATAAAGTAAAATTAAAATTAAAATTAAATTAAATTAAATCTCTAGAACATTTAACAGAAGATTTGGCTCATATTTATGATAAATTAGGCAATCTAGAAGAAATGGACACATTTCTGGAAAACCACAAACTACCAAAACTGGAACAGGAAGAAATAGAAAATCTGAACAGGCCAATAACCAGGGAGGAAATTGAGGGCCAGATGGCTTCCCAGGGGAATTCTATCAAACGTTTAAAGAAGAAACCATACCTATTCTACTAAAGCTGTTCGGAAAGATAGAAAGAAATGGAGTACTTCCAAACTTGTTCTATGAGTCCAGCATCACCTTAATTCCAAAACCAAACAAAGACCCCACCAAAAAGGAGAATTATAGATAATATCCCTGATGAACACAGATGCAAAAATTCTCAACAAGATACTAGCCAATAGGATCCAACAGTACATTAAGAAGATTATTCACCATGACCAAGTGGGATTTATCCCCAGGACGCAAGGCTGGTTCAACATTTGTAAAGCAATCAGTGTGATAGATCATATCAACAAGAGAAAAAACAAGAACCATATGATCCTCTCAATAGATGCAGAGAAAGCATTTGACAAAATACAGCATCGATTCCTGATCAAAATTCTTCAGAGTGTAGGGATAGAGGGAACATTCCTCAGCATCTTAAAAGCCATCTACAAAAAGGCCACAGCAAATATCATTCTCAATGGGGAAACACTGGGAGCCTTTCCCCTCAGATCAGGAACACAACAGGGATGTCCACTCTCACCACTGCTATTCAACATAGTACTGGAAGTCCTAGCCTCAGCAAACAGGCAACAAAAAGAAATAAAAGGCATTCAAATTGGCAAAGAAGAAGTCAAACTCTCCCTCTTCACAGATGACATGATACAGTACATAGAAAAACCAAAAGACTCCACCCCAAGATTGCTAGAATTCATACAGCAGTTCAGCAGTGTGGCAGGATACAAAATCAATGCCCAGAAATCAGTGGCATTTCTATACGCTGAGACTGAAGAAAGAGAAATTAAGGAGTCAATCCCATTTACAATTGCACCCAAAAGCATAAGATACCTAGGAATAAACCTAACCAAAGAGGTAAAGGATCTATACCCTACAAACTACAGAACACTTCTGAAAGCAATTGAGGAAGACATGAAGAGATGGAAAAATATTCCATGCTCATGGATTGGAAGAATTAATATTGTGAAAATGTCAATGTTACCCAGGGCAATTTACACACTTAATGCAATCCCTATCAAAATACCATGGACTTTCTTCAGAGAGTTGGAACAAATCATCTTAAGATTTGTGGGGAATCAGAAAAGACTCCGAATAGCCAGGGGAATATTTAAAAAGAAAACCATAGCTGGGGGCATCACAATGCCAGATTTCAGGTTGTACTACAAAGCTGTGGTCATCAAGACAGTGTGGTACTGGCACAAAAACAGACACATAGATCAGTGGAACAGAATAGCGAATCCAGAAGTGGACCCTCAACTCTATGGTCAACTAATATTTGACAAAGCAGGAAAGACTCTCCACTGAAAAAAAGGCAGTCTCTTCAATAAATGGTGCTGGGAAAATTGGACATCCACATGCAGAAGAATGAAACTAGATCATTCTCTTACACCAGACACAAAGATAAACTCAAAATGGATGAAAGATCTAAATGTGAAACAAGATTCCATCACAATCCTAGAGGAGAACACAGGAAACACCCTTTCTGAACTTAGCCACAGTTACTTCTTGTAAAATACATCCATGAAGGCAAGAGAAACTAAAGCAAACATGAACTATTGGGACTTCATCAAGATAAAAAGCTTCTGCACAGCAAAAGAAACAGTCAAGAAAACTAAAAGACAACCTACAGAATGGGAGAAGATATTTGCAAATGACGTATCAGATAAAGGGCTAGTATCCAAGATCTATAAAGAACTTATTAAACTCAACAGCAAAGAAACAAACAATCCAATCATGAAACAGGCAAAAGACATGAACAAAAATTTCACAGAGGAAGACATAGACATGGCCAACAAGTACATGAGAAAATGCTCCGCATCATTGGCCATCAGGGAAATACAAATCAAAACCACAATGAGATCCCACCTCACACCAGTGAGAATGGGGAAAATTAACAGACAGAAAAACAACAAATGTTGGAGAGGATGTGGAGAAAGGGGAACCCTCTTACACTGTTGGTGGGAATGTGAACAGGTGCAGCCACTCTGGAAAACTGTGGAGGTTCCTCAAAGAGTTAAAAGTTGATCTGCCCTACGACCCAGCAATTGCACTGCACTACTGGGGATTTACCCCCAACATATAGATGCAGTGAAATGCCAGAACACCTGCACCCTGATGTTTCTAGCAGCAATGTCCACAATAGCCAAACTGTGAAAAGAGCAGCGGTGCCCATCGAAAGATGAATGGATAAAGATGTGGTTTATGTATACGATGGAATGTTACTCAGCCATTAGAAATGACAAATACCCACCATTTGGTTCGACGTGGATGGAACTGGAGGGTATTATGCTGAGTGAAATAAGTCAATCGGAAAAGGACAAACATTATATGGTCTCATTCATTTGGGGAATATAAAAATTAGTGAAAGGGAATAAAGGGAAAGGAGAGAAAATGAGTGAAAATATCAGTGAGGGTGACAAAACATGAGAGACACCTAACTCTGAGAAACAAACAAGGGGTAGTGGAAAGGGAGGTGGGCGAGGGGTTGGTGTGAAGGGGGCATTTGGTGGGATGAGCACTGGGTGTCATGCTATATGCTGGCAGATTGAACTCCAATAAAAATTAAAAAAAAAAGATTTGGCTCATATTTAAATGCTCAACAAATATTAGTTTCTATCCCTACTTCTTGAGCCTACATTTTCTACATCAAGGCTTTCCTGTTGCTCATTTTACAATGATATTGCTAACATTAAAATGTTCAGAGTGGAAGTAATCGAATATAGTGATTTGTTTCTTCTTAGCCTCCTTCCCTTTTCCCAGGCCTAGGAATGGTCCTAGAAATGCATTTAGTTTTACAATTTCCTCAAAGGCTATAATGTCCAGCAATAGATGAGTTGGGATGCTGGGCTATTCTTCTCACTGAAAAGTACAACACAAGTTATAAAACAAACAAAATTGGTATGGAAGGAGAGAGGTCCATGCATATGTGGGGGTCTAGGAAGTTCCAGTCTTTCTTCATGTGACATACTAAGTTAAATTGGAGGTGAGTGAGGATCTGGGCACAAGATGAGGTGCTTCCTCCCAGTGAAAATATGCTCCCCATGAGAAGGTAGGATGAGGTAGAGCTTATGGCACTAGATGAATATTTGCTATATATCCCTATCCTCTGTTAGAAAGTATTTGCAATATGAGTCATATTAATATTTATTTATTCATCTGGAGAAATGTTTTGCTTTCTGTTTTTATATTTCTGGATGCTACATTTATTTTTTCTCTTTGAAAATTCTAATGACCATCTGCAGTACTGGGAAGTAGAGAAGTTATTATGACAGCTATGTTTCAGATTTGGTTAAGATTACTGGTAAATTGCATGCATTAGCTTTTAAAAATGTGGGGCAGATTCTAAACACCTATATACTAGCTTTTAAAACAAAATGTGTCCCTCTTAAATGCTGGAAAGTTCTCAAAAAAGAAAAGAACATAAAATCTGTTCAGCATGTTTCTTTGAGAATATTTTTCAGCACGTAAAATCTTAACTTCACTTAATTGACTTTGTTTGAAACAGAACCATGTTATTTTCTCCAGTTAGTTGGCTTCCTTCATCCTTAACCACTCTAGAGCCACTAACACTAATGACCAACACACATTCTTGTGGAAAGTTTTTCTTCCCTAACTTGGGTTTCCTATCCTAGAATGACTGTTTTTCTATTCTTTAATTATTTTTTTATGTTTTCTTTGTTCCTTTTTTTTTCTCCTGCAAAAATATACCTTTCTGTCCTTTTTTCTCTTTTTTCTATATTCTTTGTTCTTTAGTGAGCTCACATATTCCCATGACTTCAATACTTATTCCTAATTATGTGATTTTCAAATATTGCTCTCAAATAACAACCATGCCTACAAGTTCTGTTTCACATTCCCAACCCTTTGATCGATAACACCCCAGAAGTTCCAATGGTATCACAATGACATCATTCCCATTTTTTAATACTGGCTTTAAGAAATAAAACTAAAAATCTTAGTTCCACATTTGATTCTTTCTACTCCCACTCAGTTTTTGGTAATTCAGTTATCAAATTCTATCAAAACTTTTAATCTCCTCTTTCCTTTCATTAAAACTATCATACCATATTTCATCAATTCTAACATACATATTTGTTCAAATATTAACATCTCTGAAACTAGAATATGTCCTACAATCAGTGATATATTAGGGTTGTGTCATAGTTTAATTAGCAGCACTTTCTGTTCTTTCATTTTAGTAAATAGACTAATGATGCATCTTACAACTGATGGTGTCTTACATTTGATGTTCTGCTTTATGTAAACTCCTAATTGCCACACTCTTTGATTTTGGTAATTGTTTTTCAAGCTCCTGTTATTCCTTTCATCATTACTAGAATATTTTTCTTATAGTACAATTCTGATCCATCACTGCCTTGGTCAAGAATGTTTGTTTATCCTCATTAGTAATTATATACATCCAAATTATGTGTCTTGACATTCAAGGCCCTCCTATAGTTTTCTCTCACAACTCTCCTAAAAATTTCCCACTCCAGGGACATCTGAGTGGCTCAATCAGTTAAGTGTCTGACTCTTGATCTCAACTCTGGTGATGATCTTAGGGTTGTGGGATTGAGCCCCATGTTGGTCTCTGCGCTCAGCATGGAGTCTGCTTGAGGTTCTCTCTCGTCCTCTCCCTCTACTCTTCCCCCCCACTCTTCCTCCTGCTTTCCCCGCCCCTCTCAATAAATAAATAAATAAATAAATAAATAAATAAATAAATAATCTTTAAAAAATTCTCACTCCATGTACAAACTGCAATCTTTGTCAAATACACCCTGTAGTTTCTTACCTCTCTGTTCCTTTGCTGAGAGCAGTGTTCTATTTCAAATGCTACATTCTTCATTCCATTTGTTGATAACCTATCTGTGAATAAAGGAATTTTAAATTTCACTAACTCCATGAAGACTTCCTGATATGCCCAGCCTCTATAGATTCTCTATCATTCATGGAAGGTAATATTATTATTCCCATCTAATATGAGAGAAAGTTGAGAAATTAGAGAGTTGTCGCTCAAGGGCCAGGGTAAGTGATAAAGTCAGGATTTGAACCCAGATCTGCTTACTTGAAATAATGAATTTCTTAGTTTACATGAAGTATAAGGAAAGAGCTGTGGGAAACATCTAGGAAGAGAAGTTGAAGCCTCTGCTTTTTTGTTGTAGAAGTAGAAACCCAGAAATAACTTAATGTAAACTTTGTATCTACTTATAGTGACATAATCTAAGATATTCTATTTTTCACCAGGTGATTTATTATTTATGATGAGAAGAACTTAGAACCTCCAGATTTGATATATTTTACAAATCTGAACATAGCACTATAATTATCCACATAGTATAGAAAACTACATTCAACAATGTTACCAACCATAGGCTTTGCTAATCAAAACATAAAATAAAAATTAAAGGACACACTTAAAGGATAAAATAAAAATAGTAAAAATATGAAATTAGATATGGATATGAATACATACAAACATATAGAAAGGATAAAAATGTACAATGTACAACTCCATTTTTCCATAGAGCCCATTCACCTATCGATGGATATTTAGGTTATTCCAACATCTTGGCTATTATGAATAAAGCTGTTTGAGTAGTCTTCAGCAAGATTTTGTATGGGCATATATTTTCATTTCTCTTGGGTTACTATCTGGGGATGGAATTTTTTTATTTTGTTATGTTTAACTTTATGAGAAACTGCTCAAATCTTTTCTAAAGTAGTTATATTATTTTACATTTTTAGTAGCATCATATGAGTTCCAGTTAATCCACATCTTCTCCCAAAGTTAGGAGTGTCAGTCTTTTTAATTTTAGCGGTCTTGATGGAAATGTATTGGATTTCATTGTAGCTTTAATTTGCATTTCCCTGTTGATTAATGATGTTAAGTATCTTAATTGGCCATTCCCTTATCTTCTATTAGGTTGTTTTCCTATTAAGTTGCATTAAAAAAAAAAATCTTTACTTCCTTTACCCACAGCCCTTCTGACACCAGATGCGTGGATTTTTTCCACACTGACAAATTCTCTGACCATGGAGTATCCTAACAATTCAGTCCAGTTCTGACACTAACCAGAGTTTGTGCAGTCCCATTGATTAAAGGCTCAATCCCACAAGACTGCCTCCCACTTCAGATACCAGTTGGTAGTAGTGTGTCCCAAAGTTACCCCACCTTTTGTCTGACTTGGCTGTAAATTGGATGTTCTCATGACTGCCTCCTTAGGTTTGATAATTTGCTAGGGTGGCTCATAGGACCCAGGAAAATAGCTTACTTACTATTACTGACTTATTACAAAGGCTGTTTTCAAAGATACAAATGAACAGCCAAATGAAGAGATACATAGGTGAAGTCTGGGAGGGTCCTCAATGCAGGAGCTTCTGTCTCTGCAGAGTTGGGGTGTTCCACCCTCCTGGAACATGGACATGTTCACCAACTTGGAAGCTCTTTGAACTCTGTACTTTTGGAATATTTATGAAGGCTTCATCACATAGGCATGGTCAATTATTAATTATCTCTTCCCTCCAGGGAATGGGGTGTAGAGCTGGAAGTCCAAGTTTCTTGTCATGGCTTGGTCTTTAGTGACCAGCCCCTATCCAGGAGTCTACCAAGAGTCAGTCACCTCATTAGAACAAAAGGTGTTCCTATAATATAGGAAATTCTAAAGGATTTAGGAGCTCTGTCTCAGGAACTAGGTCAAAAACCAATTAGCAGAGGCTTGGGGCAGATACCAAAATATATATTTCCTATTATTCGACAAGTTGTAAGAGATATTGATATATACTATGGATAGATCTCTTTATATATATATTTGTGTGTGTGTATGTGTGTGTAAGTTGGCCAATCTTCACTATAGTGTACATCTGAAAGTAATATTTTGCTATATGTTAACTGGAATTTAAATAAAAACTTAAAAAAAAATAAATTGGCCAATCTGTAGCTAGTCTTAAACAGTGTCTTTTGATAAGCCAAAGTTTTTAATATTGAGGAAGTCTAATTATTGATTTTTCTTTTGTGATGTTAAGAAATATTTGCCTATTCCAAGGTCACAGATATTTTCTCATTCTTTCTTTTAGAATTTTTAAAAGCTTAGTTTTTATGTTTATAGCTATTTTAATTTTCATATGTATTGTGACATAAAGGCTGAGATTCCTATCCTTTTATATAGTTATCTGGTTTTCCATTGCTGTTTGTTGAATAGTATCCATTCCCCATTAAATTGCCTTGGCCCCCTTTATTCAAAATCATTTGATATTATATTAATGAATGCATATCTGTATTCTGTTACCTTATTCTATATATTTATTCTTATGCCAATACCACATTGTCTTAATTATTCTATTTTTATAGTTAAATCCTCAACTTTAAACTTGTTATATAACCTATTAACAACTCCTTGTTTATAGACCTGCCACCTCCAGTCCATTCCCTTCCTGATTACCAAAGTTAACTTTGAACAGGATACTCCAGTGTTTGGCTTTTAGAAGTCCTTTCTTTTCAGTGACAATTTTAGAATCAGGTTGCCAAGTTCTACAATGATGCTTCTGAGGTTTTGATTGATTTTGTGTTGAATATATAGGCCAATTTGGGCAGAAATTACATCTTAACAATATTATTTATGTCTTGATCCATGAATATGATCAGACCTTTCTATCAGTTTAGATCATTAGTTTCTCTCAGCAATATTTTACAGTTTATAGTGTACAGATCTAGCATGTATTTTATCAAATTTACCCCTAATTATCTCATGTTAGAATCCAATTAAAGTGGTAATAATTACAATTTCAAGTTCTAATTTTTCGTTGTCAAAGTTCAAATGCAATTGATTTTTTTTATAGTCTCCTTATGTCCTGTGGACTTGCTAATTTGCTTACAAATGATAGGTTGTTTTTTTTTTTTTTTTTTTTTGTAGATTCCTTAGGATTTTTAATGTATATGATCATGATAATGTCTTAAAGTAAGGAGAGTTTTTTACTTCCTATGCTCTCTCCCTGCCTTTCGTTCCTTTCATTTTTTCTTGTTTGCCTTATTGCACTGGCTATAACTTCCTTTACATTGTGGAACAGAATGGCTGTGTGCAAACATTCTCTTTTGCCCTCCCAATTTTAGGGAAAAATATTTAATCTTTAATCATTGAAGATGAGGTTAGCTGTAGGTATTTTGTGCATACCATTTATTAGATCGAAGAAGCTCATTTCTATTACTAATTTATAAGTGAATGTCAAATTTTGTTAAATACTTTCACATCTATTGAGATAATCATGTGGTTTTCCTCCTTTGTCTGTTAATATGTTGAACTACATTTGACTGATTTTCAAATTTTGAACCAACCATTGATTCCTGAGAAAAAAACTGTGGACGGTCATGGTGTGAAAACCCTTTTTAGAGATTGTTGCATTTGACTTGATAATATTTTACTGACGATTTTTGTGTCTCTATTCATAAGAGATTCTTGTAATGTCTGTGTCTTATTTTGGTATCAAGACAATGTTAATTTTATAAATGAAGTTCAAAAGTGTCCATACTTCTACTTCCTGAAGGAGTTTATGTAGTTTTTACATTATTTCTTCCTGTAATGATTGATGGAATTCACTATTGAAGCTATTCAGGCCAGGGATTTTCTTTATTATATCTATAAATTGAAATGCTTTAATACTTTCAGGGCATCTCAGATTTTCTACTTTTCTCTTGAATCACTTTAGATAATTTTTTGTCTTTCAAGTAGTTTGTCTACTTGATCTGAGTGGTCAAATTTATTGTTATAAATATACTCCTGATATTTGTTCATAATTTTTTATTACTTCTAGGACCTATAGTGATAATTCCTTTTTTATACTTGAGTTAGGTAACTTTGCACTCTCTGTCTCTCTGTAGATGTTTCTCTGTATGTCTTCATCTCCCTGGAGTTGATCAGTTTTATCTTTTTCTTTAAACAGCTTTTTGTTTTATGATTTCCCTTTTACTTGTTTTTATTTCACTTAATACAAGATTCAAAATATACAAAACACAACATGGTATAGACAGAATTGTATTGGTAGGAGACTTCATTTTTCAGAAAATTATAAATTTAAGGACGAATAATAAGGACAGATATAGAACTAAATAATAATGTTATATTTAATTGGGTATAAAGAGATAAATATCAAACACTTTAAAGAAAACAGCATATACCTTCTTTTAAGGTGCTAAACTATATTAGAAAAATGGTATATTATGCAAATCAAAAACTAAACAAAATGTTTAAAGTAGAAAGAATGAAGGCAATATTTTCTGCTCAGAGGTAAATAAAACTAGGAAATAAAAACCCTGCCACCTGATAATTAAAAATTCATTAAAAAAATAAAAACAACTTAGGACTGAAGGAACTCCCAACCAACAATTCAGAATACTTAGAAAAAAATAATTATGTCTCTTCCTAGCAGAACCAATTGTATCCAGCTAAAATAGTACTCAAAGAAAGTATATACACTTAAGAACCTGTAGAGGTAAACCAGTCAACCTGTAAAAATAAACACCCAACTCAATTATAAAAACAAGAAAAGACTGGTTAAATGAAAGCAGAAGAAAGGAATTGACAAAAAAGACTAAAAACTGGATAACAAAAAAATTCCATAACTAAACAAACTCAAGAGCTGTTTTAGTAAAAACAACAATATCAATAACATCAAAAGAAGACAATGAAAATATCCCCTGGCTGGCAGCTCAGAGGCTGCAGAATGCGTGGAGTTTCTGCAAAAGACTGGAACCAGCAGGAGCTCCTCAGGGCTCTGGCAACCTTCCTCAAAAAGTCTGGGAAGCTGGAAATCCCTGAATCGGTGGACACTGTCAGGCTGGCCAAGCACAAAGAGCTTGCTCCCCAGGATGAGAACTGGTTCTACACAAGAGCTGCTTCCACAGCAGGGCACCTGTACCTCTGGGACGGGGGTGGTGCCCAGGGTCGCCTCTAGGACCAGGATCTGCAGGGAACATCAGAGAAATCGGGTCCTGCCCAGCCACATCCCCAGTGACTCCAGGAGCTTGGCCCACACAGTCCTCCAAGTCCTTAGAGAGGCTGAAAATGGTGGAAAAGGACCAAGATGGGGGCTGCAAACTGTCCTCAGGGACAGGCAGATCTGGACAGAATCACTGGATAGGTGGCAGTTGCCAACAAGAAGCATTACAACAAAAATGCTGAGTTAATAAATTGCTTCATTTGTAATCCTGAAAAAGAAAAAGATGATAAGAGATATTATTTTATCTGATCCAATCAATACATGAGAATAGTTTAGTTGGTCCAGTCAAGAAATGAGAATAAAGAAATAACCAGATCTTTGGAGGAAATTAGAGTCGTAGGAGGCCATAATGAACATGAGACTCTGTCTGAAAATATAAATGGAGGAAACTATGAATATAATTTTTAAGTATAATTAAAAAATGAATTTAGAAAGGTAGAAATTCTAAACAAGCCAATTACCAAAGGAGAAAGAGAGAAAGTTATTGAAGAACATTATGACTAAGTATATCAGGACAAGATATATTACATGGGAAATCTATTGGGTCATTAAGTAAAAATACTTTTAAATGCTGCAAACCCTTTCTTAGCCTGGAAGAAAGAGTTGTGGTTGGAGGTTCAATTACAAAGTAAGTTTTCTCTTGACTCCTACTGTCCTCTGAAATTATATTGTTTAGTGAGCATGTTGTTTTTCTTTTCTTTAAAATTCCTGGTCACACTGAAATAATAAAACACTGCATTAGTTTAGCAATTAGAATGTCCACTTTCAAGAAGAATCAATATTCTGATTTTCTTCTATTTCCCTCTCCTTCAGAAAGGACTTACTGCTGATAGAAACAGGTAGGCAATGATGAGGAAGTCAACGTCTTTCTATTGCAACTAGTTTCAGGCCACTAAATTTTTGCAAGTTCTTCTGAGTGTTCTGTCTTACAAAACACTTTGGTAGTTCCTACTTCATACCTTAGGGTCTTGATCAAAATATCTATTGTTAACACTGCGACATAAAAATGATTCAATAAAATTCACTAAATGAATAATTTCAGTGAGAGAAATCATAAGAGTTGTGAAGACATTAAAAACACCTTTGATAAAATTCAATATCTATTTAAATATTTTTAACAAAGTAGGATTGAATGGATAATTTCCTAACTTGATAAAATATATTTATCTCAACCCTCAAACCAGCACAATAATTAATGTGTCTTTTAGTGTGGTGATGTCCATTATCACCACTATTACTTAACATATTACTTAACATATAACATCAGTCTCAACAATTAGAAGAGAGAAAGATGTAAAAGTGAAAAGCAAAAGATAACATGATTATTTTTCTCAACAAATGGTATAATATGATACCCGGACAATCCAAAGAATCAAATCTAAGAAAATCAATAATGTTTCTGGGGGTCATTCTATAGAAAAATAATAACCAAAATCAGTGATCTTTTTATGTAGTTACATAAAAACCAGTTGAAAATATAATTGAGAAAAAGATGAAATAACAGGAAAAGTACAATATTTAGAAATAATCTTGCAAGAAATATGAAAGATATGCACAAAGAAAGCTCTAATGTGCTAATCTGATACCCAAAAATATAACCAAAAAAAGAAAAAGCATTTTCTATTATTGAATGAGAAGACATAATATCATAAAAACATAATTTTCTCTAAATCTGAAAATTTAATTTGCTCTCAATAAAAATACTAATAAGTATTTTTTAGAACTAAATAATCTGATTCTAAGTTTTTTTTGTGGAAAAAGAGAGAAGTAATAAATTGCTTATGTTACAGATACTGGAACAGTATAAGTACTATAGAATTTAAAACAGCAACTTCTTTGATAGGCAAATAGATTAATGTAACTAAATACTTAGAGAATCCAGAAAAAGATACAATTTATTAATAAAGGATTTTGGCATCTGATGAAAATCATATTATATTCTAATAGTGAATGGGTGAATTATTCAACGAATGAAGATGAACAGCTAAATGGGTACTAAAACAAATTCAAAGATTTAAATGAAAAAGTGAAAGTATAAATATACTAGAAGAAATCATGAAAGATTTTTAAAAATTGTTCTTGGAGAGAAATAGTTTTTCTAGAGATAATATAAGGCACTTAAGCTATGAAAGAAAAGATGTATAACTTTACATAAAAATAAAAGAAATATGAGAAGATAAAATTGGGAAAAATTAAAACAATTGACAAAGGATGGGTATGTGGATTACATATAGCTTTCCCAAAAATAAGTTTCAGAAAAATACCAATAATCCAACAAATGTGAGATGAGACCATAAAGAAATAGTATATAGAAAGGAAAATACAAATTACTCTTAAATATATAAAAAGAGTCTAAACTTCACAGGCAATGAAAGACAAGAAAATTGAAACTATACTAAGAAAATGTTCATATATAAGATTGTCAGAGATGGGACACCTGGGTGGCTCAATGGTTAAGTGTCTGCCTTTGGCTCAGGCTGTGATCCTGGGGTCCTGGGATTGAGTCCTAAATCAAGCTCCCCACAGGGAGCCTGCCTATGTCTCTGCCTCTCTCTCTGTGTCTCTCATGAATAAATGAATAAAATCATTTCTTTTTTTAAAGAAAGATTATAATATATTGAAAAATTGATCCACTGTTGGTAAAGGTGCAGGGAAATAAGCACTCATAGTTATTGATGAAATGTAAATCGGTATAATTCTGTGGAGGGCAATTTGTAATATCTATCAAAATGAAAAAAATACACATATGTTCTCACCACCAATATTGCTTTTAGAAATTTATCCTAAAGGGCTACTCACACAAGTGCAAAATAATCTATGCATAAGGATATTTACAACTGCAAAAAGGGTGGAAATAAGCTAATTTTCCAACAATAAGGCATTACTTAATTTGATTATGGTATATTCATGTGTCATTTAAAAAAGATGAGGAAGTTTTATATGTGTTATTATATATGTGTTATATATAAAACACATATATGTTTTATATGTGTTATTATAAAATGATCTCTAGAAGTTACTATTATATTATGTAACCGAGTAATATTATGACAAAATAGAAATCTATTGAAAGTGCAAAAAATGCCATGTTATTCATGGTGAATGAGAGACTACTTTTCTCTGTATGACCTTTTGCACACTTTGAATTTTGTAGCTTTTGAATTTTGCAACATGTGATTAACTTTCATCTATTCAAAAGTATTTAGCTTAAATATATTAAAAATAAAGAACACTCATGATGATGTTGATGATAGCTACTATATATTGAATTCCTCAAATAGAGGCTTTTATATATTATCATACATATGTATTTAAAAGATTTATTTATTTATTTGAAAGAGCAAGAGAGCTCTCACACCCACCAGCAGAGGGGATGGGCAGAGGGAGAGAGAGAGAGAGGCTAGCTCCGCTGAGCATGGAGCGGAACGCAGAGTCAAGGCAACCAATCTCACTCTCACAACCCTGAGATCATGACCTCAAGCAAAATCAAGAGTCAGACACTCAACCCACTAAGCTACTCAGATGCCCCATATTATCTTTTACATATTATCATTGCTCACAATGACTATTTAAGACCATATAATCCCCATTTTAAAGATAAGGAAACTGAGGCTCAGAGAGGCTAATTAATGTGCTCAATATTACAGATTAATAGCCCACTTACCATCTGGAAATCAGGTCTAACTTCAAACCCAGAGATATCCAAGGTTTGGCCAAGTTCAACTGAGCATCACATTTAACTAAGTTTAAATAGATGTTAACCATTTCTCTACCTCATTAAGCCACATAGCACAACTTTTTCTTTTTAAGTACCAAGTTTGATATAAATTAGCTAACTTTATTACTATAGTTTGTGATTTTATGTACATAAAATCTTGTTCTTTTGAAAGATCCAATTAAGATTACATAAAGGTTTACAACAGGCCTGTTGTGTAAACGGTTCAACATTCCAACAACAAACTAGATAAACATTTTGCCAATCACTAATTAAAAAGCTGGCTCTAAGTACAATAACCTGGAGTCAGTTTGCATTCACATTTCTATTAAAGGCTAATGAATACACAGCTAAACTAATTTAGTCAAATTGTTCCTTCATTGTGTTCAAAGTTAAAACTAACAATTCAGCTTTAGCCCTGAGTCTTTTAAATTATTTTTTCCTCCCCTATTGAGTAAAAGTCTAATTAAAAGCTTTTAGTCTTTCACATTGTGCAGGCTGCTAAGTGATATTGTTTAGTCTGCAGGGATTCAATTATTACTTGGCTTTAAAATATACATTTCTACAAGGATTTTTTTAACCTACTTTGCCTGGAAGGTTTTGTGTTCTAAAATTTAATTTGATAACAAGATTACTAAATTGCAAGACAAAGAAAAATTATCTTTGGTGTGAGATTTTATGTGTATTTGCATTTGGTGTGCAATTTTAACTCAGCCCTAAGACTTAATGACTTACTCTTGTTTCCAGTCAGGTGGCATGGAGATGTAAAAAGTATCCAAAATATTATTTAGTAAGGGTGAGTTTAACTCTGCATGTTCATAAATAGGACTGCTTGTATAATTTGCAGGGCCTGATGCAAAATGGCAATGTGGGGTCTCTTGTACAAAAGCTAAGAATTTCAATATGGCCACAGCAGAGCTGTAAACCAAGCACCTGGCCCACCTGACCATGAGTCGTATGCAGCTGCCCAGGCTGCGTGCTTGTGAACCCAGCCCTGTTCACAAGGATCAAGTAGAGCAATCTCACATTATGTCATTATTATTTTTAAAATTAAAATGACTCTCCAGTTCCCATTCTGCTAGACTGACAGACAAGTTCCCATTTTTACAACTTCCCGAGGCCTCACAAACACTGCAGGCTCCTCCTGGACTTTAGTCTGCTCTGGTTGCCACCAAAATGCTCCAAGGTTGAGGCCACTATTTCACTTCTGTTGCTGAAGATACTAGAATGCTGGTCTGGAACTTAATGCCTCACATTCAACTTTTCTAGCTACACTAAATTTCTAATCCAAAGCAATACGTTTTGAAAGTAAACAGGGTCCATACTGACCTAACCGGCCTGAAATGGGCCTGCCCAGGCGAACTGGGATGCACAGTCATCATCATGCAGCCACTTAGTCCTCTAGTCTCCAGCCTCTGGGTGCCACGAAGGACTGGGATGGAATGCTTCCCCTTAGCAGAACCTGCACACTTCCAGCCTCTCCATGCGCTTGGGGAAACTCTCCTCTCTGCAACCTGATGTGTAAAACCCTGGTGTATAGAAGACAATCAATTCAAGTTAGTTTGAACTGCTTATTACTTTTTCCCCTTTCTTCTTCTAATGAAGTGGTCAAAGATAGTCTCTCATTTTGGTTCTTCTAGTTATTTAATTTCCCAGACAGAGAATTGGCTATAGGTAGCCAGAATATTTAAATACTATGAAACAATAGTAAACAACAAAAACCAAAAGTGCTAGTATTATTGTATGAAATTTTTTGTTATTTTTTTCACATAATGAAATATGAACTTAAAAACAAACTAAAAAATGTGAAAATATTTTTGAAGGACATGTTTCTTAAAGAAACATTTCCATTTCCCCGTTTTCTAAAAAAAACTATGTACATTGTCTACAATAAATTTGTTCTTTTGTTATGCAGGGTTATCATATTTTTGAATAGAGCCGTTAAAAACATATGCTCTGAAGCTAATGGCCTGGATTGGAATCTTTGCTTAGCTGTGAGACCTTGGATAAATCACTTAAATTCTCTGTGTC
Organism: Canis lupus familiaris; assembly: GCF_011100685.1. NCBI lineage: Eukaryota > Metazoa > Chordata > Mammalia > Carnivora > Canidae > Canis > Canis lupus. The sequence goes on from NC_049233.1 coordinate 59,544,729, forward strand.
TCAGGGTCCTCATCTATAAAATGGGGATACTAACAGTTTCCACATCATAGTGCTATGGTGAGCATTGCATGCTAATATATATTTAAAGTAATGTAAACAGTATTAGTCAATATGTGTGAATAACTAATTAAAATATTATACTTGGTAAAATAACTCCGGTGCCTCCAATAAATGATCCCATTTTGAGTTCCTAGGACTACTTTAAAATAAAAACCATATGTCAGTGCTTCAAAGACCAGATACCTCTTGTACTATCCTACATGTGTCCATCTCCTTTCCCCACACCTCTTCTGGCATTTTCTAATCAGGTGTTCCCAATTTTTTTAGAGTTGTGCTAACATAAGAAGAGGTCAAAGTAAAACAGAGGCGTTATCCTAATAGTAAAGTGGGTACATTTTATTACCTGGCTGTTCTTGACCTTAATTTGAGTTGATTGAAATGTTTTGTTTTTTTGCTTCACTTCAATGCTTGATCATGCTCTCAGTAATTGAGAGCGTTAATAATGGGCCACTAGTTGAGTAGGCATCACAATATCTCACAAGTTTATTGTGAAGATGATGTTTGCAAGCTAATATTATTGGATGTAGGACTCTAAGGAATATTAAACTTACATGTAATATTTAACACAATCATGAAAATTCTAATGGAATTTTTCACAGAAATAGAAAAAAATTCCTAATTTTTGTATGGAATCATAAGACTGAATATCCAAAGCCATCTTGAGGAAGAGGAACAAACCTAGAGGCATCACAATTCTTGACTTTAAACCACAATACAAAGTTGTAATAATCAAAACAGTATGGTATTGGCATAAAAAAAGATACATAGATCAGTGGAACAATATAGAAATCCCAAATTTAAACCCTTTCATATATCCTCAATTGATTTCTGACAAAAGTGCCAACAATTTACAATGGGGAAAGGAAAGTCTCTTTAGTGGATAGTGTTGGGAAGATTGGACAGCCATCTTCTGTGAAGAAGTAAAAGACCAGTCTTTTGGTTATCTTGCACCATACACAAAAATTAACTCAAATAGATGAAAGACTCAAATATAAGACCTGAAACCATAAAAGTCCTAGAAGAAAACATGGAGGGTATGCAATCTAACATGGTCTGGGCAATGATTTTTTTTTTTTTTTTTGCATTCAATACAAAAAGCAAAGGCCTTACAATGCACAAATATCCAAGTGGGATTACATCAAACTGAAAAACTTCTGCATAGCAAAGGAAACTATCAACCAAATGAAAAGCAAACTTTGGAATGGCAGAAAATTTTAGCAAGCCACACATCTAATAAGGGTTGATATCTAGATCATATAGGGGACTTGTCCAATTTAATAACAGGAAAATAACCCAATTTTTAAAAGGCCAAGGACCTGAATAGACATTTTTTTTGAAGAAGATATATGGCCAACAGGTACATGACAAGGTGCTCAGCATCACTAATAATCAGGGAAATCCACAATGAGATATTACCTCACATTTGTTAGGATGTCTATTTTTAAAAGTAAGAGATAACAAACGCTGGAGAGAATGTAGAGAAAAGAGAAGCTTTATATAAGTGTGTATGAAAACTGCCACAACAGCCACTGTGGAATACAGTGTTGAGGTTCTTTAAGAAATTAAAAATGAAACTAGTATATGATCTGGCAATCCAACTTCTGGGTATATATCCAAAGGAAATAATACCAGGATCTCAAAGAGATAACTGTTCCTCTGTGTTCATAGTGACATTATTCACAGTATCCAAGGCTTGAAAACAAGTGTCTGTCAGATGAATGGATAAAGAAAATGTGGTATAGATGGAATATTATTTACCCTTTAAAAAGAAAAAATACTGTTAACTATAACATGGATGATCCCAGAGGCCATTATGCTAAGTGAAATAAATCAGGCAGAGAAAGACCAAAAAATCCTGCATTATGGTATCACTTACATGTGGAGTCTTCCAAAAAAAAAAAGGTGAATTTGTAGAAACAGAGAGTAGAAATGTGGCTGCCAATTTTCAACTGTAAGATGAATAAGTTCTGAGGATCTAATGTGTAACATGGTGACTGCAGGTGATAACACTGTATTGTATAACTAAAATTTGCTAAGACAGTAGAACTTAAAAAAAAAGATCAACATGTGAGGCGATGGATGCGTTAATTAGCTCAAAGGAGGGGATCCTTTCACAATAAATATACATATGAAAATCATCACATTGTACCTTTTAAATATCTCATATTTTTATTTGTTAGTTATACTTCAATAAAGCCAGGAGTGGGGGGAACTGATTTCTCTACCACAATTCCTGAATCCAGTTTTCAGTACTTATGCTTTTTGTTTTGTTTTTTAGTACTTATGCTTCATCTGAGGAGAGGGCTACAATCTCCTATGTAAAAAGGCTGTGACAAGAGTAAGAGATCATCCAGCTTCAGGAAGCTGAGCACTGAAACACTGAGGGTTGAGGCAGATATTCTAACTGGTTTCACTGTGTCTTCTTGCTGGGAAAAAAAGAGTTCTTAAGGCTAGAATAAAAATCTTTAAAAATATGTTCATGGTCTAGACGTGACCCAAGTAATGAATTTTATTATGAATATTTGTTACTTATTTGATCGTCCTATTTTTCATGAGATGGAACGTTTAAAAGATTTTTCCCCCATGTGAACAGATTCTCCTGACCCTACTTGACATCATTCAAATATAAACTAAAGCTGTATCTTAGAAATTGCCAAGTCAGAGAAATCAGGATAATTGGAAATTCTGTGAAATAACTTAATTTGCTTCCCCTTGACCCTCTCCATTTCTCTATTCAGTTTCCTTGACCCAGCCTTTCTTCCTCTTATTCAATCTCTTATTCAATTTTTCTCAAAAATCCAAATGATACAAAGAAATCCAGACATTCTTAATTTATAACATGCATACATTTACCATCTTATTCAGCACAGTTTATATTAGCATAATGGATTCTGTGAAGACCCTGTCACCCCTTCCCACTCAGATGGCTGCAGAAAACTCACCCCCCAGCCTGAGAGAAGCCCTCTCCCCTGGAGTTGGCAGGTCCTCAGAAAACTTCTACAACTTTGCTTTTGACATCACATTAATCACTCACATTTTTCATTTAAAACTCGTAATGATAGTAATTAGATAAAAATGACTTTATTGTAATAGTTTCCCTATCATTGTCAATGGTACCTTTTTTTTTTATTTTGTAGCTTTATTGAGATATAGCTGACATACTGTATAAGTTTAAGACGTGCATGTTGGTTTGATAAACTTCTATATTGCAAAATGATTGTTACTACCATAGCATCAGCTAACATCTCCAACGTGTCATATAGTTACTTTTTTTTTTTGCCCATGAGACTCTAAGAGATTTAGTTCTCTTAGCAAATTTCAATATATAGTAAAGAATTATGAGCTATAATCATCATGCTATACAATAGAGCCTCAGGAGGTGTTCATCTTGTAACTGGAAATTTGTACCCTTTGACCAACAACTCTGTGTTCCCCCACCCCTCAACCAACAGTAGTAACCCCCATTCTACTTTCTGTTTCTGTGAATTCAGTATTTTTAGATTCCACATATAAGTGATATCGTACAGTCTTTGTCTTTCTCTGGTTTATCTTCCTTAGCCTAATGCCTTCAAGGTTCATCCATGTTGTCATAAATAGTAGGATTTCCTTCCCTCTCATGGCTGAATCCATTATATATTACATTGCAATATAATATAATAATGTGATATATCACAATTACATCTTCTTTATCCATTCATCTGCTGAGGGACACTTAGGTTGTTCAATATCTTGGCTATTGTGAATAATGCTGAATTGAACATGGAAGTGAAAGTATTTTTTCAAGATCTTGTTTTTATTTCCTCTGGATATACATGCAGAAATGGGATGGAAGAATCATACCGAAGTTCTTTTAAATTTTTTGAGGAACCTCCATTCTGTTTCACATTTTAGAAGAAAGGCTTTTAAACTTTCACCAGTAAGAATGATTCTGTCTGTATCAATTTACATTCCCACCAACAGTGCACAAGGGTTCCCTTTTTGCTACATCCTTGCCAACACTTGTTAGCTCTTGTCTTTTTGATGGTAGCCATTCTAACAGATGCGAGGTGAAATCTCACCATGGTTTTGGTTTGCATTTCCCTGATAATGAGTGATGTTAAGCACCTTTACATGTATCTTTTGGTCATCTAAATAACCATAAGGAAAAATGTCAATTTTCTTTTTTACTCTTTTTTTTTAATATTTTTCTTTTTCTTTTTTATTTTTTATTTTTATTTTTTTTATTTTTTTTATTTTTTTTATTTTTTTTATTGGTGTTCAATTTACTAACATACAGAATAACACCCAGTGCCCGTCACCCATTCACTCCCACCCCCCGCCCTCCTCCCCTTCCACCACCCCTAGTTCGTTTCCCAGAGTTAGCAGTCTTTACGTTCTGTCTCCCTTTCTGATATTTCCCACACATTTCTTCCCCCTTCCCTTATATTCCCTTTCACTATTATTTATATTCCCCACATGAATGAGAACATATAATGTTTGTCCTTCTTCGACTGGCTTACTTCACTCAGCATAATACCCTCCAGTTCCATCCACGTGGAAGCAAATGGTGGGTATTTGTCATTTCTAATAGCTGAGGAATATTCCATTGTATACATAAACCACATCTTCTTTATCCATTCATCTTTCGTTGGACACCGAGGCTCCTTCCACAGCTTGGCTATCGTGGCCATTGCTGCTATAAACATCGGGGTGCAGGTGTCCCGGCGTTTCATTGCATTTGTATCTTTGGGGTAAATCCCCAACAGTGCAATTGCTGGGTCGTAGGGCAGGTATATTTTTAACTGTTTGAGGAACCTCCACACAGTTTTCCAGAGTGGCTGCACCAGTTCACATTCCCACCAACAGTGTAAGAGGGTTCCCTTTTCTCCGCATCCTCTCCAACATTTGTTGTTTCCTGCCTTGTTAATTTTCCCCATTCTCACTGGTGTGAGGTGGTATCTCATTGTGGTTTTGATTTGTATTTCCCTGATGGCAAGTGATGCAAAGCATTTTCTCATGTGTGGAATCAGAAAAGACCCCGAATAGCCAGGGGAATTTTAAAAAAGAAAACCATATCTGGGGGCATCACAATGCCAGATTTCAGGTTGTACTACAAAGCTGTGGTCATCAAGACAGTGTGGTACTGGCACAAAAACAGACACATAGATCAGTGGAACAGAATAGAGAATCCAGAAGTGGACCCTGAACTTTATGGGCAACTAATATTCGATAAAGGAGGAAAGACTATCCATTGGAAGAAAGACAGTCTCTTCAATAAATGGTGCTGGGAAAATTGGACGTCCACATGCAGAAGAATGAAACTAGACCACTCTCTTTCACCATACACAAAGATAAACTCAAAATGGATGAAAGATCTAAATGTGAGACAAGATTCCATCAAAATCCTAGAGAAGAACACAGGCAACACCCTTTTTGAACTCGGCCATAGTAACTTCTTGCAAGATACATCCACGAAGGCAAAAGAAACAAAAGCAAAAATGAACTATTGGGACTTCATCAAGATAAGAAGCTTTTGCACAGCAAAGGATACAGTCAACAAAACTCAAAGACAACCTACAGAATGGGAGAAGATATTTGCAAATGACATATCAGATAAAGGGCTAGTTTCCAAGATCTATAAAGAACTTCTTAAACTCAACACCAAAGAAACAAACAATCCAATCATGAAATGGGCAAAAGACATGAACAGAAATCTCACAGAGGAAGACATAGACATGTCAATGGTACCTTAACTAAATTTTCACAGAAAAGGAGAAACCGAGAAGCCTGCAATTTACGTTTACGGGAACTTTTTTTTTTTTTTTTTTTTTTTTTTTTTTGCACAACCTTAGTTTCAGCTTCAATGAGATGCACATTCAGATGGAAAACTTTAGGGAATAGTTAATGGCCAAAATGAATTTCCCTTAATATCCCCACTGAATTGTCAACTTGCTAGCATAGGACTATCTCAATAACAGCTAAATTAGAAGTGCAATTGAATGAGATGTCAGTACAGAAGTACAAACTGATGAAACTTTCTATTTAAACTCAATTTTCAATAGTCTGCTAAGTCCTTAAGTCTTCAGAGCTATCAGTTTGGTAAAAAAAAAATAAAAATAGATCATATCCATGATTGTGTAGCTCATTCTCATTTGTATCACGTCAGTCCCTTAAGAGAACTTTGTTTTAAACAGTCACTTTCTGCTTTCATACCTGGTGTTCTCTGGCTTTTTCCTTAATTGCCTTCTCAAAGTGCATTCCTGACTGGGAGAAGTCATGGCACCATTTGGGGATCTGAGATATTTTAGAATCCACAGTAATGATGTCAGAGGGGAAGGCTTCATGGATATAAGCAGGTTTTTCCAGAATTTCTTTCTTTCTCTCCCTTTCTCTCTCTCTCTCTCTCTCTCTCTCTCTCTCTCTCTCTCTCAGTTAGTTCGCAATCTGGAGGGGCCTAGAAAATTTCTATCAGCTCACTGAGGGTCCAGTGAAATTAATGAGGTAATGAGGTTCTGGTTCCAGCCAGAGGCAAAGCTGACACCACAGCCTAGACCTCTACCACTCTCCTCATTTAGCCACCTGTCAGGTGACTAATTGTTCATTTTATATCTCTACCTCTGAATTTTAGCTTTTCTTATTGGTCCTTCTCTATGCTTTTGTTTTTTTTTCTTCTTTAACCCATTGAGGCTGATTATTTCTTATTTCACTTAAATTCATATTACTGTTTTTCTTCATGTTTTTCTCTTTCAAGACATTTTGGCCCTTCCATTTCAAAATACCTGCCGAGGGAATGAGTGAATGGAATGAAATGACATCAGAATAGCTGTGGTAGTGCAGTGTCTAGGAATATGTATATAATGCTCTTTTTGGCTGGTATTTTCTTGGATGGTGCTCAGTTTTACACTGTGTGAAGGGTAAACTGTGAGACTAGAGAATACAAGCTTGTCTTTAGCACTGCTTAAAGGAAAAGTCTTTTCACTGGGGCTCATTATCCCATAGCCTACTTTACTTAAAGGTATTTTTTAGTTTGAATTCAGTCCCTTGTTTTTTCTGTTAACGGCTAATGTGCATTTGACCTACATTTTCCCTTTAACATTATTTAATATTTTCTTTTATTAAACTAAAAGCTGTTTTCAAGTTGAGCAAAATCACAAGTTGCTCCTATAAGCCACAAAATTAGTGGCTTTAAACAACACAAATTTATTACCTCCCAGTGGATATAAGTCAGATGACCTGAGTGGGTTCAAGTTGGAAAGAATGCCATTTTAACAATACTGAATCTTCTATTCCATGAACACAGAATATATCTCCATTTGTTTAAACTTTCTTGGTTTCTTTCACCAGTTATGTAGTTTTCTGCATATAAATCCTGCACATATTTTCCTTTTCGATCTATACAGAAGTATTTAATCTTTTTGATGTTAATGTGAATGGCATTGTTTTAAATTTAAAGTTCTAATTATTGGGGCACCTGGGTGGCTCAGTCAATTGAGCATCCACTCTTCATTTTGGCTCAGGTCATGATCTCAGGGTCATAGGATGGAGCCCCACCTCAGACTCTGGTCAGCTCTGAATCTGAGATTCTCTCTCCCTCTCCCTCACTCTCTTCTCCCACTCTGCCCTTGCCCCTGCTCATTCAGCTCTCTTGCTCTCTCTCAAATCAATCAATCAATAAAATCTTTAAAAATTATTATTCTTTGCTATAGAGGAAAGCAATTGACTTTTATGTATTTACCTTGTATCATGTGACAATAAAATTGCTTGTTAATTTCCAGAGGTTTTTTGTTGATTCTTTGGAATTTTCTACATAGACAATCATGCCATCTACAAAGATAGTTTTCGTCTTTCTAGTCTTTAGACATTTTATTTTTCTTGCCTTATTTCACCATTTATGACTTATAGTCTAATATCAAATAGAAGTAGTGAAAGGGGACATTTTTGCTTTTTTCCTAATCTCAGAGAGAAAACATTCAGTTCCTCACAATTAGTTATGATGTTAGCTTTAGGTATTTTTGGTAGATATTCTATATCAAGTTGAGGAAATTATGCTTTATTCCTAGTTTGCTGAGAGTTTTTAATCACAAATAGTTTTGGATTTTGTCAAATGCTTTTTCTATAGCAATTGTTATGATCATGTGATTTTTCCTGCTTAGCCTGTTGATATAGTAAATACATTAATTGATTTTCTAATGTTGAACCAGCCTGAATAAATCCTACCTGGTTTTTGTTATAATTGATGATTGGATTTTAATAGTGTTGAGGATTTTTGTATCTTTGCTCATAAGAGATACTTGGCTATAGTTATTTTTTTTCTGGTAATGCTTCTGGCTTTTTTGTTTTGGTTTTACATTAATAATTTTTATTGTGACAAAATGTGTATAACATAATATTGATCATATTAACCACTAAAGTGTGCATTTCAGTGAAATTAAATACATTCATAATACTTTATAACAATCACCAGTATCTATAAAAACTTTTGATCATCCCTGAAAAAAATTTCTGTACTCATTAAGCAATAGTTCTCCCCTTCTTTCTCTGTCTAGCCCCTGGCAACCTCTATTGTACTCTGTCTCTGTAAGTTTGTCTGTTCTTGGTACTTCATCTGTACTGTCATTTTATGTACAATATTTGTTCTCTTCTGGCTAACTTTCTAGGCATGATGTTTTCATAGTCCATACATGTAATAGAATATATCCCAAAGTCATTCTTTATGGCTGAATAATAATTTCACTATTCAATATTTCATTATATAGTGTATATTATATGAGCACATTTTGTTTCCCATTATCTGTTGATGGACACTTGAGTTGTTTGCACATTTTGCCTATTTTGAACAATTCTGCTATAAGTATTTATGTACAAATATCTGTACAAGATCCTTATTTCAGTTCTTTTGGGTGTATATCTAGGAATAGCATTGCTAAGCCATATGGTAGTTCTATCTACCTTTTGAAAAATCACTATTTTTTACAGTGGCTGCATGATTTTATATCCTCACCAACAATGCACAAAGGCTCTAATTTCTCTATATGCTCATCAACATTTTTATTTTCTGTTTGTTTAATAATAACCATCCTAAAGATATGAAATGAGATCTGATTGTAGTTACAATTTGTATTACCCTAATAACTAGTGATTTTGAGTATCTTTTCATGTACTTATTGGCCATTTGCTTTGAAAAATGTCTATTCAAGTTCTTTGCTCATTTTTTTTTAATTTTTTTAAATTTATTTATGATAGTCACAGAGAGAGAGAGAGAGAGAGAGAGAGAGGCAGAGACATAGGCAGAGGGAGAAGCAGGCTCCATGCACTGGGAGCCCGATGTGGGATTCGATCCCAGGTTTCCAGGATTGCGCCCTGGGCCAAAGGCAGGCGCCAAACCGCTGCACCACCCAGGGATCCCTCTTTGCTCATTTTTAAATTGAATTGCTTATTGTTGTTGTTGTTTAAGACTTATTTATATATTCTGGATATAAATCCCCTATTAGATATAGAATTTGCAAATACTTTCTCCTGTTCAGCAAATTGTCTTTTCTTTTCTTGGTAGTATTCTTTGATACACAAAAATTATTAATTTTGGTGAAATAGTTTATATATATTTTTTCTTTTGTTGCATATACTTTTGATGTTATATCCTTAAAGTCATTGCCAAATCTGTCACTGAAGATTTCCTCCAGTATATATGGATAAAAATATAGTGGTCATATATTCATTAATAGAATCAAGCATTTGGAACTGGAAATATCAGTGATATACTAAAATTCCTTCACCTTGAGAAAAAGGTAATTTTGACATATGATCTTCCAAAAAAGTTGTTTTCTTTAGTGTGTTTACCATCTCTTTGTGGTCTCTTATATTTGGATTTCTTCCTCTTATTTTCTACTTAGCCTATCAGACTATTGGCTCTACTCTATAAATTCATTCAAAATAAATAGTATTATTTTGCATATTTTATAGCCTTATGATATGATGTCATATGTGTGATATTCAAATCTATAACACTTCATGTTTCTGTAGCTTACCTATTATGTAAACTTGGTATGTCACTTAGGTCTCAGTTTACCATTTAGAAACTTAATATTTTCTTCATGTTAAAAATGAAAGAATAGGTATCTTGGCTATTAAAGACTAAGTTCTACTTACAAAGATGAAACTAAAGATATATGTATCAATATGTAGATTAATTAATGGACTGTTCTCCAAAACAGATAGTTTCAATTCATTGGTAGATCTCATCAGCCTATGAGAGATCTCTAAACTTAGTATCAAATATCTACCATAGATTCTCTTGTCTCTCTGACTCATGAAAGAAATATTTGCATTTTAAAAATATATGACTTTCCCCTTGAATGAGAATTCGAATTCTTTGTTTCATAGCTAATTTTTCAATCAACAGGAAACATTTAATTATCTTTCTAAATATTCAATACAATTATTCAAACTGCAATACAAATTGAAGAAGGTGAAAACACTGAACATTTACAATCGAGGAAATATGATGAATTAGGTGAGAAAAGTTCATGTATTAAGTGAGGAAATGTAATAAAATATCAATATTCAATTTCTCTCCATTGATTAGATATTAATGATAGGAAATTTTAATAAAACTTTTATTTATTTTTGTAATTAGCAAATCATTCACCTGAAAGATGAGGTAGTATATTTTTTCTTAAATAACAATAACTTGAAAAGTGGTGCCTTTGGTTTGTTTTACAATCTGTATGTCTTATCTTAAGCCTGGAACACTATTCTATGTAATGAATAATCAGTTATGGTCAGACATGTCAAAATATAGCTGAAGGCTGGAAGAGAGTATTCTCTGGAGTGAGACTAAAATGTGCACTTCATGGTGGACTTTGGGACCTGAGTTTTTAAGGAAAGGGACACAAGCAAAAGTCTAATTGAACTTTGGAACAGATCAAATTATTGGTATCAATTAGAAACTAGCTATCAAAGTAAAGTGTGAAAGCAAGGAATCGTAGTCAGAAATAAATCTGTACTTGGGACAGTAGGGCCAAAGGTATGGACAGGGTTAGGGATAGATTCTGAAGTTAGAATACACTGAATGAAGTAAGGCTGGAAATCTTGATAGGCCAATCAAGATTTGATAGGCATAGGAAATGTTAATAATCCAAAAGCACAAAGATTTTAACCTAAATTTTCTAAAAGTTTTATACTTTGATAAAGCCATTCCTGAGTTGTTAAACTTTTAAGAGACTGGGGGAAGAATTACATCTCAAAGGGACAGAGAGATAATTTTCAATTATAAGCTATATAAAGTAAATTCTTTAAGTAAGGGATACAGGAGACTAAGGCCCAATCCTCATCACAAGTAACCCTGCTTAATCCTCATCACTTATTTAACCCACTTCTCACCCAGCTCCCCTCTGGTAACCATCTTAACTGGCCTCATAGTGTTGCTTATTCCAGCCTATGGACCGAGAAGCAGTTGGTGACTCTCTTGATTTTTTCCTTTGTCTTAGCTAAGTACTGGGTGGAATGCTGAATACTGATCCTTGTACTTGAGTCATTTCCCCATATTCAGAGTATTTAATATTTAAGGGTAACTGAATTTTATTTTCATCAAGTCCTAAAAAATGCATATATTAGATTCATTGTGTCATCTGTTCCCAGGTATGTTTTCTTATCACATTTAACAGAATTTAGTTATATCTATTTGAATGTTCATCTTGGGAAAAAAATAAAAGGATAGTGCTTGACTGCATGAAGCTTGTCTACAGTTTAGGAAGGCTGAGGGAAATTGAGACCACCTTGGTAATAATTCCAACTCTTTTTCTTTTGGTTACAGGTCCCTTCAGATTCTGTATTTCTTTTTGAGTCATGTTGATAGTTTGTGTCTTTCTAAGAATTTGTCCATCTTATCGAAGTTATCTAAATTTTGGAATACAATTATTCATTTTATTGCCTCATCATTCTTTTCATTTCCTGATTTATTTTAGGAAATAAGATAAATCTGGTCCCTATTTCTCTCAAAGCACAAGTTGATGATTTTTAATGACTGATTTAATGGTTTGTTTTATTCGTGTTTCTCCTTCATTTTGATTCAGTTTTAGTAAGTTCTTTTTCTAGCAAACTATTTTGTTCACAGTCTCACATTTATTTAAGTCATTAATAGTATTGTTTATACTTAAATTTTTTCTTTATTTGTAGTTCTGACACTTTTATCATTGTTAATATTATCTTTTCTTGATAAATTCTGTCATAAATTTGTCCATTTCCTTAGACTTTTCAAAAAAGCTGTATTTTGGCTCCATCAATTCTATTTTATCTTTATTTTCTATTTTATAGCATTTAGCATCATATTTATTTCATTTTTTATATGTTCTTTGAATTAGTCTATTGTTATTTTTCTAACTTTAAATGCTTAACTCAATAATTTTCATTCTAACTTGTTTTTCTAAGTAATTAGGTGATTACTAACCCTCTCAGGAACACTAGACTCCACACTATGATTTTGCTGTCTTGTAAGTTCATTATCATATTTTTCAGATATCATCAATTTCCAGTACAATTTCTTTCTTTTTTTGCTCATAAATTATGTAAGGCTGTTGTTACTTTTTAATTTACAGTATCTTTCTCATCCGATACTTGCTGTTCACTCATTCTTCCAAGTTCATTCCTCCTGGGAGTTTCTCCTTCCTACAGAATTAGATATCCTAACTCTTCTGTACCCATCAGTCTCCTGGTCACCAATGTGATTTCTCTGGTTTAAGTAGTTTTGCACAGATATTAAGACCTGCATCTATGTGCAAATACTTTCATCTTCCACTGTGCCTCAGTGCTTGACTTCCTCTACTCATTCCAATCTTTTTGGTTACTGGTTTCCATTATTCCTGTTCTTATTCTGCATGTTCTCTTATGGGCATAAAGTTATTCTTTTGACTGCCTTAAATCTCACTCCCACTCTTCTTTTTCCCTTTGCACAAATGAACAATCCTAGGATGCCCTACCAACAGGTAGGAGATAGGTTTGTCAGAGGTCAGCTGTTATCAACTTTCCAGGAATTTTCCAGTTCTGTGGATTTCTCTTTTAACATCTCTTATCTTCTTTCTAAGTTTTTGTTTAAATTCCAGTTAGTTAACATACAATGTAATATTAGTTTCAGGTGTACAATTTAGTGATTCACCACTTACATACAAAACCCAGTGCTCATCACAAGTACACTTCTTAATCCCCATCACCTATTTAACCCATCTTCCCACCCAGCTCCCCTCTGGTAACCATCTCAACTGGCCTCATAGTGTTGTTTATTCCAGTCTATGGAATGAGAAGCAGTGGTGCCTCTCTTGATTTTTTCCTTTGTCTTAGCTAAGTACTGAGTGGAATGCTGCTGAATATTGATCCCTGTTCTTGAGTCCTTCTCCCATCTTCAGAGTATTTAATATTTAAGAGTAACTGAGGTTTATTTTCAAGTCCTAAAAAATGCATATATTAGATTCATTGTGTCATCTGTTCCCAGGTATGTTTTCTTATCACATTTAACAGAATTTAGTTATATCTATTTGAATGATAATCTCGGGGAAAAAAAATAAAAGGCTAGTCCTTGATTCCTTTACTCCAGCAAGCTTGAGTAATTCTGCTGCCAAAAGCTTTTAAATTTTACTCCTAATTACAGACCATATGCTGAAAAATCACTCTCACAGAGCAAGATCTGTGAGACCCTCCTTTGGTTCAGTACCAACCTATTGGGTTTTCCTCCAGACTTCCTCATCAACAGAGAAGGTATTGATTGCCATGTGCTTATGGTTACCCAAGGCACTACCTTGGCAAGAGAGCTGAAGCCAATTCTGGGTCATAATTCAGTTCTATCTACCTCAAATTAAATTGACTCCATCTAGGAGTTTATTTTCAATGGCCTGCAAACAAAGCAACAGAAAGTGCATCCACATCTTTGCTACTGAGACTTAATGTGAGATATACAGTGAAACTATAGTTATTTGGTAGGTCACCCATTATTGCTACTTGGTATATAGAATTTGGCACTACTGTGCAGGTTGTGAGTAGATTATGGTCAGCCACATGCCTATTCCTTGTTAGCAACAGCTACACTTAACACAGAGGTCCTAATCTGTGAGTAGAATACAGGTTTTCACTTTCAGTCAGATAGGTTCACAGAAGCTTTTGGCCTTTATTCCATATTCTTTGTCTTGGTATAGCTCAATCTCTAAACCCTCAAAATCAGGACTTGGGTGAATAAGGAATTACAGAGCATGGTCAGTAAAGGCTAAGGTGAAGCTCACACTAGACTATTTTCATGTTCTTACAATCTGTTTAGTGTCCACTCAGAGCTCTAGGAAAACATGGGAAGCTGGGGGTGAGTTGAGCTGGGAATTTAATCATCAAATGAGTTTCTCCTGATTTTCCTGGCTTTCCTCAAAATAGAGTTAGATTATTAAGAGTTCAGTAGTCTGGGTACAGTTTTTCTTTAAATATTTTATATATTTATTTGAGAGAGAGAGCAAAGTCAGGGGTAGTGGAGGGGAGAAGCAGACTCCCCACTGAGTAGGGAGCCCAATGCAGGGCTCAATCCTAGGATCCTGAGATCATTACCTGAGCCAAAGGCAGATGCTTAACTGACTTAGCCATCCAGGAAACCCCCCAGGGAACAGCTCTTCCAGAGCTAAGGTTACTGCTCAGCCTCCAATAATTTTTATTTCTTTATAATTGGCAGGGCACTGCCAAATGGTGTTAGCTGGTAACTTTCCAGCACTGATGCTCATTCTGTACTTGAACACTCTGTGCCCAACATATTTGAAAAAAGTTGGGAATAAGTTGGAACTGGTGATTTCAAATCTATCCTTCTAAAATTCTTCAGTAGTTTAAGAACTGGTTATTCATGTTTTTTTCTAAGTCCTGCAGAAAATAATTATTTTATCTAATTAAAGCAATACTTCTGGCTAGTTGGTATCTCTAATTACCTTTTTTGCTAATCAATGAAAAGTGGCAGTTGTCCCTGAAATACCTTGGACTTTATTTTAAATTGATAGAATCCCACAGATCACAGGACATAAATTCTTTGTGCTTGCTTGAAAAGCATGAGTATTTTCCTAATTATTCTGGAGAGGAAAGAGAGGGAGACTGGTGAAGATAATGGAAAGGGAGAAAGATTGTGTGTGTGAGAGAGAGAGATGTGAGGGAGAGGGCAGACAAAGAAATTGGATTCCAGGAAACTGGAGAAAAGAACAAAAGTAGGAAAGTCCCAAGATGGGTGATTTTTAGTTCCTAAGAGTGCCCCAGGTAGGGGGCAAAGACCTCAGAAGTCTGCATAGTGATCTAAGTTTGCAGGGCTCTGAGCACAGGAACTCACTGCTTCTACATCTGACAAACAAAGCTGTCAGATCTGAATGGGCCACACTCCCTGGGAAAAAGAGGTTTCAAAGATCAGCCAGGTTCAGTCCCTGGAGAGGACTGTGGGAAGCCCTGGTATGATGTAAGTTGCTGGAAACTTTGCGTATCTCTGTTTGTTGGGGGTGGGGGGGGGGGGGGAGGGAGAGGGGGTAACAACAACAACAAACAAAGAGTAGAAACACTAGTGAAAATTTAGTTAATTTAAAGAAAAAAAAAAAAGAAGACAAAGGTCCCAATTCTTGCATCCTTGAGATTTTCGTCCAGATTCCTATCTGCTAAGGAATGGCAAAATTTATGTACTAGAAATGAGCACAGGAACAGCTGAGACTAGTATCTTTATAAATTAGGCCTACTTGATTATTGGCTGGCAATAAGTGAATTGCTAATTCCTAAAATGTGTTCCTCAACCTCTCGGTATTTTAGTTAGCTCTGAACATCATTGATGACACAATGTTTTATCAATTACACTCAAATTTCATTAAAATCTCTCTATCCTCAAACAACATTTTGAGGATCAACTTGGCAATATATATTAAGGTTGAAAATGCAAATGGACAAAAAATATCTAAGAACCAAAAATGCCACATCTATGCATATACTCTACAGAAACACCTGAATATATGCAGAGGAGATAGATACAACTGTGCTCACTGTTTCCCCACCAAAAAGCTGGGGAAATTTTTAATATCCATTAGTAAGAGAGTGAATAAATAAACTGTGGTCTACTTATAAAGTGATATATATATATATCATGGTCAGTTCAAATTAATGAACTGGCTCCTAATGTACCAATACGGACAGATCTCAAGAGTGTAATAATTGAGTGGAAAAAGCAAGTTGCACAGTGATACCATTTACCTTAAACTTTTTATTTTTATTTATTTATTTTTTTTTAATTTTTTTTTAAACTTTTATTTATTTATGATAGGCACACAGTGAGAGAGAGAGAGGCAGAGACACAGGCAGAGGGAGAAGCAGGCTCCATGCACCAGGAGCCCGACGTGGGATTCGATCCCGGGTCTCCAGGACCGTGCCCTGGGCCAAAGGCAGGCGCCAAACCGCTGCGCCACCCAGGGATCCCTACCTTAAACTTTTTAAATGCACAAAACCATACTAATGTTAGATTATTGGATATGTAAAAATTATTAAAAATAAAAACCTCAGATGGATAGGATATAGAAAAATTCCATGAGAGCTTCCCTCTAGTGAGAGAAAGAAGTGCACCTATGGATTGAATACCAAGGGGCCACAGCTGTATCAGAAATGCTTTGTTAAATTTGAAAAAAATGCTGGCAAATAACACAAAATGTCAACATTTGTTATTTATTATTTCTGGATGGTCCATTAGTGTTTGTTATAATATTTTCTGCCCTTTATTTTGGAATTTTACATAGTTTTTTAAAAAGTTATTCCTCTTCCCCCACTCAGAGCAATTCAATATAAGATTTCTAATAAGTCCTTAAATTCTGCTTAGATATTAACTAATCATCTTCCATCTATCTTCAAATATCCTTTGCTAAATGTGCATGTAGACAACTAACAAACTAGAGTCACCTAAATGTTCTAGCAGAAGCAACAGGCTCCATGCTGCGTGTGTGAAGGAGAGGGGGAGAAGGGCCAAAAAGAGGAGAGATGGAATCTCATCAGGCTCATCCGGAAGGCTTCTCAGAGGTGGGGCCATTTGTAATGGACTTTATTGAAATGCTGTTCATTCTTCGAGTAGAATATTCCAGGGAACAGAGATAGGGAAATTGTACCATGCACTCGGAGAGCAATAAAATATCTGGCAACCCCTGAGAGAAGAATTCTCACAGGGATGTCTGTGAAGTAAGGCTCAAAGTAAGGCTGGGATCAGATCTTGGTAGAGTGCTAAATGCTATCAGCCATCAGCACTAAGGAGTTTACATAATATTGTAAAAGTAATAAGAAACCACAGAGTTTTCTAAGGAAGTGAATGATATGATTTAGCCTGTATTTGGTAGATAGCTCTGAAAAAAAAATTAGAGTTAAACTACAATACAACCTCAAATCTGGCAAACAAATCAGAAGGACACATTAGAGATGAAGGACTACATCTAACCTACAAGATAGTCTTAACCTACAAGGACTAGGTCAGAGATGAAGAGGGCTGAGCAACAGGTACATTTATAAAATGAATCAAAAGGGAACAAGGTGGCAAAAGGCAGATATTGTGAGTGGATCATCTAAGGCCGGGAGCTGAGGGAGAGGAGCCAGCAAAGGCAACTGTGTACCAGCCACTGAGAGGTAAGAAGAAATTGAGAAATAAATTTGCAATCAGTGTAGGAGAGGATTTCTAGGAAAGGATGTTAGTGTCAAATGTTTCATGACCTTAGGGTAGATAAGGTTTCAGCTGATGATCTCCAAGCGAGCAGCTCTAGTCTAGTCATGGGGGAAGAAGGCGTGTTCCATGGTAATGACCGAATGAGACCAATGGCTCATTGTAGAAGTGTAACGGCAAAGAGGAGAGACTTAGAGTAGTAGCTTCAGAAGAAAGAAAACTAATTCACAATTGTATCTGAAGTTTGTTTTCAGATCTATTATATAATATATGCCTTTCAGATATATAACATACAGAGCATCAGACTTAAGATGGGTTCTTTGGGAGCTTTTAATAAAGGGAAGCATGGCAGCGTTCTGACTTTTAGCAAAGGCAAGAGACCAATGAAATATCTCATTATGAATTATGCTATTCATTTCATTTATCATTTATACCCAATACTGGATTGAAAGAAGCTTTCATAAGGGATTGTATAAGCGTGAAATTCAGGAGTTTGAACAAAAAACAAAGCGTTTTTATACGAGAGTATCATTGTTTGTTTTTCTTTGCTGAATGAGGTTTCCCCACGAAACCTTGAGGAAATCGAGTCATGTTTTGGTTACCTCTTTTGGGAAGACAAAATGAAGTGTTAATGAGAGTTCTTTGAATCTCTAAAGGCTTTATAATACCTTATATGAATTAAGAGAAGGCAGGCTGTCCAGGGAAATCACTGATTAAATTGCATGCTGTGCAGGAGTGCTTGGGGAGTACTGAGATGGCCAGAAATAGAACTGTTCCTCAAACTTTCTAGACAGACCAGGTGCCACCCAATACAGGACTAGGTTTTCTCTGGGCACAGCTGGCTGTGGGTGGATGAGTTGTGCCCACCCAAGCTGTGAATTGAAAACCAATTTCTCTAAAATTGCCTTAGTTAGAAAGTATTCTCTGCCTCCTTCACCCACCAGTTAGCTATAGGCACTGGATGTTTTCAGTTTCTGGAACCAGTGAGGACAGTGAGGGTACTCTGCCATTCTTTTGTATCTGATCCATCTCCATTTATAGTATTTTATACTTTATTTTTTTAAAGACTTCATTCATTTGTTAGAGAGAGAGAGAGAGAAAGAGAACAAGCAGGGGAAGCAGCAGGCAGAGGGCGAGGGAGAAGCAGACTCCCTGCCCAGCAGGGAGCCCATGCATGTCTCCATCCCAGGACCCCAGGATCAGGACTTGAGCTGAAGGCAGATGCTCAACCACTGAGCCATCCAGGTGCCCCTATTTTATACTGCATCAAACACATTCATTTAACCCTGGAAGCAGTAATTCTAATCTCTGTTTTACAGAAGAGAGAGGGAACAAAGGCTGAAAGGTGAGTTCTCCTAACTGCTGAAAAGTGTTGGGTGCACTCAGCCCACAGGGAAAATGTTGCCCCTTTACTGTTTTCGATTTGAGATTGTCAGTGGAATTATTTGGGTCCTCCATACACTTCTTTCAGTCATCCCACCCAAGAAAGAGCATGATAGTTTGGTCAAAGTTTGGAGAACTCAGTGGTCTTCAGACAAATGGAAATAGGTCTCTGTGGCCATGGGTAGAAACAAGCTGTCTGTGTTCCTGATGCCTAGGTTCTTAGGAAAGGGGTTGCTAATGTCTTTGTTGTCATACATACACGTTGGTGAGTGGGGAAGGCCAGTCATTCCCACCCTCCATTGCAGAAGCTGTGTGAGAGGTGGTTAAAGATGCATCCACAGCACCTGGATTCAAATCCCAAATCTTCACTTTTCTACAGTACCTTTGCTCATAGTTGTAAAGAAAAATCCACACAAGAGCTACCACAGAGGGCAGTGGCCCTCATAGTGGCTATGCTCCCTAGGATTTGCAAGGGCAGTCATTAGAGCAGAGAAAAAATAAGTAGATCTTTTATTTATATTACTATTCAAATAAAAAGTTAAGCTTTTCTAATAATCGGTGTATGGATTAAGACTGGTTCCCATACCAGTTGGCATCTTAGCCAATAAAACTAGATCCTTGAAGCATCCTGAAGAAAAAATGGAAGTTTCTCAGCCTGGAGGTGTAGGCAATGCTGCCCTCACTCATTTGATTTTAGTATCTGGTGACAAAAGTATATTATACTTACTATTTGTTGCCAACAAGGTAATTATTCTCATAAAAGCAAGACCCGGAAAAACAATTTTTAAATGCCTTATAATAAGAGGTAGAATGACTTTGAAAATCTGTTCCACACTGAGGTTTGCCGTTTGTCTTGTGGCAAAATATTTAAAATAATTGCTAAAATTTCGAAGTTATATGTTTTTATTTCGTAAGAAGATGAATATTTTAAATTTACTAAATACTTTTGTGAGGGAAACGGATTTCAACAATATGCTATCTAGAAGATATTTAAAAAAATTCCCCCTAAGTCTGTCTCTCTCAAAGGTAAAGGTGACATTTAAGCAATAAGTGAGAAAGTAAATGCTACATTAAAGTCTCTTCTGCAGAGAGAGCATTTCAAAAGTAGATATTTGGAAATGTTTCCATTGCTATGTAATTTTATTGCTGAAAATAATATGTCACCTATAAACACTCTTGCACTTACAAACTCTATGTACTTAAAAAACTCAGAAACTAAATTTCCTAACCGTTTTTTTAAAAACCCGAAGTTATACAGTGAATTTTGAACTAATTTATTTTAAAAATCAGAAAAATTGGGGCAGAGAGGGGGTGAAGTCAGAAAAATTGCCTTATAATTTATTTATAAGACCAACTGATTAATATTAGGGAAGGTGGAAATTTGCTATCTGAATTTTGGCAAATATCTTTGTGTGATTGATAGGTGGGACTGAAACATCAGTTTCATGATTTTGTAAGCATAGCCAGTGATATACTTCTATTTTTAAAAAAGATTTTATTTATTCATGAGAGACACATAGAGAGAGGCAGAGACACAGGCAGAGGGAGAAGCAGGCTCCTCACAGGGAGCACAATGTGGGATTCAATCCCCAGACCAGGATCATGCCCTGAGCCGAAGGGATGCTCAACCACTGAGCCACCCAGGTGTCCCGATACACTTCTATTTGAAACTAGGTATATTTTCCAGCTATCTTTCCAATTATGATTTCAAGTAAAATCATGTATTCAAATAAATTGGACTTAAAATCAGAACTTTAAAAGCTGAATCACAAAGTTTAAGCCAAATTTTCAAAAAATAATAAAACAACTTCTACCACATTTATTATAAACAATATTGTAGAAGAAGCAAAAATATCTTGCCCCGTTAATTAAAAGGATATTTAAAGTTATGTTTTATTTAATATTTATGTCATGTTTTAAAATTTGTCCTGTTATAAAGATGTAGATCTACGTATATTGAGAGTGCAAGTTCAAAATCTTTTAACTATTGGGCATAACTAACCAGAAATTTTGTCCTATTCTCCTAAAACGTTGCAGGGGATGCCTGTGTGGCTCAGTTCATTAATGACCTACTCTTGATTTTGGCTTGGGTCATGATCTCAGAGTGGTGGAATCGAGCCCCTCATGGGGCTCAGTGGGGAGTCTGCTTGAGATTCTCTCTCTCTCTCTCCCTCATCTACTGCCTCCCTCAAATAAATAGATAAACAAACAAACAAACAAACAAACAAATAAATAAATAAATCGTAAAAAGAAAAAAAGAATGTTGGCAGGCCCTGGTAGTGTTGAGGATGCATTTAGAGATGGGTACAAGATTAGATCATTTTTCTATAGGGTCATCATAGTGTAGCTATGCTGACTCTTGCTCCCAGAAGCTCATGTTAGTGATCACTCCTCTTTTCAACTTCCTGATGTCATGATTCCTCTCTGACCATACTTTCTTCCAGCTATTGGTGCATTTATTCATGGGTTCTCCCCAGTTGCAGTAATTATGTGTCCTTCCTATGTTAATCCCTAAATGCCTGTTGTTCTTCGCTACCTGTTTCTTTGATCTTTCTTCTTGAAGATTCCCCAAGCTGCTTCAAAACTTATGTCACAAGTTCTAGTTTGACAATCCTCCCTTGTGTTGATGCAGCAGTTCCAGCAGTGTTACTTACACACTCATTAACTACCTTATCAGTCAAAAATCCTTTGCCAGGAAACAAAGTAAATGACAGGAGCAGGGATAACAGCAGAGAAACAGTGTAGGTTGTAGAACTCACTCAATTTAGGGTAGGCTGTAGGAAATTCACTGGCTGAGTCTGTAGCTCAAGAGAGTACAGAACAATCTGTCATGCGAGTTCTAAATAACTATAAAAGCCCTTTTTATTAACATGAATTCAAAACTAGAAAAGTCAGTTGGACTGATCCAGCCTGCCAGTGAATTGCACTCTTCATACAAAAATCCCTCAACTGAGCTTTCTTTCTAGTTCTCCCAGAACAGGGGACAAACCTTCTTGTAGTCAGTAGCAAAAGCATGGATACAGAAACCTAGATTTCTCTAGGGTCGAGACCATCTCACAAGTCACAGGTTTTTGTTTGTTTTTTCTCTCCTTTCATCTTAGTTCATCCCCTACATTTGCAGCTCAAGGGTACGTATACAGTAGAGCTCTAAGATATACTTGTTAAACTGTGGGTTGAAGTTGGCTGGTGAAATGGAGCAGTGAAGCTTGTAATGCAAGATTGCAAATATTGACTGCCAAATAATTTAATGTTATTTTTGGTTTTGCATATGACTATATCTGACACTTCTATAATATATACATTTTAAGAGCATATATTAAATTATTCTGTGAAAACATAATTCAGAGGAAGTTGGAAAAAAAATCAACTTCAGTTTCTTACCCCAGTGCTTTTAAGAGCCTTTAACCTCTTTCTCTCTTAGTGCCGAGTTCAGATCTCTAAAGTTGATGTACTTTGAGCAGAGCTCAAAGAACTCTCTAAATCCTGCCTCAATTTACTGATTTCTCTGGAAGGAAAATCATTTATGTCTGTCCCTCCCCTTTACTCCCTACCACTCCTCATCTCCTTCCCACTAGAGCTAAGCTATTTTATTGGAAGAATATTTTCCTTCCCTTCCAGGCCTTTGTGAAAATCATAAAGAAGAACATAAACATTTACTGAAAAAGTCAACAGTAGTTATTAAATATAGCCTCTAAAGTATTAAAATTGGAACTCTCTTGAGAATTTAGTTAAGAGAAATCATGAAAAAATGAAGTTCCAGACTGGTATCTTTTCCCTGGCTCCTCTACATTTTGGGTTTAAACACTAAATTGAGAGGTCTGATTCATGGAAATCCAAACAACTAAACTGACTAAATTTCATGGAGGCTTCCAAGGCCCTAGTGTATTCTCTTCTACTAATGTAAACCCAACTTATACTGTTTATTGCTTATTCTCCCATTTTAAAATGTAAGGGGATTATCCTCCCTCCCGACCATATATCCCCCCAAGATCATCATATTGAAAGAATGATAAAGATAGCACACGGCACCTTTATTATATTTCCTTACAGCAAAATACTCATGTCTCTTAAAGAATATTATTTTGTGCTAAAGAATATTATTTCCTAGACCGGTTTTTCCCAATTATTTTCAGTTTCTATAGCTAATCCTGGATTTAATTTAAAGAGAGGTGAGAATTGACATATTTTTAGTTAGTAGTCTAAACATGTCAATTTAAGTGAGGTTCAGAGAACCAAGGTATTTATTATGCTTCTTGGGAGGAGAAATGGTTCTGATAGCAGATTTCAGGTGCTTACAGGAAGAACGCAGCTTCAGGCATGCACATACAGGCCAAATACTGTGATTCAGTGGTGCCAAAATGCACTGGAAAGATTTGATAACATTTTTATTAAAAGCAATGGGAAGAAAACATGCAAAATATGGTACATTGAAGAAACCTTTTTTCCCCTTCTCATAAAAGGATATAAAATGAGAATACATTAATGGGGAAGACTCCAGACAACTTAGAAATAAATTATGGAACTACATAGTTTGGTTCATTTTAACTCTCATCTGAAAATATATTTCCCATAACTTCTTGGGCTTCTCTCCCTCCTTTTCTTTATCTGTGAAGCACCATGTTTTCTCTGGTTTCTTTGCAAAAAAACTGATTTGATATTCTCTCTCAAAAGAACATTCTATGACTTTAGAAGAACATGAAGAGTTCATAATAATAATAATAATTTTAATAAATCAGTACTCAATTTGAGAGGAAATCTAGGGACAATTTCTGAGGAAAGTAAAGTATTTGAAAATTGAGAGAAGAATTTTTGTTTGGCTTGATTAAGAAAGAGTTTCGTGTTTACGGTTCATTCACATAGAGGTAAAAGATTGATGTTAGTTGCCTTTGTTCTTAGTGTGTATGTATGTGAGTGAGTGTGTGTGTGTGTGTGTGTGTGTGTGCATTATTGACATTACTCTGCTAACCTGCCTGAGTCTTCAACTCACTTGATCCTCTACAGTCTAAGAAGGGGTATACCATAAGAGTATGCTCATTTAAATGTCTTTATCTAATTAGCGATAGGAACCTCCAGATAGATCTTTTTCTGTCCTTGAGTATTGAATATTACATTTGTTTTTCTGCTTCACCCAAAATGCATACAATACATAGTAGCAACATCATGAAGTTCCTTTTCTTTCAAAGCCACAATTATATATCTCCAGTGAAGTGAGGCTCAGGAGACCTTCTTCACACTAATCTCAACAAACTGCTGTCCTTATACCAATTGCTCTCTTTCTTGCACTTGCAGAATCACAGCTGGGTCTCCTTATGAAAGAGAGCACATAATAATTGCACTAAATATGCATTAAATTACTTTGCAAAATGATAGTGGCATCCATTATAAATCCTGTGTTTGAGAAGTTTAATCAGCTATTTAAATTTTCATCAGGATGCAAGTCGACATGCGAGTTCTTGGCCAAAGGCATTCTATTTACCACATAAATATTTGTTGATTAAGAAAAGCACAGGACCCTACACTCTCCTAGGGTTTCAGAGGCACACAAGCATTTCTCAGGAGCAATAAATAAAAACATGAAATTTTAAAAATCAAACTTGAATTTTGATACATTGTTTAGCTGGCAACTACATTTCCTGTGAATAATATGCCACTTCACAGTGATTTAATATTAATATTCCTCAGGAAATCAAGTTTAGGAGGGTAGAATTAGAGAACATAGAAATTCTAGTACTTGTATTTTTAAAAAAACAAAGCTAATAAATGCAAACTATTTGCTGATTATATCACAAGGTTTTATTTTAGTTTTTTCTACATTAAACTTTTGTACATCAGAGCACTTATACCAAAATAAAAAAGAATAGAGTATTTGAGTTTGTGGTATTTTATTTTCTCATTTTCCCCCATATTTACTTATCTGAGTTAAATCCAGGGTATAGATCTATATTGATTAGCTTCAGAAAACAGAGTTGGTACATTTTCTCTCTGTTGGGCTCCATAGAAGGGATCAAGGCAAAAGTGACTTCTTGTCTTCATCACAGCAAGTGCTCTGTTTATGGAACACTGGGTATCACACAAGTACTAGGAGAAAGAGCAAGAGGAATTGAAGGAAGGAGGATTCGAAGGGAGTTGTGGTTGCCTTGAACTTGGTTCAGACTGTCTGGTTCCTAGATAACTGGGTAAAAATTTTAAAACTTTTTCCTGGTATAATTTATTACTCTGAAGTGAGGGGCAGGAATGGTGATCATCCATAGAAAATATAAATGAGACTGCCCATTGGGGGGAAAAAAAAGAAAAAGCAACATATTTGGATATTGTGGTTTTGCACTTTGAGTGGGAGTTTTTAATTCTCAGTTATTATTGTACCTCTAATATCTAGCAATTACTGTGACAGGTCTAAAATGGTAAAGCTGAAAAAGACAATAGAAAATAATTTAGGCAAATCTCTCTTTCCCTTTGTAAGAGATAGCCTCATAGAAGTCACATGATACCTTGTCGATTCTATTTAATTGTATCCACCATTTAAATTCAAGTATAAAAAGAACTTTTCTGCTTTGTTACTATACTTACCTGTAACCTAGAATGGTGTCTGGAACATAGCAGCACACACAAATGTTTATTGAATGACAGGGTGAATGAATGAGTGAATGTGTGCTTAAGAGACTGATGGAATGAAGTGAGGACACATTTGTTTAAGCCAGGAAGCATACTGTGTTTGCAGGAGCTTCCGCCAAGTAGAACAAAACTACTGAATTCAATTGTTAGGGCTACTGTTGCTAAGTGAGAGATTTGAGTGGAGAAGATATTGCTTATTATGTTTATGGATGGTTGCTTGAAGCTCTTCTTGGAAGACGTCACTACTAACAGGAATGGATATCTACATAATTTAAAAATTGCAGCAGCCAATACATTTTTCCATTATTTATACATAGAGATTTCCCCTTGTTTTTTAAATAAAAATCTTTTGCCGTAATTGCCCTGCAAATTACCTGTAACACTGAGTCTTACTCAAAGCTTTGGCTCTAAAAATCTGAAATGTTGGTCTATCTGCCATTGCTAACCAGGCATATGACCCAAGACAAATAACCTTGCTTCACTGTCCTCAATTCCTCCATCTAAGGACCACAGTTAGGCTGTTCTAGGACAGCTTATAGGTACCTTCTAAAGTAATAGCCTGTGAATTTACATTCTGATATCTACCTTGACTGCTGCTCGCAGCCCACAGTATATGGCAATCTAACACTTCAGTGCATTTTAGAAGTGTGTCTCCTGCTTTCCTTTGCTTTTTAGTGGCTTACCATTGCCACACCTTGGCCCTCCCCTACCAGAGAATTGACTTAGGTAGAACTTTCATGTCTCGGAGCAGTGTTTTGGACACCCATACTTCAGTCACTGAAGCCACCTGGTGAGACAAATTAACTATGGGACTAGTGACTCTGTCATTCCATTTAGCATCAGTAGGACTCATAAGGAAGTCATGACAGTACTCAAGAAGTTTCAAAGAAGATATCTGTAAGTTCATTATCTCAAAGCTACATGGAACCTGCTGTGTATGTGTGTATGTACTTGTTGAATGTATGTGTATGTATGAGCCTTCACCAGCACGAAAGAAGCTATGATCATGAGATAGAAAACCATCAATCCTTTCATAAATACAAACACCCTTAAAAGTAAAATGAGAGCAAGATTTTCAGAACCACAATAGTACCAATTAGTTCACAAAGCATCTCACTAGTTGGATGAGAAAAAGATTAACTCAGAAATCTAGTATGTTCTCTAGGGTGAGAGAAGTTTTGTATATTTACAGTATCTTTAATCCTGCTATGTGCTTCTCTATACTGTAGGATAATGGCTCTGCTACCAAAATCTTTCCCGATTTTGAGCCTCACTTTCTTTTTCTTCTTTTCATTCATTTCATCTTAATCATATACTTGTAAAGCTTCTTAACACTTTCTCTTTTCAATGAATTTAATCAACTTTTTTCTCTAAGTGTTTGAAAGATAATTATAAAAACTCTACTCATTTAAATAATTTTAAGTTAATCATATACTGTACCCTTTCTCTCTCTCTCTCTCTCTCTCTCTCTCTCTTTCTCTCTACCCCCTCCCTCTTTCCCTCCCTCCTTCTCTCATAATATTGAGGAGTGTGAGATTCCCCTGGCAAGGATGTGAAGTTTATCTGGTTAATCTGAACAGCTGTTTATCTGGTATTTGGAAGCTCACTGGAGCATATCCAGTTTTCAAGGTAAATAAATTTACTCCTTTCCCTCAAAATTGTTAGATATTTTCAGTTTTCAAGCTCAATGTCTTTGCCAGCTCTCCTCATCTTGTCTTATAAACTCACCATCAACTGCAAACTTATATAGGTATGGAGTGTGTCATGCTCCTGGGATATAAAGGGCAAAGATATTAAAAATATTATCTCAGACTTTAGGGGAAAGAAAGATAATAAATATGGATATATTTTTTAAAAACTATACACTGGTAGCATATCCTAAATGTCAGATAAGTGAGGGAAATAATACTTACTATAGGAGTTTAGAAGTCGGAGCTGGGGCAGGTAGGTATTCCAACAGAGTAGGGCAATGGTCTTCTATGCTTCAATCCCATATTTTAAGACCTGGTTGTTTTTGAAGTGATTTATGGTACATAGTGAAATATGTACCACCAAAGGATCCACAGATGGAATTCATAAATGAAAAGAACATCCTGAAATGGTATGGGAAGCTCTGTTTTTATGCCCTTTTTCATGGGGGAGCCAGCTTTTCTTCTTTTCATGGCTGAGGCTCCTGACTCTCAAGGTAAGCTGCCTTCTGCCTAATGCCTTTGGCCAGTCTGCTTCTTCAGTGTTTTGCCTCCACTCTGACTTAGCCTCCTATCAATCTGTCTTCCTGTATTGTGAATCTGTGGGTAAATTCTTGTTTTATGTCAAGTTCTTAGTGATCAAGCCACCATTGGGCTACTGTGGTTGAGGCCCTACTATCCCAGACCTCCCAGAGAATGAATTTTATATCTTTAACCCAACGTCTCAGAACTGGTTTTCTAATATCTGTTGCAAGATTTCTAAATGCTATTTATCTCCCTGCCTTTTTTTTTTTTTTTTTGCTATTATTAAATACCCTGGTATAAATTGATGCCTTG
The DNA here is from genome assembly GCF_011100685.1 of Canis lupus familiaris. Lineage (NCBI taxonomy): Eukaryota > Metazoa > Chordata > Mammalia > Carnivora > Canidae > Canis > Canis lupus. The sequence continues at coordinate 59,572,959 of NC_049233.1, forward strand.
AATTTCAGACAAGGTAGAGAATCTTAGACTACTAGTCACTAGTCATGTTTTGTCCCTATGTGTTTTTATTCCCCCTGATTAGCTCCTTTCCAAATTTCATATCTATCCTTGGACCCACAATCTCATGCTTTAAATTATTAATAATATCCTAAATACCTGTCGTTGTCCAACCTTTCAGGACCCAACACTTATCTAACCCTTGACAGGAATTATGTATAATCCTGAATTTTTTAAAAGCTCTCAAACTTGAGCAAAGTCTTATAAGACCTAATACAAATTGAGGTGGGTAGCAGGAAATTATTGAGAAATAGAGAAAGCATCCTAGTAAAAGGCAAGAAAATTAATTTCAGCCAATTTAGGGAGGTTGAACTCCTCTAGCATGTTTAGGAAGGAAAAGGTAACTATGTGAAATAATAATATCCTAATTTGTATAGTGGCTTTGATAGGAATAAAAAATTTTTATGCTTTTGTTTATAATATCTTCTGAATTGGAACTTCTAGATTTTAAAAATTTCTCAAAATCTTTAGAGATCCTTGGCAATGTTGGTTTCTCAGAATCATCATTCACAACTTTTATTGAGTTTCTTTTTGTAGATGATTTAAAACTAGGTGTGTCTTTTATGCAAGAATAATCTTCACGGTGTTTAGCATCCAATAAGTTCTTGCACTGTTTTCATCATCACATTAAAATATTTTGTGGCCATCATACGGTAGAACACCAAGATTTCAAACTAAATCTTGTTGTTTTTTTTTAACTAATATGCATTGTTAATAATCTGTAATTATCATACCGGTAATTTTCTACAATGCTGTAAAATATTATCACAAAGAAACCATTTTATTTGGCAGTTTTATATCTCAAAATGTGTTTTTGTTATTTAAAATATGGATATTTCAGTTTTGAGCTACAGTGCCATGTGATGTTCTCATCTTATAAAATTATTATTAACAGCACAAGCCCTGACTTTTAATTTATGGTGGGTTTAGCTTATAATTTTTAAAGTACTTTTATGACTAAAAGCTATTTTTCAGTGATAATTAAAATTATATTAAGTGAATCCTGTAAAATGTAACACCATAAACTGCTACAGTGGTGTTAATATGATAAATCTCAAAAGCAATGAATGTCATTAGCACTTTAAACACATGGAAAACAAACATGAAGGAAAATACAGAAGAAACATAATGGTAGCCCTTCGAGTTTGAAATGATCAGAAATAGTGGTGATTTATAAGTTTAGTGTCTTCTGAGACTCTTGCAAGGGGGTTAAAGGTTCGAAATCATGCCACTTATTTTATTAGAAGTGGAAGAACATGAAAAAGATTACATGAAAATATTTGCCTTTTAAGAAAAACAGAAAAGCTATGAATTGGTAAACTGAACATTTAACTGCAAACAGAGAAGGAAAGAAAAAAAATGTGAGAGAAACACAGTAGGTCTTCCATAAATAAATATTGATTTTGTGAGTCTCCAACTCGTGCTTCAGACTATCTCTAAGCTCCCTTAGTAATTCCATTATAGGTCCACCTTGATATTATAGTCCAAAGAACCCATAGAACATGAGGACAACACTGAAGTCCTTTGAGACCCAGATTGTCCTTTGAAGAGAAAGAACTAAGGCACCAAGGTTAGTATAGCAGCATAGATCAGAACCACATAAGGATGTCCTAAAATAGTCCACCTCTCCCTAGGGTCAGGAACGAGGTCCAGCCCCAAAGGAGATCACATCTCTAACACACTTATGTTCACCAAATTGTGTCTAAGAAGGCCTTGAACACACAGCCTACAGGGCTTTATACACAAAATAATATTTTTCTCTTCTAAAATCAAAATGTGAGGTTATTTTTATATCCTCGCCCTCTTACAGATAACATTGACAAGGAATCAGTCATAATTTTAAAGTCTGCTTAAAGCTAGGGAAAGAACAAATGCTCCCATTTGAGTATAATTCTGTTAAATTAAATTTTACCTTATTAATGTACAGTACCATATGTATAATAAAAAAATGCAATAACAGATTTTCAATTTGCAACTTCTTAATTTAGTCTGTCCTCATATACGTTTCTTTCCCTTGAAAATTTGGTTCAAAAAGTGCTTCATCAACACAGAGAATTTCAGCTTTAGTAGATGTAGATTTTGAAGCAATTTTGTGGTGGAAAATTAGGGAGGAAGTGAGACTTGGGAGAGAAAAGGAGCCTGGGGGAAGGGCAGGGAGAAATCAGGGGTGGAGGATAGTCTGGTTGCCTCTCCCTAGTATCACAGTATCGTGTCCCACACTCTGAATAAGAAGAAAAGAAAATAGTAACTCTTAGAAACATACTAGAATTGTCTCCAGTACCTTCAACTATGAGAAATAAATTATCATCTGGAATAGTGCCTTAGTGTACTCTGGATATAATACCAAAATACCCCCCCACCACAAAATGGGGGGATTAAACAACAGAAATTTATTTCTCACAGTTCTGGAGGCTGGGTAGTCTAAGATAAAAGTGTCAGCCAATTAGGTTCCTGATGAAGATTTTCTTCCTGGCTTGCAGAAGGCCATCTTCTGTATACCCACAAGGCAAGTGGAGGGGGTAAGGGGAGAAGAGGGAGAAGGAAAGAAGAGGAGAAGAGGGAGAGGCAAAGGATGACTCTGTGAAATTTACGTCTTTTCTTGTAAGGGCACTAATTCCATTGTGGGGGCTCCACCCTCCTGACCTAATTACCTCCCGAAGGCCCCATCTTCAAATACCATTACACTGGGGAATAAGACGCAGTATATGAATTTGGGGGTGGAGGTGGCACACTTCAGTCCATAGAAGATAGGGTAAGTTTTTTTCTTACTTTTTTTCTGTTTGTTTGTTTTGTTTTTTCTTTTTGGTTTATTTTTTTGGTCAAGGCAGAAGATAAAAACAGAGATTGACTAGTCCATCACATGTGGAAGCACCTAACACCACACACTCCAGGAAGGGGGCATAACAATAGATAAAGCAATAGTGGTCAGCAATGTATGATAGAGGGTTTTGCAATGCTGATTTAAGGGAGAAATAAAAAAATGAGGGGATCCCTGGGTGGCGCAGTGGTTTGGCGCCTGCCTTTGGCCCAGGGCGCGATCCTGGGGTCCCGGGATCGAATCCCACGTCGGGCTCCCAGTGCATGGAGCCTGCTTCTCCCTCTGCCTGTGTCTCTGGCTCTGTCTCTCCTTCTCTCTCTCAAGAATAAATAAATAAAATCTTTAAAAAAAAATCTTTTGTGAAAAAAAAATGAAGCAAAGAACAAATAACTCTAAACCTTCTCTGTTAGGTAGGAAGCTGTTAAAAAGTATCTGAGGTGGGGATCCCTGGATGGCTCAGTGGTTTAGTGCCTGCCTTTGGCCCAGGGCATGATCCTGGAGTCCTGGAATCGAGTCCCATGTCAGGCTACCTGCATGGAGCCTGCTTCTCCCTCTGCCTGTGTCTCTGCCTCTCTCTCTCTCTCTCTCTCTCTCTCTCTCTTTCTCTATCTCTCCCCCTCTCTCTCTGTCTATCATGAATAAATAAAAGACATGTTTTTTAAAAAAGTACCTGAGGTTTTCACAGAGCCAGGTCCACATCTTGCTGTGTTCTAATTTATACTGGCTTTGGTTAGGTTCACAGATGAAGCTAATTCTAAATAACTCTGTCTGGTCTTTGGGGCATATTCAAGGTGTGGGAATTAGGCCTTGATAAGATCTACTTTTCTGTAATACACTGAAAAAGTTACAAGATTACCCCAATTTTGTTGTTGTCATCATCTTTTCCCCCTTCATCTCATATGTCAAGTATACAAATTATTTTGGTTTTCTTGGATCTCTAGAAGTAGAATTCAACAATGTGAGTCATAAGAGAAGAAAGGTATCAAAAACTATAAGATACTACACTCCTCTTCAGTATATTATTAAGCTGTAACAAAATAAAGACATGTTATAAGTCACTTAGTAAAAAAAAATGGGAACAGAATATCCAGAAGTAGCCCTAGTAAAGAAGAAACAGAAAATAAAAACTAAGTATTAGTTACTCATGTAAACATATTTAATCCATTCTTGCTATTCCATTTAATCAACTTTATTTTTCTTTTATTTTGGTTAAGGTAAAAATATTTATAGGGCTTTCACAGGTCTTTTTGTGTCATTAATTCCCTAAACCCATTTCCACTGAGTCCTAAATTCCTCAATAGAGATTTTTGTTTACAGCAAAGTATTTCAAGAACATAGCAGAAGCTGGGGAAGGACTACTCATTCATTCCTAGAGTGTTGTATTTAAGATTAAGAGACCCATACTGATTCTGACTTCTTTTCATGACTATGGGGAAGATCCATCTAATCTCTTTCATATCATCCTCTCATATTTCCAAGAAGTGGATGGACACATAGGGATCTGAAGAAGAGGTTTCTTTGGATCACGCTGCTGACTGATTTTTCGGGAACATGGCATTCAATCAACTGAAGTAACATCCCATGCAACAACATTCACTTGACTCGGCATGTGTCAGATGGTGACATTAAAAATATATTGTGTCAGTATTACTTGATGTTTTCTTTTGGAGAAGGGATGCCCTTTGTTTCTTGATTTTGTCAGGTCTTGTGATTCTTTTTCACCTACTTCACTAGGCTATAGCAGTTTAGAAAAAATAGAATACATTCCACTCACTTCATTATTCGTAATTGTAAAGTACCATGCAGGAGGAATAAACAGCTTGGTGTCTCTACCTTCTTTCTTAGCTCTGTCCACCAGTCACCCTTACATTTATCCGGATGTCAGGAGGACTTGCTAATCTAGTTGGTCACATTATTAAACAATATCCCTGGTGGACAGGAATTTGTAACATGTATTACAAATTCATCAACTCACATTTATTTTCTTCCTTCATGATGCTGAGTTCAGCTTTGAATAGGGAATTATAAACCCAGTTTTGCCTGGAGGTATAATCTGACCATTAATAATAATAAATGTCTATAGAGCACTTCAACGCAGGTACCAGAGTAACTATCAGCTATCATTCTTTTTGAGAATGTAGGGGGAAAAGCAGTATTCTGATGGCACGGCAACTTAGAAATATATGGTGCTTTGATTTTCATTTTATTTCCTTGTGTTTAAAGTCATGTGTTAGCCTAAAATTCTGAGTGTGACTGTGAAGCAGAGCTCCCTGCCAACTCTTGTAGGATATTTACCTTGAGCAAGAAATAAACTTCTGTGATTTTTAACCACTATAAATTATCCTGAATGCTGTAGCATAATCCTATACTGACAAATATAGACTTTCATGGTGTATATGTTTTACTACCATCCGGTTTTCCTTTCACATAATGCGTTTCTCTTAATTTTGTCTTTATTTATGTCATTAGTTATATTCCCAAAGTCCTTCCCTTTAACTATCAGCAGATGATTTGAGATCTAATTTCCAGTCATCTGGATTTCTCCCAGGAATAAGGAGAGTTGTATGTCTCATTATATCCCAAGGTGACTTAGATTAGTATCTTTTGTTTTAACATAAAAGCCACGTCTTAGTCTTGTTATCTCAAGTTGATTAGAATCATCTGGCAAACTCTAAGGAGATATCTGTGCCCAACCCTTACCCAAAACCAACTCATGGGGTAGGAGGGGTAGATAGGCTTGAATATTTTAAAAACTGATGTTTCTAGTGTGCAGCTAGAGTTGGTAATCCTTTTTTGGGAAGAAAGGAACAGCTTTTATCACCCTGTAACCTGTCAAGTTTTTGTGTTCTGGGAAATACTCCCTAAGCTTTATAATCAATAAATGACAGATATGTTGTGGTATTCTGGTAGATTGGAAAGCATCAGTACCATTTGAAGATCAATTTTATTATATTATTTATTATATTGTTTAATTGCTTATTTTCTTATTTAGTATCTATTTCCCTAACTAAACTGTAAGTTCTATAAAATCAAGGACTTCTCTGTCTTATTTTTTTTAAGGTTTTATTTACTTATTTGACAGAGAGAGAGAGAGCACAAGCAGGGTGAGCAGCAGAGAGAGCTACAGAAGGAGAGGGAGAAGCAGCACCCCCTGCCCCAAGCAGGAAACCCTCCAAGAGGGGCTAGGCCCAGGAGTATGACCTGAGCCAAAGGCAGACACTTGACTGACTGAGCCACCCAGGCACCCCTTCTCTGCCTTACTTTCTTTGCAGAATATACTGTCTCATTTCCCCAGAGCATGGAGCAGTAACCAGCACACAGTTGGTGCTCAATAAATAATTGTTGAATGAATAAAATATCACTGGAAACAAAAGCAAAACATAAATAGGAACTGTAGAGAAAAAATTGTCAAAATATGACAAAGGATTATATGATAAAACAACATCATGATAAAACACAAATAATTTAATAAAAGGATGGTCAAAAGATGTGAACAGGGATGCCTGGCTGGCTCAGTAGGCTAAACGTCTGAGTCTTGCTTTCTTGCTTTCTGCCCAGGCCTTGATCTCAGGGTCCGGGCATGGAGCACCACAGCAGGCTCCTTGCTCAGTGGTGAATCTGCTTGTCTACTTCTCCTTCTGCCCCTCCCTGTGCTTACACACTCTCACTCTCTCTCTCTCTCTCTCAAATAAATAAATAAATATTTTTTAAAAGATGTGAAAAGACAATTTACAGAGGAAATACAACAGACATTCAACATATTAATTAATATATACTTTTTATCTATAAAATTATCAAAGATTACCTAAAGGTAATAGTTACCACTGAATAAGATGTAATTTAACAACTCCAAACTCTCAACTCTCAACTCCAGCAATAGCAATGACAGTTAGGATAGCTCTTTGGGAAAACAGTTGAGAGCTACATATAGAGAGCCCTGAAGATGTTAATTCCTATTGACCAAGAAATCCCATATGTAGAATACATCTTGAGAAAATAAAAATCAATTATTTAGCCTAATGTTTGCATACAAGAATATTTATTGTAGCATTTTCAAATAGTAAGACTGCGAATCGCCTGTTTCTTAGAGAAATTTAAATTTATCACAATAAATCCTCATATGAGAGACTATAAGAAAACCATTAAAACCATTATTGAAATTGTTAATGACAGGAGAACATCCTCCCATTATAATATTAAAGGAAATGGGCATGATAAAATGTGAAACATTCTGCCTTTAAATACGTAAAATATGTAAAGTGTTAATTTGGTGGTTAATTTGATTTCTAATTTTTATATAGTTTGTTGTTTTGTATCTTCAAAATTTGTATTTGATTATACCTTGTATAACGTGACCATTAACAATAACAGTTTATATAAAGTACATTCTGGTATGAAATACTATTCTAAGGGCTTTCCTTGTTAACCCACAAAAGTAAGTATGATTATTTTCCCTATTTTATACGTGGGGATGTGTAGCCAAGGAAAGAATCAGTAATTTTCCCAAGGTCACCTAAAGCATAAACTCAAGAGTCCATGCTCCTACACTATTAGGAAAAGAAAAGTCAACATAGGAAATAGTTTTAAGTTCTGAGGAAGTAGGTATTAAAGATTATTGGGCAGAGCACGCCCAACGTCTGGAAGAATTAGAATTTTTTGGCAGTACAGAGCTTCTAGTGATCAAATCTAATCTTCTGCTTTTCTGATGCATAAAAATGTACATTGGCTTTGTTGAAAAATCATTATATTATCCTGCTTCAAAACGGAAGCCTAGAGAGGTGACATAATCATGGTGACATTGTCAGGGAAGACAGACTCAATTTGTTCCTTCTGACTACTTTCCCCTGCAACTACTGACTATTGGCTATTCCCTGACAATTTGCTATGCATGAGGCTGCTTCTTCCATCTGGGGGAAGGTGCCTTTGGAAGAAGCCCATGCACTCCTCAGTGAACCCCAAACCAGGAGCAGTGGCGTGACTCCTTGACTCTGGCTGCTCCAAACTAGAAGAGGAAATGCCAATTTCTGTCCAACGAATGTGTGTTTTTGCAGTGGGTGAGAGATCTCCCCTTTACTAGCTGGTCTAGGGAAAGGATTCCACTTTTACCTGTGTTCTCTCTCCACATTTATGCTATTAAGAGCATTAGAGAATGCCTTAGGTAGAAGGGAAGGGGCCTGGTGAGAATTCAATCTTATTTCTTAGGGGTAGGGTATTGGACAGACTAAAGAGTTTTTTTGTCACAAGTGTTGTGTAGCAGTTTTACATCTGATTTTCCAGAGATTGTCACTCAAAGTTTTTGCCAGGCAGAAGGGTGGATGACCAAATTCTTGTTAAACTATCACCTCAGGCCAGCCCTTTGCTCTTACTCTCCGTGCAAATACATGTTAAAAATCTAAACTTAAAATGTGAAGGTGCTAATATTTGTTAGCTTTGGGTTATTTCTAAAACTTCCACTTAGGTATCATTTTGTTTTCCCTTCCTTAAACAAAATTGTTTTTGATATTTTAATTTAAAAATATATCACTAGGCCCTTCTCCCAAGCTAGTAGTAAGATTTTCTTTGTAGTAGCTTCAGTTAATAAAGCATTTTGGGATAATGAAGGATGAAAATCACAATATAAATGTAAAAATTTTTAGAGTAGCAAAGCATAACATATTACCGGGCCCTTCATGGAATTTTCCATTGCCAAATCAAGGCTCATTATTCTGCACCTGAGCACCACAATCCCTAGAGTTCTTTGGCACCTTTTAATAATAAGACAAATGTCCTGATTTGTTTTATAAAACCTTATTTTCCCTTTCTGACAGTCTTTTTCTCACTAGCTTTTAGTATGGCCTCAGAGATTCATGCTTTCAAATATAAATTCTCTTAAGACATATATTTTTCAATTGTGTGGGTTGAAGCAGGGTAGGGGCTTGCTCTAATCTGAGAAATAGTTTGGTAAGTCTTGCCAGAAAATCTGCATTTGAAGATATGTAATGAAATATTTCTGACTTCAGGTTTATGATCCAAACCATGACATCTATAGCACAGACTTCATGGTATTTTGAGGCCAAATTTATGTATTATGAAAATCTGTCTTTTCTGATCTCTCTCATAGGCTGTAATAGATATTGGAGACCCTGTTAGAGAAAGGCAATGATTCGTTATTGCCTTCATTGATTCTCCTCTCAGAATTACTTTCTCCACTTACTGTGTTCTCTTACCAGACTTTGTGTGTGACCTTCTCTCTCTCTCTCTCTCTCTCTCTCTCTCTCGTAATTGCCCATAATTTTCATTTCATTTTATTTTATTTTTTCATGAGACCACACACACACACACACACACACACACACACACACACACAGAAGCAGAGATGTAGGCAGAGGCAGAAGCAGGCTTCATGTCGGGAGCCCAGTGTGCGACTGGATCCCGGGACCTCGGGATCATGCCTTGAGCCAAAGGCAGACGCCCAACCGCTGAGCCACCGAGGTGACCCTTCACAATATTCTTAATGAATCATCACCAGTGAGAGAGAAAGGGTTGTGGCTCATTTATGATACTATCCCACATTATTAGTACAGAGCCTAACACATTACTGGGTTGGATTGGTTGAATGGATTTGATTGCATTGATAGGATCAATGTATTAATGCAAGGTAGTAATTTCAGGTTATTCTTTGAATGATAAGTAGTGCTTTCAACTTATCCTATGATTCTTATCAGTTCAGAGAAAAAGTGAAAAATATTTTGGATAGATTTCAAATGCTAAATTCAGGTTCACTAATAAGTGTAAATGTATCTATTAATTTCTTTTAAGGAATCTCACATTGACTGCAAATATAAAACTTTAGGTCTTAATGCATAAAACCAGTAGAAACAATATATTTTTAAAAAGCAATAAAACAGAAAGTTATAGCAAAAATAGGAACTGAAAATATTGAAACTGGTAAACACACATACACACACACACACCTCTCTTCTACACAACTCAATTCTTAGATCAAAGAAAAGATCAAAACAAACTGTAGAATTTCTAGGACATAAAGATGCCCCATTATAAATCAAAAGCTATAGGATATGACTAGAATGTATACAGAAGAAAATTCTAAGCATTAAACATTTAACTTATTGAACATAAAAGAATAAAAATGAATTACATGATTATCAAACTCAAGAAATTAACTCAAAGAATACACAAAAAATAAAAGTAAAAATGTAAATTAAAGAATTAGAAAAATGGAAAACAGTGACATAGACAAATCTGAGAGCTGGTTCATGAAAAAAACTAAGCTACAAGATAACTTAGTGAAGAAAAAAAGGAAAGGGAAACATAAACGGGGATAGAAGGAAAAAACCTTACCTATGAATTGAGGGAAAATACATGCTTTAAATGTTAAAAAAATTTTTTGCACCTTTCCATATTAATGAATTTGGGGAAAAGTCCTAGATAAAATAGATGTTACTGAAGAAAATAAACAATTAAAATTTATCTTAAAAGGAAAGACAATTTAACTGACCGAATAACGGTGTGATAAATTATGAGATTAAAAAAAAAAATCTATACTCATTCCTAGCTGCCAACAACCAAACCAACTAAGCAAAGGAAACCAATAAAAAAAAATCTTTCAGATACTGAGTGGATTAGGAGGACCTGCATAATATGAGTCCTCCTACTTCTCCTGTAACCCTTCATCTCCTGGTCCTTTCACTCCAGGGCACTTCTCTCTAGCCACACTGGCTTCCTTGCTCTTTTCTGAACACTCTAGGCATCCTCTGCTAGATCCTTTGAACTAGCTACTTTGTCTCCTGGAATACCCTTCCTCTGAAATGTATGTACAATTTATACAAAATAAAGATTGCATTTCATATCACTGAAGCAAAATGAATTAATTATTTAATAGATAATAATAGAATAATTATTTAGCCTTTTGGAGGATTGGGTTATATTCTCCACCTCATTTTTTTATACTAAATTAACTTCATGTGAATGAAAGCCTTAAATATAAAAATTTAAACTGTAAGAGAAATAAGGGAAAACATAGAGGCAGGATTGATGTTTAATATGTGCAAACCAGTATACTAGTAGCATGGGATATATAGCATATCTATGTATCTATCACTACCATTTTTGTGCATAAATCTAAAATCATATTGAGATAGTGCTAAATATCTTGACACTACTCTCCCACCTTTGAATATACTTATTTTATATATATTTATATATAGGGAAGATCTTACTAAAGATTGCACAAGCCATCTCTATGGCAAAAATATCTAAATATCATGATCAAATTAAAAAATAAGCAGTAGCACGGGAAAATAATTGGAACAGTAAGACTGGCTAAAGGCAAATATTCCTATTATACAAAGAGTTCTTAAATAATCCACGAAGAAATAATCTACATAAACTACCCAGTAACTTTACCAATAATCAAAATATAAATTAAAATAAGATATTTATTATATAAAATATTTTCAGGCATTAAGACATTAGTATTTAATGAGGGCAAAGGTGTAATGAAGTATGTTCTGATTCATAGTGGTGAAAAGGTAAATTAATATAATCTTTCTAGAGAATTTGGCAATTAAAATTTTTAAATATGTATATTTTGATCAAGAAATTCCATTTCTAGAAAAGTCATCTTACAGAACTGCACAAGAAAGATCAGAGTGCAATAATATTCACTTATAAAAGGGGAAAAAAGGAAAAGATTACATGTCCACCAGTCCAATATTAGATAAACATTTTATAGTATAGTCATAAGATGATGCTGTTTTACAAAATGAGATTTATCTGCTTTTACTAACATGGGAAGGTTTATAAGATATATTGTTAGACAAAAAAAAGATACTGTATAACATACCATGTTTTGTATGATTACATTTTTGTAAAAACATACAAGCATAGCTATCTAATACACAGCACACAGTTTAGTATATAGAGTGAAAAAAATAGGAAGTATGTTCATTATCCATTAATAGTTATTAGTTTTGGGGTTTGGTTATTTGCAGTTTTTAAGGCACATATTTCGCTAATGTTTGCATTTTTAATGAGTATATATTTTTAAACATAAATAAAAAGAAAGCTTTAAAAAGATTAAAAGGAAGCAGTAAATGTAAAGACATCTCTAAAACATATTTTGGGTGTTTGCTTCATCTAACAGAGATCCAAGACTGCAAGTCAAGCTGAAGGATGTATACAGTATCTCTAAACATAGTTTCTGGGAAATAAAAAATGATGGATTATTTCTGGGTAATAGATAGCAAAATGTTCAATCTGATCTCTGTTATATGAGTTCTGAAATATATTGCCTTGAAGGAGATGAACTCCATGCAGTGTTCTACTTATTAACTTCTGTCAATGGATATGCTTAAAAAAAAAGTGTGAGTTTTTCTAATCTTTGTGATTTTCCTTATTTTATCTTTTGAAACATTATTGAAACATTTCTACTAATGTTTGAGAAATGTTCTCAGAGTAAATTGAGTATGAGGAGTTTTAAGAAAAGGATTTAGTAATATGTCTTTTTGAAATGCTAATCCTTCGAACATTTAAAAATTTCCAGCTCACATCAGTCTCCTGGTTACAGTGAATAAATTGGAACATTTGCACTTAGCCAGTTAACTTCCTTGAGGAGGCAGCTTAGCAAGGAGTTTTTTTTTCCTTGAGTATGCCCAAGTGACTTTATATGTTAAAAGTAACATCACATAATAAAAACTTATTTCTAAAAATAACAGCACACAATTTTTGGAGAAAATATTAACTCTGAGCCTGAGACAAGCCTGGACCATATGAAAAAGTCAAATTGTGGAGCCTCTCTCCTGTAAGCCTTGGTCTACCAGAGAAGGGAATTAGGTACTCTCTAGGAGTAGGACTAGTAGGAGTAGGACTATACAATGCATTCGTTCAATATTCAGCCAAGACTTCAGTACCCATCATGTGCTCAATATTACTCTAGGTGCTGAAGATAAAATAATGACCAAAACAGACAAAATATGCTCTTGGAGTTTACACTCTTGAAAATAAAACCACATTAATACCAATTCCTAAAACCTAAACTAATTTTAGATTAAGACATCTGGGCAGGAGCTAGGTTTGTCCTGTTTTACTTAGAAATACCTTTCTATTAAAGATACAGGTTAATAAACTTAGACTTGAGTGATGTTTGAGAATTACTTGAGTAATTCTGGAATTAGTATCTTAAATGCTTTGGAAATGCACATTCATAAACAATTTATGAACTAAAGAATAATATCTATCTATCTATCTATCTATCTATCTATCTATCTATCTATCATCTATCTATCTATCTATAGATAGATAGATAGAGAAATGAATCTGATGATTCAAACTGGAATTTGTTTGAACTCAGTATGGAGTTAACTGACATTTTAGGTTTGTTACATGCATTTGAAAATAATTACAAAATGAATACCTTTAAAGTACTTTAAAATAATTTAGATTTGTTACCCCTCAAATTTCATTAATGTATTGAGTTTTTATATTAAGATCTGAATTTAGAATTCAAAGGTACTTAGAATAGAGGTTTATTTATTTTCTAATGTATTCATTTTGGTCAAAATTCTTCAAATTATTTTATGTAACTATAACTTAATTTCTTAGGTTTCTATGTAGAGATTATTTTTTAAAATTTTCTTTTGGGGCACTTGGGTGGCTCAGTCCATTGAGGGGCTGCCTTCAGCTCAGGTCATGATCCCAGCCCTGGGATCGAGCCCCACTCAGCAGGGTCTGCTTCTCCCTCTCCCTCTCCATCTGCTTCTCTCTCTCTCTCATGATCTCTGTCTCAAATAAATAAATAAAATCTTAAATAAATAAATAAAGTAAATTTTTCTTTTTATAATTAAATTAACACAAGATTATGAGTATTAAGCTGATAGTCAAAGAATAAAGCCTATTCTACTAAACTTTGGAACAAAATGATTCAAATGAGACTCATTTTTCTTCCCACTTATTTAAAGTCCTCAATTAGCCTCAACTTTATATAAAATAGATTTGTGTTTTTTAGAAGTTGAACAGTCTAGCTGTTTTTTCCTCTTCCCCCTCAGATGGATGGCTAATGATTGTTTGTTGATGGTTGTCTGTAAGTTCAAAGTACTTGACATATATAGTCTGTGAAGCATTAAATATTTTAGATGCATATTTGAGACCTGAAATCATTCCACATTTAAATCTATTTATACTAAGCACACTCTGAATTCCCTAATGTGCATTGGGAGAAAAAGATTGCTCAAAAATGAATCTGTTTCCCAGGTTTTACAAAAATGATTTAACTATTCAATTATCTTTACAAGATTTGGCTTTCACTTTTGGAGATAATTTTTACTGCATGTCTAAAGACTGTTTTATCCTTACAAGGTGAGAATACAATTCAAGCAACCATTAGTCTGTGACTCTAAATTTGTTTTTATTTTTGTTTTCCAGGATCTTTGTTCAAGACAAATCATAAGCTCCTGACTGACAACGGCCAATTTCATTAATCTGTCCTGATTGTTTTCCAATGGTCTGTTGGTTTGCTGCACTTTAAAAAGGGTGCTGAACTTTCGTAGAGAATTTTTCCATCCTGTGTCAAAAGAGCAGATAGGTGGGCAGCATTAAACACTGCTTTGATGCCACAATGGTTTCAAGTCAAGTGCATCTCATTCTGTATAATTTACCTTATCACCCGTAAAGGGTAATAGGCAATGACAGAGCATAGAGGAGGTGGTTCAGGATCAAGCAAAGAGTAGGATGGGAGGTTTTTTTTTTTCACTCCCAAAGCATATGTGGAACGCAATTTTGTCACTGTAGATAAGTGAACTGTGTATGAAATAGATGGAATATTTCATGTATCTGACACACAGATTGTCTGCAGTTAGCCTAATGGAACTAAAAGCACTATGTCAGCAAGACATAGTCTATTAAATCATAAGTAGTGTTTTTGCATGTATAATTTTTTTAAAAAGATAGCGTATGTATGCTAATTATTGCACAATGATAAAATCTATTTCTGCCATTAAGTCACAAAACCTAACACTTTGATCTCATTAGGGACTAAATGGTTGTGTCCCACCACCCCAAATTTTTATGTTGAAGCTCTCTCAAGTTGATGGTATTAGGAGACAGGGCATTTGAAAGGTACTTAGGTTTATTTTATTTTTTTAAGATTTTATTTATTTATTTATTCATGAGAGACACACAGAGAGAGGCAGAGACATAGGCAGAGGGAGAAGCAGGCTCCATGCAGGAAACCCAATGTAGGACTTGATCCCTGGACTCCAGGATAGCTCAACCACTGAGCCACCAGGTGACACACTACTTAGGTTTAGAGGAAGTCATGAGGGCGGGAAGTCCTCATGGTGGGATTAGTGCCCTTATGAGAAGAGACCCAGAGAGTGTTCTCTCTTGTTCTGTCATAGGAGACTACATACAGCACGAAAGCACCAGCCTATAAGCCAGCAAGAGGATGTTCACCAGGACCTGACTGTGTAGGCCTCCAGAAAGTGTGAGAAATAAATGTTGTTTAAGCCACTAAGCATATGGTATTTTGTTATAGCATCCTGAACTAAGATCTATAGTACCTTTGCACATTTTCTCTTTAGATTAATTTTACATAGCTTTGTGATAAAATTTATACTAACTTTTCTAACTATGTGATTGAGGTACATTCTTTAGTTCATGGGTTATTGTCAGTACCAACAAAGATGTTGTCTCCTTTAGACCAAAAGTGCTGAAAGGGCAAGGACTCCACCGGATTGCTGCTCCATCAGCCAATTCAGTTAAAAATGAATTAAGTCAGATACACGAAATAATTGTGTGACAGTTTTACTTTTCCACCTGCTACTTTGGGCATGTAGATACAAGCTTACTAGAAACTATTTTGTTCAGTATCAAAATTGCATCTTGTATCACATACATATTTATTGATTATATGGTGCTGTTGCTTTGGAAAATTTTTTTTTTTACAAATATGGCATAGAAATAGGATATTTATGACAACCAGTGGGCTAACTAGTTCCACTTTAAAAGTCTTTGGGGACTTTCCTTTTTGTCCTTTGGGTAATTTTAACAGGCCAGACATTTCTTGTTGGCTGTTAACTGATCACTATTAATACTTTTTAATAATTATTATGGCTTACATTATTTTTTAAAGATTATTTATTTATTTATTTATGAGAGAGAGAGGCAGAGACACAGGCAGAGGGAGAAGCAGGCTCCATGTGGGGAGCCCGATGTAGGACTGGATCCCGGGTCTCCAAGATCATGCCCTGGACTGAAGGCAGCGCTAAACCGCTGAGCCACCTGGGCTGCCCTGTGGCTTACATTATTAAAATAAATAATATTCTGCCCTAATATTACAGTGCAGTTTGGAAATAATTGTGTTGTGTTTCTCTAGTGTTTTAATATCATTTTATTTTATTTAAAATGTCATTACACTTTATTTTTTTTTCCTATTTTTAAAAATTTTTCATTATCAATTATTGACATTCTGGTCTTACATTTTAATTGTAAGTCTTCATGGCATGCTCTAAATATCAGTAGGCTTAAAAATGTGGTCTCCAACCTTGTCACTACCACCACCTATGATGTGATCTTAGATAAGTCACTCCATCTCTCTGGAACTCAGTTTCTGCATAACACTTGGACTCTCATCCTGACACTATGCTATAGCAGTCTGTAAGTTATATTTTGTGATTAATTTGTTTCTACAGAGAGATGAAGTGCCAAATTTGGCCGTCTTGGTGAATCCTTCTTTTTTAAAAATATTTTATTTATTCATGAGAGACACACAGAGAGAGGCAGAGACACAGGCAGAGGGAGAAGCAGACTCCATGCAGGAATCCCAATGGGGGACTCCATCCCGGGACTCCAGGATCACACCCTGGGCCAAAGAAGGCAGATGCTAAACCGCTGAGCCACCCAGGCATCCCATTGGTGAATCCTTCTTGATTTACATTTTATTTTAGGGTGGCTATCCCTAGAATAATATCATTCACACTAATTTTCACTCTTATATGTAATTTTGAATGGAAGAAAAAAAGGATGGATTTGTGGTCTGTATATCAGGAATAAACTAAGAAAGTAGTTTATGCTTGTGAGAATCATCTTACATATGAATTCAGAAAAAGAGGTTGAGAACTTCAGTACCTAATTCAGATGGTCACTAGGCTCTCTATAACATTCCATGATCCCATTTTTTGCACTAGAGATATCCCTCATTCTCTGTATCAGGGACCAAAGAGATCCAAGATACCTTTTGAGTTACTTCACCTACTACCCTGGAAGTTATTTTCTTTCATTTTAGCAATTCAATGACAATCTAAGAATAATATATTCTGAATAATTTGTTCTACTTAGTACAGCCATATTCTGACTTATTTGTAATCAGTTTTAAGCAACAACAAATAGAAATCTCTAAGAGATAGATGATAGATAGATATAGATATAGATAGATAGATAGACAGATATAGATAAAAACTGAAAAAAAATCTGAAAAGAATGATAGATACAAACATAAAAATGTAGCAACACTCTCACTGGATATGATAAGTTAAATCTTAGCAAGACTAAAGAAGACAGACAAGGAAAAATGGGAACAGCAAAAAAAGTGATATTGGAAGTACCTTTGGGGATTAAAAATGGTGGTGGGAGAACTTGCTGACACCTGAACAATGGTAGGAGTATCTGCAGATAACAATGGAGAGAGGGAGAGTAACATCCATTAGAGCACTACAGCATTCTAAGGACACTTAATATAAGGGCAAGTTAAGTTCTGTACGACTCAGTAACCCTCTAGGGATTCTTAGTGCCAATTTAAGACTAAAGCTCACCAATTAGAACAGCACAGCATTCTGGAATTATACAGTGTTGGGGAAAGCAATCTTTCATACTCCAAAGAGCAGAAAATAGCAATATATTACTGCATGGTTCAATTTGTCAGTTATTCATAAAAAATTTTGATTCATCAAGAAAATTTTGAAATATTTTGAGAAACTTCTATTTTATAAAGCAGAGAACTAAATATATTTTCAAAAGACTTTATTGACAAAAAGAGCACTTTTGTGGAGTCTGAAGATTTCGATATTGTGTTCTTTCACTAAGTGACTTTGAAAAAAGTCATTTAGCTTCTCTGAGCTTTAGTTTTTTTTCCCCTCTGTTCAGTTAAAAGAACTTGTCTTACATACCTTGCCGAGTAAAGGAAAGGATTAAAATCTAACTGAATAATGTATGTTCTTTGGTAATTTAAACATATAAGATATATTTATAAGATTATGTCATGATTAATTTTTTTAAGGTTTAAAAATATAGTTTAAAGGATCAACAAACCTCTCTTTTCCAAAATCTCATGCCTGGTGAAGAAAGCATTACTGCAGAATAAATCAGTTACTATTGATTTCAAGGACCAGAATTCTTCAGAGGAAAAAGAAGCCAAGTAAGTAAACAAATAGCAGGATGGTCTTATTTACATTTGAGAATGGAATTTGACTTATGTTGTAATTAATTAAACTTGATGAAATTTTGGTTTTACGCATATAACAAGGTAGCTTCTAAATGAATGCAATTATTCAGCTTTCTAAAAGCATACAGAAGTCTAATTGATGCTCTGTGATATTAGCTTTAAGCATGATTTTATAAAAGATGAAATTTGCATTTAATGGAAACTTAACACTGACACATACTTGTCAAGATATGGAGGAGTTGGCATTTTCGTACATACAGTTTCTGCTTAATAGAAGTGCTTCTAAGTGGGAGCCCAGGGGGACCCTCAGCTGAGTTTGCCAGCACTTGGCTCTTTAAGATAGCTCTGTCAGATTCAACACCCTGTGATTTCATCTCCAGTTATGTAAGAGCATACTCATCGCACATCTTTATGTGTACCTCCTTTTTACCTAGCCAAAAAGGTTGTAGTTTCATAAATATAGTGGATTTCTTATCGGCTTTGTCAGTGCTAAGCAGTGGGCTGGGGCAAGGTAATAAATCTCTTTGAATAAATTGGTTATTGTAGATGAACAGCATGATACATGAGGAAATATTGACTATTCATGTTTTCTTGCAGAATGAGATTTGTATCAAAATAAAGAACTTCTACACCAAAGTCATGTTCTGTTAAAAAATGAAAGAGTATTATGCTTTTGTGATTGGAGGCAGAAAGGGGTGAATTTGGGTCATATCTTGCAGGCTTTCAAAACTTGTAATTTTTTGATGGAAGGGCAAACCAGAAGATTTGCAAATTCATTTGGAAAGGGATGGGGACAATAAAGAGTTATTTCTTTCCAGTTTTTCATTATAGAATTTGCTGCAAAGCAAAAATAGGAAAAAGCAGGATAGGAAACCTCTATATTTGGATACTTTCCACCATTCGTTTCTAAAATATATTCTTTGCAATTGAAAGACTGTTTTTACTGTTTTACTAAGGGGGAACGAAGCTGTTTTCAAAGGTAAAAGGACAGCAGGGGAATGGCATTAGGCCATGTGATTTCATGAATTTTGCTGCCAGCTCTCCTGGTTCGGAAGGTGGTGATGGAAACAGCAGTGGCCACCTGCCTGCGCCAGTAGCTCTCCCACCCACTAGAGGGGAGATTCATTTGAGTCCGTAAGTTCTCATTTGGGGAGGGAAGTTTGGGCTTACTATTCATTTACCACTTCCTGTAAACTGCCTTAGGATCTGTTTCAGTGACTGGACATTGTGATGGGAGCATAGTGGATAGAAAAGAAAATGAGGTAAAGGAGATTGTGCCTCTGGAGACATGTAGCTCAGATAAATGTTCCAAAATCTTGCCACCATTTTTAAAACCCTATGTCTACTGTCCATAATAGGCTTTTACTTGGTTTTGGGTTACAGAAACCTAGGGGAAGACTTGAGGATTTCTAAGCTGTCATTGCCAAATTTTCCCACCTTGGGAAAACACTCCTGCCAGGTAGTGATGGCCTCAATTGGCCGTGAATATCATGAGATAGAAGATCTGTTTGGATGATATCAACAGACATTGATGCCGTGTGAATGCTCAGGAGAGCAGTTTCTTGTACTCATGTGAACTGGAAGGTGAGCTCATCTTAAAATAATAGCGAGAAGAGTTGTTATGGTTCAAAGGAATGAAGAAGATGGAAAGGGGTAAGTCCTGTTCCAGGAACGCTGCAATAAGGAAGCACCGTGGAGGAGGAATCTGTTAGCACATGTCCCTGGCTCTCAGATGACGAAGTCATCTTTAGAGTCAGTGTAAAATAGGCTGCTGGAGGGATGTTTGGAGCCAGATAGTGAACTGTTCCCTCAGGTCAGGATGGCTGGGGAACTGAAGTGGAGAAGAACCAGGACCAGTTGTGGCATGTGACCCTGAAAGGTGATGAGGGATGAAGTTGTGGGGAGAACCATAGACTGACCAAATCTAAGCACAGTGACAACTCAAACCCACATCAGGCTGGCTGTCCTGGTAGTTTTGTCTAGTGCCCGTTGAGACAGGAGTGAAATGAGAACCTGAAGTTCATATCAACCCAAACACAATGGATTCAAAACTTTATTTATCATATGTCTAAGCTCTTGTGTTTTTATGGTGCCTGCTTTCTTCCATTTGTTCTCATAAAATTTATTTCTAAAAACTGAAATTCTGCCTACTATAAAAGTAGTTGCATGGAAGAAGCATACTCCCCACTTTTCAACCCAACAACATTTAATAACACAGGGGAAAAAACTGGAGGAGGCTCTGGGGCATGGTCCATAGTGGCCTAATACACCTAGAAATGTCTTTGATGTCCCACATCTTCCTAAAATCCTTACAAAATTGACAGTGTGTTATATAAAAAGCCACGCATACTTATTTTAATATAAAATGACACATCAAGTTGCTTTCTAGTTGAAACCCTAATATAGCACCACATACTTCTGGCTAAATGGGCTATAGTTTGAAAAGTGTGAATTGAACTTATGTCTCTCATCCTTGCTGGCATTGTGACCTTGGTCAAGTTTCTTCCCAGCTCTGAATCTCTTTGTCCTGTATACAGAATGGAGAGAAAAGACACTCAACAAAGTTTGCTCTAAGTATTAAATGACAGAATGTGCCCTTAGTAGGCCCTAGTAGGTGCTAGTACAAGCATTTGTCTTTTTTTTTTTTTTTTTTTTGCATTTGTCATTTTAATGAACTGTAGTCCTGGGAAGAAACAGTTGCCTCCAGAAGAAAGTATCTTGAGAGAGCAGAGTGCCTCTAGAGACCAAGCATGGGGAGCCATAACCTTCCCTGTGGGGGAGTAGATGGAGAGCCAGGAAGAGTTGTGACTGCCACACCTTTGCAGGTGGCTCCTTAGTAACAACATATCCATGGAATAGGCTACAGGGCAGGGGGTGGGGGTGGGTGGGCATATGACCGCTGACTGCTGCCTTTGCCCCTGAATGTTATTTCTCCCCATCACTCCCCTGTCTCTAGGAGAAGGTCCTCAGACTTTCTTCTTTTAATGTCTTATGAAAATGTTGCAATTCTTTAGTTGAGATCGAGTTCATTTTTAGTTCCTAGGATTGTTATTGTCTCTTAGACATCAAATCAAAAATGAATTTTCAGTTTTATTTTCTTACTGTGGCTAACAAAAGCACAGGGTGTGATTGCATTGCATACGGATTTCTGTGCATGTGGATGGCTTTGCAGAGGCAGCGTCTTGGCCCCACACCCCCATCCTACATCACTGAGCACAGGCAGGAAGGGTACAGACAACTTTTACAGTGACCCTTCACAAAGCATCAGTGTGCCATTACCTGGGGCGTGTCACCGGATTCCAATCATTGTCCCTCGAGGGAAGAGCAAAAATAAAAGAAAACCAAACACTAGGGCAACTTCTGAATATATAGATTGAAATGATGAGGCTGTGTCACTTGGAAATAAGAGTCAGAATAAGTAGGGAATGGCTATGATTAATGAGGAATTATTCAGCAAATCCAAGAATAAGAAAAAAAGAACAGAGAGTAACTCTTTTTTGAAGTAGTTTTAATGACAGACTCTTAAAAACAATAAAATAAAGCATCATATTTATTCATATTTCCTTTTTTTTTTTTTTTTTTTGCTCGTATGTCTCACGCAGAAAGGCCAAGATCTTGTGGGTACCTTTACTGCCATACTTACTTTTATATTATTAAATGTTTTTTCACATTTCTTATACAGAAGAATAGGTCTTCATGGAGAGTAACATAGTATTCCTTTGCAAAGCAAATTGGATTGTAGATATCTAAATACCTTTCCTGGCCTCCAGCAATTTTTTCTGCACCTAGGGAAAGATTTAAACGCATCTGGCCACTGAGCAAAGAGAAAGGCCTGGAAGCCTGCAGGTATTGAAGACTATAGTCAATATCTACCACATCAAAATTTTTAGATTGGGCTTCAGGGACCTTTGTTTAGGAAAAGCAGACCTGGGCAGCCTGGGTGGCTCAGCGGTTTGGCACCTGCCTTCGGCCCAGGACGTGATCCTGGTGTCCCAGGATCGAGTCCCACGTTGGGTTCCCTGCATGGAGACTGCTTCTCCCTCTGCCTCTCTCTCTCTCTCTCTCTCTTTCTCTCTCTCACATAAGTAAATAAAATTAAAAAAAATAAGAAAAGCAGACTTTGGCAGATAACACCTTAATCTGCTCAGGCTACTATAACAAAATACCATAGACTTGGTGGCTTAATCAACAGAAATATACTTTCTCCCAGTTCTGGAGACTGGAAATCCGAGATCAGGGTGCCAACAAGGTTGGGTTCTACCGAGAGCTCTCTTCCTGGTTTTCAGGTGGCCACCTTCTTACTGTGTCCTCATATGGCAGAGAGAGAGAGAGAGAAAATTGTGTGTGTGTGTGTGTGTGCGTGTGTGTGTGTGTGTGTGTGTGTGTTCTGGTATCTTTCTTAGGACACTAATTTCATCATGAGGGTCTGACTCTTATAACCTCATCTAAATTAATTATCTCCTGGAGGTCCCATCTCTAAATGCCATCATATTGAGAGGTAGGGCTTCAAAATATGAATTTTGGGAGGACACAATTCTATTTACAATATCATCTAATTGTAGGTTCGATCTTAGTTTTTTATCCCTAATGTTGGGCCTGTCTCTGGGCAGCAAGATGCTTGGGATTCTTTTTACCTGATGTTCTGGGTCAGTGCTGAAGCTAACTTTCTGCTGGTTCTACTCTGACCTTGATGGCATCATATTTTTTTTTTTAAGATTTTATTTTTTGGAACAATTTCAGGTTCATAGAAAAATGAAGTAGAAAAAAAAATGAAGTAGAAAGTAAAGCTCCCATATACCTCTGTCCATCACCAACACACACATAACACACACAACTTTTCCCCACTATCAACCTTCTGCACCAGAGTGATACATTTGTCACAACAGATAAACCTACACTAACACATCATTAGCACCCAAAGTTCATAGTTTACTGTAGGATTCATTCTTGCTGTTGTACATTCTACGGGTTTTGACAAATGTATAATGACATATATCTACCATTGTAATATCACACAGAATAGTTTCACTACCTAAAAATCCTCTGTGCCCTGCTTATTCATCCCTCCCTTCTAACCCCTGGTGCCCTGATCTTTTCACTGTCTCCATACTTTTGCTTTTTCAGGATTGCCATTTAGTTGGAATCATAAAACATGTGGCCTTTCCAGGTTGGCTTCTTTCACTAAGATCCTTCCATGCCTTTTTATGATTAAATAGCTCATTTCTTTCCTTTCTTGGAGGAAGATGGCACCATCTTTAATTGTCTGGTTTCATGCCTTGACTTCAAGTCTCTTGGTACCTAGATTCAGCCCCAGGTGCTTTCTTGAAGTGTCTGAGTCTCCTACTCTGCTGCTTAGATCTTGATCTTCAGCTTGTAGAACATGAATTCTGTTTGTCATCCCTCTTTTTCTCATATCTCTCATCTTAGATCCATGTTTCTTCATGAGCATAGCTTGGTGGCTCATTGGCAGCTGTTCTTTGTGTAAAGCCCCTGGATTTCTGTTCAACACATAAGTTTGTTTGGCCTTCTCTTGTGTGAAGTCCTATTTTTGCCAGAACCCTGGTATGGCAGTTGTTAGGCAGGGGACAGCAGTAATGCTATAGAAATGTTTGTGCACTTGTTCCTGGCTAAATGTAAGGCTGTTCCAAGCGAAAAATAGGAATCCCAGTCCTGATGATAGAATTCTGCAGTGGTCACATGCATTCAGTAAAAAACCCACACACAGACACATATATCCTCCCCACCAAACTAACAATCAAAAACACTAAAATATGGGGCAGCCTGGGTGGCTCAGAAGTTTAGTGCCACCTTCAGCCCAGGGCCTGATCCTGGAGACCTGGGATTGAGTCCCATGTCAGGCTCCCTGCGTAAAATCTTTAAAAAAATACAATAAAAAACACTAAAATAGTAGTTCAGATGAATTATTAAAATGTCTTTTTTCTTGTTTCCATTTCAAAGTGGGATTGATATTAGCAATTTTTGAAACTTGCCAATTAACACTTGTTCTTTTTTTTCATGGGAAGAGAATTTTTTTTTTATTTAAATGCAATTTAGCTAAGTATAGTGTACTATTAGCTTCAGGGGTAGGATGTAGTGATTCATCAGTTGCATATAACATCCAGTGCTCATTACATCAAGTACCTTCCTTTTTTTTTTTTTTTAAACAAAGTTATTTTTTTTTTTAATTTTTACTTATTTATGATAGTCACACAGAGAGAGAGAGAGGCGGAGAGACACAGGCAGAGGGAGAAGCAGGCTCCATGCACCGGGAGCCCGACGTGGGATTCGATCCCGGGTCTCCAGGATCGCGCCCCGGGCCAAAGGCAGTCGCCAAACCGCTGCGCCACCCAGGGATCCCTATCAAGTACCTTCCTAAATGCCCATCAGCCAGTTGCCCTCTCCCCCAATCCCTCCCTTCTAACAACCTCAGTTTGTTTCCTATAGTTAAGAGTCTCTTATTGTTTGCCTCCCTCTCTGTTTTTATCATATTTTATTTTTCCTTCCCCTGTTCTTTAGAAAACATGATTCATGTGCAAAATGTATTACTTTCCCTCCTTCCATTCCCCCTCCCACCATGGACGTTAAATAGGTAGAAAATACAGATAGTGGAAAAGGATGTTGATAGCTTCACGTATGCTAGTAGTGTGTGAGTTAGAGAGAATCTGAGAGCCAAGGCTTGACTCAATATCACTAATATAATACTGACTTATTTGGTTCAATTCTTTTATCACCATCTATAACTGCATTTTTTTCCTCACAGAGAAATAAAATGGTATGATGCAGAAAGAACTCTGTTAAGAGCATTGGAACATTAACCTTTCTTGGTTTCTCTGTACTGATATAAATGACATAATTGCATATTGTGTTTGAATCCATGTGGGATGTCTGAAGTGATGTTGTGAGAATTTATAGGCAGGTTGTTCGAGCCCTATGAAAATATGAAAAAGCCGCTATATTGGAAAAACTGCAACAATAACAAAATGCGTGGTTGTTTTACTATAGCAGATGCAAATAAGATGTAAGGGGGAAGCCAGGCTTGAGAAAACACAGCAATGGGTCAGATAGATAAAGTGTTTGTAACCATTGGTATCTAAAGCACCCACTTTACATGGTCTTTGAAGAGAATGGAAATAATGCCAGGAATTATGAATGTATGTCATAATTATGTTTAACTTCATTCACAATGACCTGTTCTTGACCCATAGCTGAGAACAATTTGGTAGTTGTTTCTTTTCCAATGGAGTGGTTGAAATCTCTTTTGTTTCTCTTTAAGTGAATGGCTAAATTCATGGTTACAGAATTACAGATGATTTAATTTAACATGAAATGAATAAAAAATGGACTTACTCCCACCTTGATTGCTGTCAGCATTTTAATAGTGGAAGAAGTGTTTTTCTGAGCCTGGGATTGGACAAGATCTGAGGGAGAAAAGGCTTAGAATGCAGGACTGAGGAAGCATCATGCTGTCTGTCCCTGGGGAGAAAAGAAATCTGTCCTCATTTTGAAATAGCTCTTGGCTATGGCTCAGAAACACTCAATGGGCAGCTTTAGAAATTGTAGCACTTTCTTTGACAAAGACAAAAATCACTGTATGTCTGTGTACTCTTCAGGGAGATAGAGGAGGTTAAAAAGTAAATGCAGAAATTCTATGCTTGTAAACAAGTACCCATATTATGAGATACTCTCGCTTGTGTGTGTCCGTGTATGTGTTTTCTAATTAGAAAACATGCATTCATCTCTTAATATAAGTAAAATATTCTCAAAATTTTCTGATTTCAATTATTTTTTTCTATATTCAGATTATGTGTACCAAACCCTCATTAAGGAGTATACAAGATGTAAATATATTGATTAATATAATTACTATATAAGAAGACTTCACCATAGTCTTAAAATGTTTTTTCATCAATATTCTTCAATCTTTAAAAACCTCTTTACCCAAGGTGGGGTAGTCCTCATTTTGCAGTTGAAGTGAGCTGGGCACATATCTCCTGTTTTCTATCAATTACATCTTCCTTTCCCACATTTGAAGGTCTAATCTTAGGTTTCCTTCACCTTTATATTGCAGGCAATAGAAACTGCCAGACTTAAAATCAGTTTTGAACTTGAAGAGTTTACGTAGGTCACTGGAGTTGGAAGTTAGGATTCTTTTCTATTTAAAAGGTATTTCAACCAGGAAAAACAAAACAAAACAAAAAACTGTTTTGTTGTGGTTGTTGTCTGTATGAAACAGTATAATAAAACTGACATATAAATGAGATATTTCAACAATATGCTGAGATAAGGTCCTGAAAATTAGTTTACTTTAAAAATGTTTCAGAGTTGTCCTTCTGGAATAAAACCACAGTTATAGAAAATAAGTGAACACTATTTTAAAAATTCCTTGATGGTACTGATGTGAAACCAAGCATATTATCAAAGCATATGCTGAGTCAGGAGAAGGCCTCCCATCTGACCTAATACATATCACTTTAAAAATGTTATTTCTTTGTTATCAAAATCCTTCTCAGAGAGTAGAGTGGAAAGAGTGTAAACTTTGGAACTAAGGAAAACTAGGCCCAACAATCACTGAATAGACCTAACATCTGAAGACCCCTGAGAATTCATCTCCACATCTTCCTTCAGAGATTGTTTCAGCAGAATTTAAAGAAGTAAAATATGCAAAACACCCAAGGTACTGTCTGCATATAACAATTTCAATAAAGATTTGTTCCTTCTTCAAGCCTCAAAGCAGTATAAGGACCCCCCAAAAAACCAACACATAGTTTTCTCTGTGCTCTCATCGTATGTTATAGGAGAAAGTTGACACCTGACAAAGCCTTACACAATCACAAACAAGTAATCTTGGGAAAAGAAATAATTACAATATAAAGAACGTTCCCAGTAATTTTGTCTTGGTGACAGAAAAAGGGGTGATGCGCTGCTAGTATATACACTAAAATCCCTAGTCCTTTTGAGCATAGTCAGGTGGAATTGCTGTCCAATGACCAGAAAAGTAACAGAGGCCTACCTTTGAAAATTGGGCATCTCCAGTGATCACTTTATTGTATTTAATTATTAAGTCCTATTTCTGGAAGAAAAAAAAAATGAAAGTTGTAAGCTTAGAGAAATAATTATTATAATACTTTAGTAATTATGAATGGACATAATTTCTAATTTGTATCACATATGAGATAAATATAATGTGTTTTACATGTAAGAAATTATAATATCTCTGTGACTGAATCAGTTGTATTTTGCATAGTGCTTGTGAGATAATAAGATTTCTTCAATAAATATTTGTTGTCTACTTAATCTATGTCAGGTCCTGACAATAGAATGATAAATAAAGAAATCATGGTCCTTATTTTTATGGGGCTTATATTACAGTGAAGCAGATAGTGATATATGCTAAGAAAAGGAAACAGGAAAACATGATGGACTATAGCAGGTAGGGTTGGATGGCTAGGAAAACCATCTTGGAAAAGGTAACAACTGAACTAAGACATAAAAGATAAGAATAATTCAACCACATGAAGATCTAGGGCATGAGAACTCCAGGCAGAAGGAACCGGGAGTGTGGCAAAGTGAGCAAATGAGTGCAAAGACCAGGAGAGCTAAAGAAATATCATGTGTTCAGGAAAAAGGGAAAAACAGTGTGGCTAAGTCCATTGTGACAGAGGGTGAACTTGATAGGAAATTAAGTTAGAGAGATGAATAGGTTTTATAGGACCATGATTAGGAGTTGAGTATTATAAATTTCATTGAATGAAGCAGGTATCAGAGAGTTTCAAGTAGGGAGATGTAGTATACGGTAACTTTGGTGCTATGTGGGAAATGGATTGTAGGAGATAAGAACAGAAAGCAAGGATACAATGTAATTTGTTATGGCGGTGGGCTGGATGAGACATGATGGTGGCTTAGGTAAAGATTATGGCAAAAAGCATGAAAAGATGGATAGATTTTGGAGGGAGAGCTAATAGGACTTGGTGATGAACTTGCAATGGGTGTGGTGTTAAGAGGAAGAGGAGAATCATGAGTGACTCATGGTTTTGACATGAACAATGGAGCAGATGTTGCTGCTAGTTTATGATATGGGATAGACTAAAATTAAAAGGTTTCAGGTGGATCTGGAACTCTGTTTGGGACATGGTCCTATTATATAGTCAAGCAGAATTGAGTATAAGAGTCTAGAGCTTATGAGGAAGTTAAGAATTAAAGATAAAATATTTTAGGCCTTTGGCACATAGATGGTTTTTAAAGCCATGACAGTGGAATAATTCACTTGAATGTATAAGAGAAGATCTAAAACTGGATCACTCCAACATTTAGAGGTCAATAAGACAAGGGAGATCCCATAAAGGAGACTGAAAAAGAAAAAAAAGAAAAACATGGTACAACCAATATTAAAATAATTATAAAAACAAAGCCAATAACAAACGCATTTTAAATCATAATAAAAGCATTTGAAGAAAGTGATATTGGTCTACAATATATGAAATGCTCTTGAAAAACCAAGAAAATAAAGAGAAAAATAAGAACATGGGACTCAGCAACATGGAACAGGCTGGTGATCTTGTCAAGAGCAGTTCTAAAGGAATGGAAGGGACAGATGCCCAAGTGGAGTATGTCAAGATGGTGATGTAGGGAAATAGAAAGAAGTTCAGATGACTAAAAAACTCCTGCTTTGAAGATAAGCAAGGAAACAAGACTGTAGCTGAAGAGAGGCATGGGATGGAATGTTCTTTCTTTTCTTTTTTAAGAAGCAGATGCTTGGGATCCCTGGGTAACTCAGTGGTATAGTGCCTGCCTTTGGCCCAGGGCATGATCCTGGAGTCCCAGGATCGAGTCCCAAGTGGGGCTCCCAGCATGGAGCCTGCGTCTCCCTCTGCCTGTGTCTCTGCCTCTCTCTCTCTCTCTCTCTCATGAATAAATAAATAAAATCTTAAAAAAAAAAAAAAGAGGCAGACACTTAATGACAGGATCAGAATGTGTGAGGGTGCAGAATCCAGGACACGAGTCCCAGAGTGACCTTCAAAAAAGAAATGGGATCATGCCATCTTTTGGAAGATCAAGGATATGTCACAATATGGAAACTGGTGGCAACAGCAGAGTGTACCTGCTGATAGGTGATGAGAGAATTCCTGTCCAATGGCTTCTTTTGTCTTGAGTAGGAACAAAACATGTTATTAGCTGAGATGAGAATTCGGAGGGGACGGCAGGAGATGTGAAATAATTTTATAGAACAGTCAGAAAGCAAAATTGCAGGTCTATGTTGAGAGTTCAATTGAAATGAGAGTTATTAATATTGTTTGGTCAGATTGTCCATGTATGAGTTTCCTAGGTCTGCCATAACAAAGTACCACAACATGGGTGGCTTAAAACAACAGAATTTTTTTTTCTCTCACAGTCTTGGGAGGTCAGAAATCCAAAATGAAGGTGTTGACAGTGTTGGTTCCTTCTGGGATTTCTGAGGAAGAATTTATTGCATGCCCCTCCCTTAGCTCCTGGTAGTATCTGGCAATCTTTGGTGTTCCTTGGTTTGTAGCTGTATCACTCCTACTTCTGCCCCCATCTTCACATGGCATACCTTCCCCTGTGTGTGTGTCTGTGTCCAAATTTCCCTTTTCTTCTAAGACACCAGCCATATTGGATTTAGGGCCCACCCTAATCCAGTATGATCTCATTTTAACTTGATTACACCTACAAGGTTAAAGGCTCTCTTTTCAAATAAGGTCACATTCATGGGTTCTAGGTGGACATGAATTTCAACCCAGTACATTCAGTTGTATAATTTTCTTTGGAAATGTTTAGTTGCTAAGGTCGAAATGAGTGAAGTTAGTCAGGGTGATGTTTATAAAGTTTATAAAAGTATATCGTTTCCTCTATATGTTAACTTTAGGCATAAATTTATCAGATTAATATTTTTAGTGGTTTTTGCTAAGTGAAGAGTATTTATCTTTCTTTGGTAAGAAGATATGTTTTCAAGTTAGATGGTAAGTTGTGGGTGTTTCTGATGACTCTAAATGAAAAAGAAAAGCAGAGAACTATACATCTTCTGCAGCTTAGCTTTTGATTTCAGATATCTGATAGTAAGTCAATCTGGAGGTCTGAGTATTGCCCCTGTTCCACCAGTGACTTTAATGAGATCCTGGTTCCATCAAGAAACTATTATTTTTTGTTTATTTGTTTTAATTGCCAGGACGTCATAGATTTTAAAATAAATCCCTGCTCCTGATTTTACAAATGAGAAAACAGAAGCATATAGGTGTTAACTGAATTGCCAAAGACATAGTTATTTTTTTTAAAATTTTTATTTATTTATGATAGTCACACAGAGAGAGAGAGAGAGAGAGAGAGAGGCAGAGACGCAGGCAGAGGGAGAAGCAGGCTCCACGCACCGGGAGCCCGACGTGGGATTCGATCCCGGGTCTCCAGGATCGTGCCCTGGGCCAAAGGCAGGCGCCAAACCGCTGCGCCACCCAGGGATCCCCAAAGACATATTTAAACAAAAATTCATTTGGTGGAACTCTTGGTGTAGTATTGTTTTTGGTGTGCCATATAATTGTTCTGAACCTTTTGTTCTTGATTTATAAAGTGGGAAGAATATAAGCCTTGACTCTCTGTAATGGTTATTATAAGTATGGAATGAGGAGAAATAAGTGAGAAAGATCTGCAAATCCTATATTCACCGTCTTTATAATTGAGACCAATTTCCATAATTCTGGCTTCTGACAATTGGATCTTAATTCCTAATTCCCTTATTGTAACATTATAAATATAATAAAGTGCATATAAATATGAAACCTATGTCTTTCTTTAAAATGAGTAAATAGAGCAGTCCCAGTGGCTCAGCGGTTTAGCGCTGCCTTCTTCGGCCCAGGGCATGATCCTGGAGACCCGGGATCGAGTCCCACATCAGGTTCCCTGCATGGAGCCAGCTTCTGACTCTGCCTGTGTCTCTACCTCTCTCTCTCTCTCTGTGTGTCTCTCATGAATAAATAAATAAAATCTTTAAAAAATAAAAAGAGTAAATATTGGAAAATATGGAAATTACTACATTTATTCTGCTTTCCCCACCAAAATAACAATTTCTAATGATCAGATATCATTTATTTCCATATCACAGTTTTTCTTCTATTTTCCTAATTATATTTATATCTAGTTTTGTAGAAATAACTCCAAAGTTATCAGTTTGTCAGCCTAGAAGAGCAAATAACGTATCAAGGACAGTGTGTTTGACCACATTTCCAGTTTGTAAACAGGTCTTGGTTGGATAGTTCTGTTTGTGAAGTGGAAGTGTGGTCAACAGACCCTTAGTCCCTACAGTCCACAGAGAAGGCTAAATCTGCTTTTGATTTTTACATGATCAATTACATAAAATGTTAATGCAGTTAAGTGATGCATCGCTATTGTTCATCTCTTTGCACTCAAATTTAACATATGTTTACATAGGGACATTGATTTGGCAGCAGATTAAAACAGTTAAATGTTAAAAGTTTAACAGGACAACAGATTGCAAAATAAAAATTTTCCGATTCCCTTTATCATACAGAATATGGGCCTACATTTCAATTCTAGCTTCCTTTCCTTTCCTTTCCTTTCCTTTCCTTTCCTTTCCTTTCCTTTCCTTTCCTTTCCTTTCCTTTCCTTTCCTTTCCTTTCCTTTCCTTTCCTCTTTCCTTTCCTTTCCTTCTTTCCTTTCCTTTCCTCTTTCCTTTCCTCTCCTTTCCTTAAAACTTATTGCCTCATCCATTAATTTACAGAATTAAAAACCATAACTGAATCCTATTACCTCTGTTTTGTGCTCTCCAACAGTGCAAATCCAAACAAGGCCATGACAGCTCTGCTCCAGAAGCCCATCAGATCCTTCGGTAAGAAGGAATATGAAAGGTAGTTGGTCAGCAGTGTCCATATCCTTAATGAACGTCAGCCCTTGAAGCTGGGCTCACTTGCAATAAGACATTTGAAAACTTTGCTAATAAGAATTTTGAAAACTTTGCTAATTAGAATCACCACTTTAAAGTAAAGGAGGAAAATCTCTTGGCACCCTGGTCAGTTTCTAAAGGTCCTACAAAGCAGCTTTCTACAGCACAGATGACTTCTCCAGGCAGGGCCCATTAAGGAAACAGCCTTAATTCTGTATCCAACAACTTCTTTTATGATTAAGTGAATCAATTGAAATGTTTCAGTGCTGAATAAAAAAATACCTGTAAAGCCCCATTTGACATTCTGAGGACGTTCTGAACAGTTTACAAAGTTTGCTTGAATCCTGTAACATATACAAGTGAACTATATTTTATCATTGATTGAAACAACCCATGAACACAATGTTCTTAGAAATAATCTCCAGTTCCAATTTTGGAAGGCACCAAACAGTTGTAGAGTCACAAAGTGAGACTATAGCTAGTAGGTATGGATTCTCCCATAGAAGGAATAACTAGGAAGATATTATCATTATGGATAGAGGATCATTACTAGAAGCTTTTGTCTTTAGTTCTTACTTATTGCAAGAATTGAGCTTCTGGTGAAGAATCTCCTTTAGGTTCTGTTGATAACACTCAAGGGATCAGATCAAATTCTGGGGTTTTCCTTGGACTCTGATAAAGTCTGAAATGAAGAGCCTTCTGCTTGCTTTTAAGTTGGCATCCCCTCTGAGAGGCAGCTGTTTCTGGTTTCTGGCTCCAGACAAAGCCTTTTCTCAGGGGTTCGCTGAGGGAGCAGATTGCTCAATCCTAGTTGCTCCATATCCTCCAGCCCTATGCGTCCTCAGCCTAATCTGTAGGGTCTGAGTCCTAACAGTTTATAAGCAAAATCTGATATCCTTTGAGAAAAGAGGCAGAGAACTGGAACATATACCACTGTGCTCTACCTGCCTCCTCTGCTGTATTTGCAAGAACAATAAACTACAAAGGTTTGAGTTTTACTTTTACATTTGCTAGTTGTGCGCCCATAGGCAAGTTATATGACCCCCCCATATTTGTTTTATCATCCTTAAAATAGGAATTACGCATTTGATGAGACTGTTCAAAGAATTAAATGTGATATTTTATGTGAAAGTGTTCCTAGGATAGAGTAGGACTTAAGTAAATAATTTTCTTCCCCCGAAACCTGGCATTAAGCCTCCAAGAAAGAGTAGCGATCAATCAGGATAGACAGAATATGATCCTGAGGATTTCTATTTGGTAATTCCCTCTTGATCTGGCAAATCAGTTCCTTTACTTTGGGGAAACAAGTCCTTCTGTCCCTGTATGCCTTCTCATCCCGCCCAGAGTGGGAATCCTTCTCCATTTTTTTCACACGCCTAACAATTTTCACTGCCTTTGTATGGCTTATCTCCTTCTTTGTTAGGGTGGGGTGGGGAGTAATAAGAAATATTTTCTGGTAATGCCTCTCTAAGAGATGCCACTTAGGTATATAACTGCTGATTCATTCTTGCCTTTATTATTTTAAAAAATATTTTATTTATTTGTTGGAGAGAGAGAGCAAGCAGGGGGAGGAGTAGAGGGAGAGGGACAAGCAGACCCCATGCTGAAGGCAGAGCCCAATGTGGGGCTAGATCCCACAACTCTGAGATCACAACCCGAGCTGAAATCAAGAGTCAGACACTTAACCCACGAAGCCACCCAGGAGCCCCATTCCTGCCTTTTTTATCAGTGCTTTCTACAAAGGGAGAAGAAAGAATGTCATAGTCTCTCTAACAGAAGTTACCATATGTCTTAGAAATACCTTAAAAGATGTATTGTCTACATTTTTTTCTCATTCTTTTGTCTTCATTTCCCTGAAGCACAGTATATAATCAATAATTACTTGCTAAATGAATTAATTCATTAGCTGGGGGTTGAAGTATGACTTGGAGGTATAGAAAGTAGCGAAAGGAGGGACAGTAGTAATAAGGGGATGAGGGGAAACAGTACAAAGTAACCTCAGGAATCTAAAATTTATACTGGTAGAAAGGGTGAGTGAAGATTTTTGGAACACTTAAAGGTTTGTAAGCCATCAAAGTAGAGTACTTGTGGAGTATCTAGGTCTTGGTATGATCTCAAGAATCCAGGCAAAGACAAAGTGACTTAGAGACCAAATTTTGACACTGATAAAGTTGGGATGCAGTAAATATGAAATATATTGAGTGGGAAAAGATTTACATATGAAGCGATAGAGTATCGAAGCTAATTACTCAGTCATTTCAGGTGATCTGGAGGTCTCATAGAATTGTCAAATCTAGATAGGGTGTTTTCCAAGATAAAGAGGATCACTTTTATGGTCTACATTCATGGTGAGATGGAGAAAGTACATTGGAGGAGGTACTCATCTCTCTCCCAAAGTCAAAAGTCTAGAAAGTAAAAAAAAAAAAAAAGTCTAGAAAGTTCTGAGGTCTGGTAACAATAACCTTCCCTGACACAATCCCACTCATCTATCCCACAGATATATCTGTAATCTGATTACTTTTTTACCATCCTCATGCTAATGATCTGGTGCTGTCCACAGGCGGCTCTTCTCTGGATTATTACAGTAGCCTCCTAACTGTTGTCTTGCTTATACCCTGCCCTTCATTAAGTCTAATCCATCTTAATAGATATAAGCCAGAGATACCCTTTTATATTTATGTCAGATCATATTTCTCCTTTTCAAACCCCTCCCAAGGCTTCTGTATTGTTTTTAGAGGAAAATCCAAAATCCTCTGGGACCCAACCCTCTGCTTCTCTCGGACTGGATTTTCTATCAATCTCTGGTCTCATCTCTGGGAATTGGCTTCACTGATCTTCCTTACGGGCTTTACACTTGTTCCAATCACAGGACCTTGACACTTGCTGCTTCCTCTTCTTCCAACTGTTTCCATAGATCTCTCCCTTGCTTCCTTCACAGTTCTACTCAAATACCAACTACTCAGGGATACCTTTCCTGACCACCCTACATAAAACAACACCTTCCCCCATGCCCATGTTCCCAACATACCCCGTTCTCCTCACTTTGCTTTATTCTTCTCTATAACACTTCTTGCTATCTGACATCTTATAAATTTGCTTGTATACTTGTTTATTGTCTATCTTCCTGCCTTCAGTGAGGGCAGGGCTTTTGTTTGTTTTGTTTACTGCCATTTTGCTAGCACTAGAGCAGTGCCTGCCAGATAGTATATACTTAGTAAATACATTGAGAGGTTTCAGAAATGAATAATAGATCTCATTCTTCAAGGTCAGATATTAATTATTCCGAGAGAAAAAAAATCCCTTAAGTCATTATGAGTTATGAATACCTCGGTGTCATTTATGTCTAATTACAGCTCTGAAGACTTGAGGGAATGGGGACAGGTGGGAATCAGGACGCCTAGCATCCAGGAATTGCCCTTAATGCACTTCATCTCTAAGGCTCTTGTTGCTGTTGCTTAGATTTCATCAGCTGTAAAATGATGTTGTTAGACTAGATTGGAGGTTTTTAGTGTAGGATCTAGGGACTGGATTACTCCACAATGAGCTTTAGGGGATATGTGTATCTTCTACAAATTTTTGTATGAAAAATTTCAAGGCCATGTAAACGTGTACTTTTTTTTTTCCCAGATGAGAGAAAGTTCTGTGACCCTGAAATAGAGTAGAAGTCCTTGAAGTCTCTTTTAGTCTTAACTTCCTATGATTCTAAGTTTTGAAAGAGGATGACAGGAAACAGCCTGATGCTGCTCTACACAGCTAGAAGGCTGTCTTAGTCCTGCCACATCCTGAGCAAGTCACTCCTCTTCTCTCACTTTGTTTTGTGTGACTTGTCAGATGAAGGGTTGGGACTAAATGATCCAAAGTAATACCTTTTGATTGTAATGCGATACAAACAGAGCCAATCAAAACAGAGGAACAAACAACAAACAAACAAACAAAACCTGTAGTCAGCTTGGGAATTTCAGACTGGGCCTTGCTGGGCCTTCAGGAGTCAGACTGGTAGACCTGCTAATGTTCTAAAAGTAGTTTGAGAGGTAAGAAAAGGGAAGATCGTGAGGTGGTTCCTGCATAAGACTCTAGCTGAGGGACTCAGTGACCTCCTCAGAGACAGAAGATTAATTCTTACAGATGACTGGGAATAGAGAAGAAAAACTTCCCCATTGCCCCTAAAGAGATTTGGAGTCTGATTCCTTAATGTATAACCTCGCAAAAGCTGAAATAAATTATGGAAAATATCTCCTTACGGTGTTGAACATTTTTATTTTGAAGGGTTAAATGAGTGTGTGTAGTCTAATGCTCCCTTGTTATTCAACTTTTCTCATTAGAATTCAGATAACATTGTGTTATTGAGGAAATGAATTTGTCACAACATGCATAATTTTGATTTGTTTCATTCTCTGAGCTCTCTCCCCCTGCCCTCCAAGCCCTTGCTAGTGCCTGTTATTTCTTTCTTTATAAATGGGTCCTGGTTGCTCTGGAGAAGAAATTTATGACTAGGGTCTAAGAATGCACATAGCACTTAGAGGAAGTTGTCTGAAGCCTCTCCTTTCCCAGATAAAAGGCAGTAGGGGACAACAGTGTGGAACGTGGAAGGTTGATCCCGTAATCCCCTCATTCTTTCATTCAGCACCCACTGCACGCCAAGCCCTACGCTGAACACTTAAAGTCAAATGAGACACACTCCCTGTTCTGCTCTCTCACAGCCACAACAAAACCTAGCGGGATGCCCTCGCCCAGGGAAATGCACTGGAATCTACTCTGCGTGCAGCGTTTTGCTCCTCCCTCCCTGGAAGTGGGGAGGCCGGATTGTATGATGACAAGGAGGGTGTCTTTGGCCGGTAGACAAGTTGTCTCCATTCCTCCTGCGCGGCAGTGGGACTGAATAGGGTATTTTTTCCGGGCCTGGCCCCAAACTGGGCTGTGCCTCGAGGGCCCATTAGGCTGCAGGTCACAGCAGCTGGAGCCCAGGCGCCCAGAGCCAGTCACGCGTCTGTGCCGCCCGCTCCGCGGGGCACAATGGAGTCATTGACTATTTATTTACTCCGTACAACAAGGCTGCTGTTGACTTAATTACGGGAGCCTCCCTGCCACCCCCTGGATCTTTAAATGACTAACAGACTCTCCATTGCCACTAACCAATCTCCCCTTAACCTCTGTGAGTCCTGAGTCTCCCCAACCTGGGCGAGCGCAGTAGGCAGGTAGGAGGCACGGACTCCGAGGTGGGGTCCAAGAAGCTAGAGCCTGGTGGTTTTGCTTGGGAGCCACGTCGGGATTGGCAGGACCCCTTCGGCGGAAGCCGGAGCTACCCCAGGGCATGGGGGAGGGGTGGCAATGCTGAGCCAGGCTCGGGCGAGGGCTTAACTGCAAGGGGGTTGTAAGGAAAGCAGCAACCGAAGGACAGACTCGGGTCTCCAGCCAAGAGGTGTCCGACTCTGGGGAGGCAGAGCGTCTCTATTTCCAGGCCTTCGAAATTGCAGATTTCAGCGCCGCGGGGCATCAGGGCTGCGGGAGCCGCCGCGGAGCCGCAGGACCTCCCCCGGCCCCTTGCTCCTGCAGCCCGTTGGCCCACTGTTTCCAGGCTCCCGCACCGGCCTGCGCCCCGCTCAGCCTCTCTCAGACCTTTTCTCGAATCGCCGCTCGCCAACTTCCTCCCGGGGCAACTTGCTAAGTCTCTGCTCTAGTTAATATTGCAGGGCCGAGGATAAAATAGCAATGGTATTGAATAGATGTTGACTTATCCGACCCAGAGGAGCAGAAATCAGAGATTGTTTGCAGAAGCTAATCGTTTCTGCGGAGAAGCAGGGGAAGCCTGGAGGGCTCGCCACCAGAGGCTCCTCCCTGAAGCCGAGCCGGGGGAGGCTCCCCCCTCCCCACCTCGGGTCCCCAAAAGAAGTCCTCCCGGGAATTTAGACCTGGCCGCCTGGCCAGGCTCCTTTCTGGAGCCTCTAAGTCTGAGACCTCAGGCTCGGCGCCCACCAGGTCTCAAACCCAACTCCTTTCTGCAATTTGCTTGGGTT
This sequence comes from Canis lupus familiaris, assembly GCF_011100685.1. Lineage (NCBI taxonomy): Eukaryota > Metazoa > Chordata > Mammalia > Carnivora > Canidae > Canis > Canis lupus. Next base: position 59,611,191 of record NC_049233.1, read on the forward strand.
GCTAGTTCAAGGACCCGGGCGGGGCGCGAAGGCGTTGGTCATTAAGGCGCGGGACAGGCCCGGGGACTTCTCGCCAACATCCCCCCGCCCCGCCCCCCATCCTCCGGAGAAGTCTCTGCTTTCAGGACCGAGGCGAGGCAGGGTGCGCGGATTCCAGGGGTCTAAGGGAGGAGGGGGTGGGGGTTACAGGCAGGGCGAGGGGAGAGCACTGGTACCCAAAAGCTGTCGGTGGGGGTAAGTAGCAGGTCGAAACCTTCACCCGCAAACCTCAAAGGGCACTGACAGTAGTTGGACTAAAAGGGCCACTTTGGAGACTCCCGGCGCTGCTCCCCAGATCCTGGCAGCGCAGAAGTTTCGTTGCTATGGTTTCGTAGAGGTATAAAAGCCACACACACACACACACACACACACACCCCAGGACCAAACGTGCTCGGGCTCCTTATATGTGTTGTGCCCACCCAGGGCCCGGCGAATTCCTCGGGGTTGCGGAGCGGGGGATGGGGAGGTTGGCATCACTCGCGGCCGAACATCTCAATCCCAGTCCCTCCATCCCAGCGCGGGCGGGGCTGCGCAGCAGGGGATGAAGTCCCGGCCCGGGGGATTCCCAGGGTCCTAGGCTGGAGGCGCCCGGAATTGTCGCCCTTTCGCTCCGGCGGCGCAGGGCCGAGCGCTGCGCCCCGGTGGCCGCCGCCCCGCGAGCGCGCAGGGGCCGCGGGGGAAAGGAGTGCGGCGCCTTTAAAGCAGGAGGCGAGGAACCCCCGCCAGGAGGCGTGTCCGTGCCCGCCGCCGCCGCCGCCGCCGCCCCGCGGTCTCCGTCTCCGTCTCCGCCGCCGTCACTCGCGCTGGGCGCCCGCGGCTGCGCTCCTCCGCCCCGGAGCCGCCGACTGGCCGCCCGCGCGCCTCCGGCCGCTCCTCCCGGGGCCACCCCTCCCCCTCCCCGCCTCCCGCGCCCGCCGCCGAGGTAAGGACTCCCCCGGCGGGCTGGGCTCGGGCTGCTCCCCCGCAGGTGTGTGTCCCCCCGGAGGGCCCCGGGCGCGGGGGGGGGGGGCTTCCCGCGCCCGGAGAGGAGGCAGGCGCACGGCCGCGCGGGGCAGCTCCGCGGGACCGCTCTCCGCCAGGGGCTTTGTCCCGCCCGCCGCAGCCGGTTCCCGTCCAGGCTCGCTGGCCCGGCAGGGGCTGCGGGCGCTCGCCTCCTCCACGTAGAAGCATCTAAGAAGCGGGCGCGTCTGGAAGTGGCCTCGGCTCCGGGGACCCACGCGAGGCGAAGAGGGACGAAGGCGAGGGCCCGCCGATCTGCCTGGACGCAATCCGCCCTTTTCCTCCCCCCCCCCCCCCTCCCCAGCTAACCCTGCTCTTTAGTTCTGTGCTCAAGTACAGACCCTCATTTTAAACCAGTGTTGAGAGCGTCTAGGACAAACTCGGGCGGGCGTCCCATTAGGGGAGTGGGAGTCACCAGGGCGCATCAGGAGCGTTAGGAACTTTTAATGCCTCTCTCGGCCCCTGATGCTTTTACGGCTCAAGGAGTTCTTGACCTAACACCACGACCTAGCTGAGACTCCCTAGATAACGATCTCCGGGAATAGGGGACGTTAGAAAACTTACTACTACTCTTCTTTTGGTGACACACAGATCCCCTTCTAGCATTTCTTCATCTTCACGCTGTAAGTATTCCGTTATCAGGCATTACCTGATGGATCAGTGATTATTTTTATTTCAAAAGAGATGATGGATTCATTTGAATATTAGCTTGTTAGTTACTGGAAGACAGGTAATAATATTTCAATTTCGATTTGCCTAACTTTTTTTTTTTATAGAAACCACTCCCAGTAACCATCAAGACATCTCTCAGTGGCCTTAGAAGCTCATTAAGCAAGCAAGCAAGCAAACAAACAAAATGAAACACACAGAAGGAAGGGGATTCAGAAATAAGTGATGCCTGGAAGTGTTACCTGTTTGTTTTCTTCCATCAAAACCCAAAGAGGATTGCACAGATTACAATTTTTTTTTTAAGAAGAAGAAGAAGAAAAAAAAAAAAAAGATTCCATGACATGTAAAGCTTTTCCAATTCAGTGTCATAATTAAGATACACTTCTTTTTCGGCATCTAAAAATTAATTAAAGCTCTAAATGTCATTAATCATCAATGCAGCAGAATGTTGGTGGAACAGCTGATATGTGTTTGGAATCACAAGGGATTGCACAGCATAGCATTTATAGTTAGGAAGAGTGAAGTGCAAGTATGCAACAGCGTGGTTTTAACTGATATGGGCTCTGAGTTTATTCTCTGGCACCTCTAATGCCTTGGATGAACAGCCTGTTTATTTTAGTTTAGCTTCCATACAACAGGCCACATGCATGGAAGGATAGGTCAGGTGTTGCTGTAAGATGAGGTTTCTCAAATGTCACTAACAGCAGGACTTTGGTGACAAGTCAAGTGGAATCCTCAGAAAGAATTCTATGTGAAAAAAAAAATAAATGTAGATATGGCATGGGAAAAGCCTTTGAAACACCTTTGAAATTCAGGTTGTCCTGGGATATGTATTTGCTGTTTCTTGCAAAAGGTATAGGCATTGTCTTTTTAAACGTGATGCTGTAAGGATTATTACACATTTGTACATGCCCCAGCAGGTGGCAGCTAACTAGAATAAGATTCATTTTCACTGGGAGAATAGAAAACTAAAATTGCTTCTCAAGTAATAGTGCCCAAGAATAAGAGGTCATTAGTGTCAGTAAATATAAAAACACAGTGAAAGATGAAGCTAATGGCATTTTGTTGTTGTTGGAACAAGCTTTGTATGAATATGATATGCATTTTATTCTTTGCTAATTTATCAGAGGTTTGATATTTCTTCATGTCAGCCTTGTGTGTGTGTGTGTGTGTGTGTGTGTGTGTGTTTGAGGTTTACTTTTAGATACAGCTTCTGTGTGTGCACATATATGTGCATTTGCAGTTTGTCATCTCTGCTTTGACCTTGGAACCTACAGAGCTTTGGCTCCTAGAAATAAAGGTTGCCATATGGTTAAAATAGACAAAAAGCAAATGAGACTATGCAATAAGATGTGTAAATCTCACTATTACTAAATATACGATTGCCTGACACCAAATAGTATTTTTTTCCCCTTTGAGAAAGGAGTAAATTATAAAACTGACACAATTTTTAAAAAGAGTTCATTCTGGTCAGTGAATACTATATAATGACTTTATCAATCTTTCATATAGCCTTAGAACTATGATGTATGTTATCAGTATTAGGAAGAAACTTGCAATAACTTCAAAATTGCCTTACTCTGAGGTATCTTCTTTACCATGAAGTCATTCCATTCTATTATTGGAAGGTAGTCTTAGGATTTTTGTTGTTTTTATTTTTGTTTTAAGGGTTGTTGCTGCTTTTGTCCTGGAAGTGAGCAAAGTTTAATGAGAAAGAATGAAAATTAATCTGATTACCCTTGTAACAGAAGAAAAGCCGAAAGTGGAGAATTCTAAAGCAATACACTAGTTAGACATTTTAGAAATGTCTTTAGCCACTGAACGTTGACAGTATGTTATTCAGTATTCTGAGTTCTTGGTGGTCTTTCAGGCATTTTTTTTTTTTAAATTCTGAGAAGCAGTAGCTTAATGCTCATGAGGGAACTCACAGTTAATGTAAATGGCTTTTGTAGTAGTATGCCCTCGAAAGATGACTATTAGCACATCCTGGCTATGCCAAGCAATCCTAGTAAGTCACACTGAAATATACACACAGCACAGTTGACAAAATAGTCCTCTTGACAATATGAGCAATGCAATAATTCAAATTCCCAGACTCTGTGTAGTAGAAATATGCACATTGTCACTTCAAATGGCACATTACCCATTCAATGTACTACTTTCAATGTACTACTCCAGAATAAATCAATCCCTGGAGCGCTGTCCGCGGTCCTGAAGAAAGGTCGTCCCCTATCTTGCAGAAGTTCAATTAGACAGGTGGACTTGCAGTCTGTGATGTTGAGGTCTTTCAGATTAGTTGATGGATGTAAATGAACCTAATTCAGCATATGTGCAAAATTGGTTCTTTGGGGACCAATTAATAGTAAGAAAAATTTATGATAGACTTTTTACCGTTTAATATATACTGAGTAAGAACTTCATGAATCTGGAAGCTTGATCTTTCACTTTTCCAATTAGACTTCCAATAAATAATCTCACAAAAGCCAAATAGTTTAGAATATTATCTTTAGGTAGAGAAGTTACAACTGTAATGTCAAATGCCATTATGTTAACAGAATATATGAATAGGGAGTTATGGTACATTTTGTTTTCTCGGGTTTTATTAAATGCTAACTATACTGCAAAACTGCAGTATTTTGATTAGTCACAACCGAACATGCTATTTTCAGGTAGGGTATATCAATCATATCGACAGAGGAAAATACTAAGAATATTCATTGTTGCTCTGGCAGTCATTATTATATCTGCTAAGATCAAAAAGAGCAAGAATAAATAAACTAAATGAGACAACAAATACATAACGTATTGGACTATACATGCCTTACAGGAGATATTTTAAACATGGACTGAAGGAGTCGCTAGATACCCTTGGTTTTAGCACAAGGTGTTCCTTTTAAAGTGCTCAAACAGTCAAATTATTTGATTGAATTGCCTGCTACACTGCAGAACTAGTCATTCATGATACTTATTTTTGACACTGCAGTTATGCCTCCATCTTTTTTAAAAAAAGTCAATGCCCACTTAATGCTTTGGCAAAATGTAGTTTTATTCTCAAATCAGCCTTTTATAATACCTTAAGAAAAAATACAATGGAAAAATCTTTATGATGGGATTAAAACATTACATTGTTTTCTTGCTATCTGGAATAAATAGTATTCATAGCCCTTTTTATTAAAAAAATAGATATTCTTCAAATAAGGTATAATCTTATAGTTTTTTTTTCATAAGGTTTAACCTATACCCAGTTAGTTGGTATGAAAAACAGATCAATTTTAAGAAACAAGTCCAGTAATTTGCCTTTTGTGCTACTTGATGGCTTAAGATATTAATATGTAGTAATATACTTATTACTAACCATCTCAACTTCACTTATGAATGTAAAGTAGTACGATTGGCTATTTTAATTTCTGTGGCCAGATGACAGCATATTACCTATTTCAACAGTAAAACGTATTTTCATGTTAAAATAATGCATATTTATGTACTTTTTTCCTTGAACAAATTGCACCTGGTGAAAGCCAAAACAGTCATTGCCTGAAGATTCTAAATATTCTGACCAGATCACTAGACAATAATAAGGCATTTTAAGATAAAGCTGTGATGCTCAATGTTGCCCAAGCTATGATCCCATATTCTGTCTCTGAAAGAAAAACATACTCAAAAAGCCAAAATGAGAAGAAGTTTGGGCATAAATTATTAAGCCTTTGGAGTTTGCTCTACCAACTTAAACATCATTGTCTTTTTATATATGCACAATTATTTTAGATGAGCTAAAGAAATAGGTGGGGGAAATATGATTCCTTCATTTTACTTCAATACTTTCCTCCTAAAAGACCACTTAAAGAAATCTTTCTTTCTTTCTTTCTTTCTTTCTTTTTTTTTTTAGTTCCGGGGTAGCAATCCACAAATGTCCACTCAAGTTTTTAAAGACTATCTTAACTTCTGCAGTTGCACTCCAATCTACATTCACTCCTGGACACACTTTTAAGAATATAAACAAGACTCCCTTTCAAACTAAACACAGGTTACATTTGCAGTACATTCCTCTGTCCACTTCCTTTTTTTTTTTTTTTTTTTTTTTTTTTAACAACTCCTAGGCAAAGCGACTTCGGTTCAGCTCGTCATTTATTTTTATTTTATTTTTTTTTAAATCAGCTCGTCATTTATAAAAATTCATCAATAGATTGCACAGAGTCCACCTGCATACACACCAGTCACTCTCTTAGCCAAGACTCTTATGGAAAATAAAAAGCACTTTCCTCCACGTAGATAAAACCCGACTTCTTCCTTGCAACTCGAGGCGGGCGATGAGATCGGTTGCATAAGAGATATTGGGAAGCTCGCTGGCAGGGAGCCTTAACAGGCAAGCAGCTATCTCAATTTTTCTCACTTAATCTTGGCTCCACGTCAGAAGCTGTGCAGCAGTGCAGTGGGAGAGGGCCTGGCAAAACCTTTGCGAGCAAAGCGCCTTTTGTGCTGGGACCGTGGCTCGCTACCGACACCTCGGCGGTTTGCAAGGCTGAATTTCCTGCTGATTCCCTCCTCCTTTGCTTCCCCAGGCTCGCGCGGCCGGACATTGTGGGTGTGCGCGCTGGATTTCTCCCGGATGCTCCCCGACTAACATGGATGTCCCGCCATCCCTTGCAGTGGAAGGTTGCTCCTTGGCGCAGTGAGTGAGGAACATGCAGCGATTGCTAATGGGTCTGGGACGCGGAGGCTCCTTCCTCTGTCTGTGACCATGCCGTGATCGTGCCCGCGGCCGCCACTCCACGCATCCTCGTTCCTACCCGAGCCGGGAGCCTAACGCCAGATCGGGGAAGTGGGTGCCGCGCGTGTGGACACGGAAACACCATGAAGATTATTTCCCCGATTCTAAGTCATCCAGTCTTCAGGCGCACCATTAAACTCCTGCTGTGCTTACTGTGGATTGGATATTCCCAAGGAACCACACATGTGTTAAGATTTGGTAAGATGCCCCATCCCTGTGTGCGGCTGGATGTAAACAGGCGGGTTCGCTCCCCCGGGCGGGTGGGCTCCCCGCCTTGCGACCTGCTCCCCGCTCCGCAGCCTCCCGGGGTTTTCGAGAACAGCCCCCCCACCCCCCAAGCCCTGGGTCATTTCATTTCCTTTTTTTTTTTTTCTTTTAATTTCTTTTATTTAAAAAAAAAGAAAGAAAGAAAAGAACGGAAAGCCCCGGGAGGGTGAAGTGAGTGCCAGCGTGTGGTAGTGGGCGCCGCACACCCCGAGGCCAGGGGCGGTGGGGGCGCCGGGGGCGCAGCGGGCGGTCGCGCCCCGAGGTCGCGGCGGGAGCCTCCGGGGCCCGCGGCGGGCGGGCGGGGGGGCGGGGGGCGCGCGGGCTCCTCGCCTCCGCACCTGCGGGGCCGCGAGCTCAGCACCTGGTAAACTCTTGGGCGACTTGGCGTCTGTCCGCCTGGCTCTGGGACCCGGACAGGCATCCGCGACTGAAAGGCGCTGACCCTTTGGGTTTCTTTGGTGGTCAGAGAGCCTTTTTGGGTTCATTTCACCGCTTTCCAGCGCCGGGCGCTCTTATGGGGACACAGCGCTTAAAAAAAAAATACATTACATATATATTGTTATAAGGTTGAAAGGCGCCACTTAGCAAAAGGATAAGCTGTTTCACTCCGCTTAGCTGGAGTGAAACAGTATCCTAAGGAAGGGTTTTTTGTTTGTTTTCAACTTGTGGGTCCTCCTCTCACAGCTTTCTTAAGCGCCGTCCTGGCCTCATGAATGATTAACGGTGGTGACTGGGGCGGAGAGGGAGTTGTGCCTGGGGACTCTAAGCACGCAGCTTTATTTCACCGCGGCTCCCTGCAAGAGTGGAGTGGCAGCTCTCTGTTAAGAGGCATCTACCGCTTTCCTGAAGGAATCAGGGCTCCTTTGGAGCTCGGAGGAGAATCTCAACGTGGGATTCCGGGAAACGCTAGCTAGTCAGGTTTGCTTGGAGGACATGAAGCGTGGGCAACACTCAGCCGCTGGAGATGGCCCATGGAGTTCTAGTGGGAGCAGAACTAGTCAGGGAAAGTTCCCTTAAGTAGATAAGAGGGAGAGAGGAGAAAGCCAACCAGCTGAATGCTCCCACCGTGGGTGCCTCCTTTGACAGTTCAAGTGGATTTAGTCCAAAGAGTGCAAGAAACCGTATAATCCTGAGCATGTGTCTTTGAGATAAAAACAGGTTCATTGTCAGTCAAATTTAAGTTGAAGTGATTGCCTGTGTCTCCTATCATGTCAACAGCACCTTCTCTCTTTCCATTTTCCCAAGTGCTTTTTTTTTTTTTTTTTGGACATGATAAAATCTCTCATCTTCCTCAGGCTTTGTGGAACCAGGGTAGGAAAGCTTTTCACATATTAAAAAAAAAGGGGGGGGGGGAATCCTGCCTTCCCCTTCCCACATTCAACACGTAAATACCTGGAGTCCAGAAAACTGGTTATCACAAAGAGAGACAACAGGTTATATCTAAATTCCTACTGTAACATTTCTTTTTTTTTTCTTTCTGCTTTCTTCATGCCTTTAGATGGTACTTAAGCACGTTGCTCTTAGCAACAAGCGTCCACAGGAATGCCTGTTTCTTTGGATGAGATTAAACAGGTTCCTGTATCATTGAAAATGTGTGTGTGTGTGTGTGTGTGTGTGTGTGTGCAGCTGTTCTCTTTCAAGCATGGTAAATGCTACAGTATGGTAGTTTTGCCCAATATTTTGAGTAATACAACCTACTTATTTGGAATACTGAGGTATCTTCTGAAATGTGTTTGTGAATGAGTGTGCTTTAGCGTGTTTGCTTGTGGACTGGGTGGAAAAAAAAAAAAAAGAAGAAGACTTGGAGCCGAAAAACTGCCACCAATACTCTAAAGATTTAATTATTGCTGCTCTTGTCTTGCAGCACAATATTTGCTGAATCATTAGATTGTTACATTCGCTGATCATTTCATATCTTCATATTAAAAATCTTGGCGACTATAGCAGAGTGTGTAGCAGCTTTCCAAAAGAGCTGACACACACACAAAAATATATTTTCCTAGACCAATGCTTACTAAGAATGTCCTTAAGAAATAGGAGAGCAGGCAAAGACCTTCTCACAGTGCCTTGATACCCTAGACCAACAGCTCAGTTTTTAGAGAACCTGTTATTTTCTCCATTATCTTCAAACATCTTCCACGTGGAGATCTATTTTCTCTGATTTCTGACTTGAGTTATAGGGAAGGATTGTGTACATTGTAATCATTGGACCATTTCCCTGTTGGGCCTATTTGGTTGCAATGGTAGGTTTTTTGTTTTTTTGTTTTTCATGGGGGAAAACATGTTTTGAGTGGGCTGGATGGTTGGTTGAGTGTGTATAAGCCATTCTTGAGAAAGGTTAATTTCAACTTTGATTTAAAGGGCCAACCAAAACCTCATCCTAATCTCCTGTCTTGTAAGGGCAGGGTTTGGATTTGTTGCTGGAGCAGCTACCCCCGGGCAGTGGCCTGCCAGGTGTGAGTCAGAAGTGCTGCCTCTGCTGAAGAGATGGCAACCAGTCCCTTCCCCACTTCCCCCACCGACCGGGCTTGACTAGAGGCTGCCAGCCACCCAGCGACTCAGCCTTGGTGCTATGGCAACTGGGGAGCCCCGCCAGGAGGCTGCTCCAGCCCCCATTCCCGTTGGTGGTGGAAAACCGCCCTCAAGGGCTCTGTGCTGTCCTTTCCATCCCAGTCCCCGCCTTCCAAGCCGACGCCCCCCCCCCCCCCCCCCCCGCCCCCAAGGGCCTTAACCCAACCCTGACCCTGTGTCCTCCTATCAAAGTCCATGGATTGGGGAGCTGCCTGCACAGGATGCTGACCCTTGCCTAGTCCTTTGCGATTCTCATTTCGGCAGATCTTCCGGGTACAAAGCTCACTCACTTGTGCTGGGGCTCTCTTGCGCACACTCTCTCCTGCACTCTCTCCCTCCCTCTCTCTCTTTCTCTTTTTTTCTGGCGCTCTCTCTCTTGCCCTCTCTCTCTCTCTCTCTCTCTCTCATCTACGCAAACACCCGCAGGCATGCACTCTCGAGATCTAAGTCCGACGCTTTGGCACAAGGACGCCTCTCTAGTGCCGGGGAAAACTTAGGCAGCCACGCCTAGGAGCGCCTGTCTGGGCACACCCCTCCCACCCTCCCTGGCTCCCACTGAGCTTCACGCCGGGCCTGCCCCTCATTTGCTTAGCAAACGTCTCCGAGAGAAGGTGTGTGGAGCGCTGGTCCTTGGGAGGCTTCCCGGAGCTTTAAGACAGCCCGGGACAGTGAGGGAAGGGGCTGATGGTCAGCCTGGAGTCAGCTCCTCAGAAGCCGGGAGGGCTCACGCCTCTCCGTGGGGTTGGGCGGTTTTGGGTCTTCGATCCTGGCTGCGCACCTCTGAGCTGGCCCACAGCACCCACCTGGTGAGAGGATATCGGTGGACAAAGTGGATGCCGGGCAGGTAGAGTCGGTTCCTCCACTCCAGGTCAGACGTTCGCAGAGCCAGCTTTTCCAGGTGCCCCAGCCGCCCCCAGCCGCCCCCAGCCGGCTGCAGCCCGGCACCGAGGGTCCCTGCACCATGTAAATGAGGCACCTTTGTGTCTCTGCAGCTGCGTCCCAGCGACCGGCTGGAGAGGGCAAAGGCAGGCTCCTTCCGTTGGCGGGGGCGTGCCCCCAGTACCAGTCTCCCTGCTAAACGACTGCAGCTCCCGGTGCTTGAACACTGCTTTTGTTACACTAGCCTCCCTTTCTCCCTTTTCTGTTCAGACCTCTGCTCCTGGGAAAGCGTGGAGGTAGAAAGTGGATCTGTTGGGGGCTTTCCTGGGCTAGCACGCAGTCCGTTTCGTGGTTTGGGGGCGTTGGCATCTTCTTTGAGCAGTCACTCCTCGAGCTACCACTTGTTTCCGACCTTCGAGGTCGGGTGATTTTTTTCAGTCCTTATCTGAATTGGCATTTAGAACGCCAAGAGCCAAGACATCAACCCAAACTTTCCCCCAAACTCCTGGGCAGCTTCTCCAAGCTAGTCCAGTTGGAGGAGCAGAGCATGTGATGTAGGCCACTTCTTTCCCTCAGTTGTTTCGACCTAGCTTTTCTTTTAAGCTGGCCACTAAAAGGGCTTTCTTTAAAGGCTTCACAGGCGAGGTCTTCCCCCCAGATGCACTCAGCCCTCCTGGCTGCTGCACACTGGCCACCACTCTATGGCACAGCACGTAGCCACCTCCCAGCACACATGCGGAAGGTGAAGATGGCTAGCTCAGGGACAGCTCAGATAATAAAACCCACAATGTGAGAAGGAGTGGAAAGAGTTCCTATGGAAATCCCCCTATTTGCTGGGCATCCTATGGGCTCCCAGATATAATAATTAGTAGCAGATGTACTACAACATCAAGGAGAGCGAGTGAATTGACTGAGCTTAGAAGCTGTCACTCTCTACAAGTTCTTTGAAAGAGATTTTTCTTCTTTTGGGAGGTGAGGTGGGCGGGAGGGAGGAGTGGCCTTACATCTGGAAGCAGGAATACTGGCTCTTCAGAGGCGGGGAAGGGGGAGTAATAGCGGCTACTGTTTGAAACAGATAAAGCCCGAACACCTGCTCAGCTGAGCTCTGGAAAGCAGGGGAGGGAAATCTTTCCAAGAATTGCCAACACAACGGCCACTAAAAAATTCTGTTTTTCACATAAGTTCTCACTTATTCTTAAAGCTTCAAAGACTAACTCTGATGTGATCCATCAACAGAGGCACACTCATTTCAGAAAATGACTTTGAAAAATGTTCTTTTCGTCCTCTAGAAATATCACCCCTTCTCCACCCAGACACATGGAACTCAACACATTTTCAGGCTTTGTGAGGTTGTCTTTCAGAAGTGAACAGGGGTTTATATGTCGGTAGACATTTCTTTAGACAGACACCTTCCGCTCTTTAGTTTAATTCAAGTGATTATTGCAGTGTGTTCATTCTCTGAATTCTCAAATGACACTGTTTCAACATTTACTCAGCACAGGAAAGTTAATGTGAATTGCTCCCACACAAAGGAGGAACATACCATAGACCAAACACAGGATGTATCATTGATTATCAGACCCTTTTCAAATCTATTCACCATTAAATGAAGTGTTGTCTATGATAGAGATGACATAATTTTTGATTTTCTTTTAATTGTCAAATTTTCTGATACAGAAAATGCTTTGCTCTTTTGTAGTAGGAATTCAAGGGAGAGGAATTCATTTTCTCTTTCTGTTCTTAAGATTTTACTCTATTATTGTAGGTCCGATTACACTTGTTCCCTGAAAATTGTTAATGTCCATTTCATACATATCAGAGTAGAAAGCAGTTCACTTTTTCAAATGCATTATATTTAAATCATTAATCCACTGCATCCATAATACCTGGGTGTTGTGGGAGACCCTAGGTTTTCCCCAGTACAATGGTTGGATGTATTGAAATGGAATTGTTGATTGTCTTGTATCTGGGTGATGAAGCATCATCTTCTATAGGCTTTCAATTTATAGTCTAGTTATCAAGGTACTAGGAATGCTTCAAATGAATCTTAAACCCTAAATCTTAGCATGAAAGGTAAGGTCAAAAGCCCCTGAAAGGGATGGAAGAAGGTGCACATCATCATTATTGACTAGTCTAGATTAAACACCAAAGAGGAAGATTTCAATCTGATAACGTCATAGGGCTTCCTGTTTTTCTTTGCTGCTTCTGCTGACAATTTTGTAAGGTAATTAAATTGGCTGATTGAAGTCACGGTGGTCATGGGGCGATAAAGACCATTTGGATTTAATGGAATTTAAAACAACAGAGCACTGAACACAACTCTTACCGAACAAGAATTTTAATGGCCCATTCCGGGTGCTGACTAAATAGAATGCCCTTAACAAGTTTAATCGAAAGGGCAAGGCAGATTAGCACTATATAGTCTTTATGGTTGAAGATTGGGGAATTAAAATTATCCCTTTAAAAGACTCATTAATGCATTATCAAGATTTAATGTAGGTTAAATAAGCTTTCTTTGGATCTTCATCATATATGTTCTAAACCTAGGTTTAGAAGCAAGTTTCAATAAGGAAATATTTTTAAGAGCTGACCTAATAAATTGAATTATATGTCTCTTATTTCAAACACAAAAGGCACTTAAAATTCTTTGAGAGTATACAGGGTGTTGAGGGTAAGTGATGATGATGAATTCTTTTCTGTAACTGGAAAGGAAAAAATGGACTTTTTGTTTAAAGTTTCGTCATTGTTTTTTTTTTTTTTTTTTTTTTAACTTATAAGCAAAGCTTGTCTATAGTAGAGAAACTGCAGAGGTAATAAAGCAATTCTCAGTATAGTCATAGGTTTTTGATGTTTTATGTTGTCTTTTTAATCCTGTTATTTATTTATTTTTCTTATTGAAAATTCTGCATTCTGGTTACCACACTTCATTCCATTCAGGTCCATTCTCCCCCCAAAAAGCACAGTTCCCTGCTTTACATTGGCAACACTGAAGGACAGCCAGTCCCAATGTAAAAGTCAAGCCTTAGTCTATTATGAGATTGTTCACCCCTTCATCTGTGTCTTTCCTTGCAGAATTGTCTATTCAAAGTTGTCCATTCCTTTAATAATTCCAAAAAACCCCAAACCCAAGTTTTCATATGAAAATCTCCAAGATTTTAATCGTACGCAATTTAAAAATGTGGTTTTAAAAATCTAAGTTGATGAAATTGAAAGCAGCAAGCAGCCTAGAGGTCACCAGTTTTCACCCTTCAGCCCTCCCCACATTCCACAGGTTCTCTAAGGAACACAGACTTTTCTCACTCTTCCTTGATCCCCAAACAAGTAAGACTTGTCAGCTTTAGGGCCAAACATTTCATACTACTGTATTTTCAAAGCAACAAATTTAAAAGCAATTGACATAAGAAACCAATCTGATAAAACCAATGTGAGTAGGAGGTTAGGGAAGACCTCCAAAATCTATCTGCAAGATTTAAAAAAAATTTTTTTTCATGTTATTTTTATATTTGGGCTTTGATGTACCTCTGTATTTATGGCAGTGTTCTGTCAAATGCTCTACCACTGAGCTATACCCACCCCTTGGCAGCATTGAAATATAGTATTTACTTATAGATTGAGTTAAACCATTCATCTCCTAAACTAGAAACTCAACATTCTTCTCTGGATGTTGTGGAGAGCTAGGGCACTAGACAGCAGGGCTTATGTGTGAAGATGTGAACGAGTGTGGGGAGGTTGTGGCTTTCAGATATTTTCCCCACAGGTACGTGTAATTCTCTCAGTCTTCCTTTTTGGTTATACATCTGCCCCCTTCCATGGCCTTGTTGTAAGACAAGTATATTCTGGAAGGGAGAACACATAGTCCCTAGACTCTAAAGTTAGGATGAGTTTATTAGATTGATTGATTCTGTCTGTGACAGAGATACTCAGATACCAAAGAATATCTGGTGCCTAAGGGAGTGCTGAGTGATTAGTGCTGATGTGAAGGGGAGACTGAGAAAACAGAGAAATCAAATGCCATTGGATACACAGTGTTTCCCAGATTTACTGCTAGAAATCTCAGTGCTTTGTAAATTGATCTTCTTGCTTGTATTGGTCCAAATCTTTGAGCATATGTGATCATTTTAAATAAGATGTCAATGATATTCTTACATTGATGTATCTCTTCCCAGTCAAAAGGATCCTTAAATGTTTTGCATATCATTTAAAATCAACAAACCACTTTTCCATCATTGAACTAGAGCAAGTATTTGTAAGGTGTTGCCTCTCATTCCCATTTCAGTGTCTATCTCAGTCTTACTCTGAGTCCTTGACCTATTACGATGAGAATATTTCTCAGCTTAAATGATCAAATAAGCAGAGAAAATATTTTTAAAAATTCCCTATTTTGGTGTAGTCATAAGTATTTGATCTATTTTATGTTGTCCTTTTGATATTGCCCTTCTTTTTATCAGCTGGAGCTTCTATATTCAGATTATCATATCTTGTAATGGAGGCTCCTCCTTGCCCAGAAGAAGTGAAGATTCTCTCAAGATGAAGGGGGCTTTAAAGATCATCAAAACTAGTATCCTTAGTTTCGAGATGAATTGCTAAGAGGAGTAAAATAGCTTGTTCTGGTCACAGATAATTAGTGTCAGATTTTACACCAAAACATGAATATCCTGACTGTTGGTCTAGTGATGTTTTTCAGCAAATTATGTTATTTTTCCAATGTAGATTCTGACTCTGTGCTTTGCACCAATTTTAGGAAAAGCCACTGACTGGTTCAGGTAGCTCCCCTAAGCATTTGCCTGCTTTGTTTTCTTCATTTTTCTTTCATAGAACATTATCTCATAGATTATCCCTTTTCTCTTTTTCTCCTTCTTTCTTGTTATTCTCATTTCCACTTTCAGTCATATAATATAGTAATTGAGTACATATTATGTGTCAGGTGAATAGAATTCTAAGACCCAGCTTCTGCCTCAAGGAGTTTGTAGTCCAATTAAAGAAAAAAATTGAGAGATATCAAGGGAGAGGTGCAGAAAATATATACAATAGTTGTTCAAAGGAGATTATTGTGGGTTTGAATTTTTATAGAAGAAATGGGACTCTGGCTGGGGCCTATAAAAAATGGCGTGATAGGGAAGGTGGGGATGGAGCAGGGAGATGTATCATCGGCAAAAGACTCAGCATAAGAAAAGAAATTTAGTCAGAAATTAAGAAGGTAGGCTTTGGGATTGGGAATGGACCAGCCAGCTCTGTCCTCTTATCTATCTTTCGGTCTATGGAGGATAGATAAAGCCTTGCTTTTTCAGAGCTTTAATATTTAGGTCATAGGATTTGGACTCCTGTATGTAGCCTCTGGAAAGCCATTGAAGGTGAAAGGATGAGCTTTACTTAGTGTGCAACAAGCAGTCAAGTGGTTTCTCAGTTTGCTGCTTGTGTTCTATGAAGAGTAAGTGGATCTCCTTTCTCTGTCCTACTAAAATGAAAGCAAAGGACCCATCCTTGTCCTTGATCATTGAAGCCTTTAAGAAGTTCTTGGTCTGGGGTCACAGATACCTTTGAAGTAAAATCCTGACATGAAATAAAGCAATGTCCTTTTAACATATGGCCAGATGACATGATTAGCCAAGGAAAAGTTTCCAGCTAATCTAAGGAAAAATGCATTGGAGGACAATTTAAAAGCACTGTTAGCTTCTTTGAGGAATAAAAATAAATTGCCTCCAAGAAATTCTCAGTGTTTTATGTCTAACTCAAAGAGATCTCCATTCCCTGAAGTATGTATATAATATATAATAATTATATATATCACTATGTTGTAGTTATATGTTATATAATAAAATTATTTTAAATCAAAATTAAAAATTAAATCAAAATTAAAAATAACTTCAGTAGAATAGGTTCATTGTTAGTAATATTTTCTAATTCTGCATGCATTCAGGACTTACGACTCTGAGTTCAGTTGTTTGAGTTATAAATGTTACTGTTGACTTTGTCATCTAGTGATCTAGTGATTAGGAAAAATAATTGAATTGCACTGGGCCTTGATTTCCATTTCTATAGGATGGGTATTATTGCTCTGTGTCTATCTTTCAAGGATAATATTGGAATTAATAGGAAAATGTACAGAACATTCTGCTTAATAGCAGAAAAATGACTTTTGGAATTGAAAGTATAATTGTTTATTTACTGTATATGTTTGAAGCAAAGTAATGCTTGTTAATTTCATGTACATTTAATTCAGCTTCTTAAACTGTGCATAAACATTTAAGATTGTCTTTTCTAAATTACTCTCAAATACTCTTCTTCAGAATGCACTTGAAGCTATTATAAATACATTGAAAAGGATTTATTGTCTAATAGAACAAACTTTTTCTCAGTGGGTAGTTTCATAGAAGAGCAAGTCCGTAATTTCTGTTTCTTCTTTAACATCAGGAATTTGATTGGCATTATCAAATATACAGAATACAAGTAGGAAACAAATCATAGCTAAAATAAAAATAATAAGCAAAGACGTTATGCTATGTCCTTTGATTTAAGATTTTTCACAACTGCGTAGGTTTTTTTAGTTTGTTTTCACGGTTTCTAGAAAGCTGTGTCTGATTTCATATATACTTCATTCTTCATCCATCTGCCCATGATGAACTTTTAGCTGTTATTCAAGTTTTGTATTTCAGGTTACACGAGTGACTGTATTTGATCTTTTTGTTCATCAGGAAAGTTTCATAGACACTCAGATTTGTTACAGTTGTTTGGGATAGATAAGTAGGACTTTTTTTATGGTCACACTGGCATCTTTATTGAAGAGCTATGCTAGGCAGTTCTTCCGTGGCTTACTCTTTAAGGTATAATATAGACTTTGGTACCACCCTTACACCATTAACCTCACAATCTTTCCCGAGGTGTCTGTAACTTACCTTTGACTCTTTTTCCCCAAGATTTAACCTAGTGTTGGGGGACTCACATATAGGTGGATAAAGACAGATGACGATGCCTTCTTCTCCCCTATCCATTCACACTGGAAAATCCAGGGGACCATTTAGAAAAGTGTATTCAACTTATAATACATTTTTATATTTAAAATTTTTTAAAGTTTTCAAAACTTCAAAATATGAAGTTTATGAGGAAAATTCCTTGGATGTTGAGGATAATGAGCTTTTGGATCAGCAATTCCCAACCATCAAGAGTAGGATCAAGGAGAGGCAGTCTCAAGATTTTTATGATTATCTAGAGGAGGAATGGACTAAAATAGAGGTTGAAAATACCTTCCTATCTTATCTAGTTTTTGGATTTTCTAGAAGCAGCCAGCCCATCATGGCAGAACTGATGCTGGAGTCGGTGAAAATATAGTTGAGTTCTTGCCTCCCGGGGGTGAAGGAAAGAGTACTTTTTCATTCAGTCATCTTTCTCTGAGAATTCTAGGCTGATCCTTCAGGAAGCCTTCTCGGATTGAGGGAAAATGTTCCAGTCACTCATCCTCAGCTTGTTCTCTAAGAACACTTCTCTTCCTTTTGCTCTTCCATACATCAACTGTCCTTTAAAATCTGGACCAGTTTTGCTTCTCCTAAAAGGTCTGTGTTTAGGTAGGGATTCTCTAGGATAGATTCAAGCATGGGCAACAAACTTTGATCAGACCAATGGCTCTCAAACCTTTTTTCACTCAGAATAGAAGCTTTAAATAATTTAAATTCCTGGTTCCCAAACTATGTATTTTGCGGATTAAAATGTTTCATTGTTTTGGATTTTATTTAAATTCAAGTTAGTTAACATATAGTGTATTATTAATTTGGGGGTAGAATTTAGTGATTCATCAGTTGGATTTAACGCCAGTGTTCATTACATCAAGTGCCCTTCTTAATGCCCATCACCCAGTTAATTACCCCATCCCCCTTCCGACCTCCCCTCCAGTGACCCTCAATTTGTTTCTATAATTCAGTCTCTTATGGTTTGTTTCCCTCTGTTTTTGACCTATTTAAAATGTTTCTTTTTTTTTTTTTTACAGCTGCGTAGTTATAGTACCTTTGCTTTATTTATTTATTTTTTTAAATTCCAGGCAGGTTGAGAATCAATTATTGAGCTAGATACTCCAAAATATGACCTTAATATTTTGACCTTAATATTTACATTCCTCTGTTTATAATGGGCAGATGCTTCAGATTTCTGGATTAGTAGTTGATAATCATGACTAGACTGTGTAAAACAATGAGCAAATCTTATAAATAGGGTTGTGGCTTAGATGTTATATTACTCCTCTGAATATACATAGTGTTGGGCTCTCAGCATACCACTGAAATGGATTGATTCTTTAAAACCTAAACATTTGAATATTCATACTCACATAACTGAGCCCACAGCCCAAAGGGACCTTAAACAGGTATATTATTTTACAAATAATGTCTAAGATGATGTATAGCTCTGGGACCTTTCCCTCTTAACCTCCTACCAGATGAGCCTCTGATAGATCAATTTAAAGTTTTGTTTCCCCAAAATCTATCAGAAAAAGTTCCAGTAGACAGCTGCTCTAGTTGAGAGGACACTGACTGAGTTGCCATGAATACATGCAAATGGCCTAGAACCTAGGCTAAAAATAGAGTCTAACCTAGGTGGTGGTCTTTAGAAACCTCTTGGACAATATTATGCTTACCACTATCCCTATCTTCATTACTCTGATTACAGTCTCTGGGTCATTGTTAGATCATGGTGCCAAGTTGAAATCTGGACATGATGTTTGAAATGAAACCAGAATGCTCTTATGTATTTATTTAAGATAGAAATTGTCAATAATTCCATATTCCATATTCCACGTTAGCATTAAAACTGATAATATCTTTATCAGTCCAAAATATTGGTAGCTAAGTGTTTTCCATATTTATTGCCTACTGGGTAAAACATCAGTTTATTAAGTATATTCCTATAACTTAACTTGCCATCTGGGAGACTGTACAGAATTACATACAGAAGACACCTTTTTGATGGTACAATTTTGAACTGGTACACGTAGATTGCTTAGATAGCCAAATGTATTAAACTCATCATTATCACATGCTAATCATATTTTTAAGATAAATATTGAAGAAATTCATCAAATTAAGTTTATTATTCCTCAGAAGTTTTTTAATTGGCTCAGCTATGTTTACCAATATGTGTTCAAGTATTATAAAGTCTTTTAATTAAAATAGTTCAGAGGGGATTTAACAATTGAGGATATGTAAATATGTAATTTCAGAGAAATGTATCTGCTGGTGTGCAGTTCTCTGGAAGACAAATTATGAAAAATTCTTTTAAATGACATGAATTTTACAGGTTTTATTCATATATATTTATCCAATTGTAGTTCCAGAATTACTATGTTTTTAACTTCTCCATTTGTGTAGGATAAATTTATATATATGTAGGATATACAAAACCTCACAGTAGAGAAGAAAATTAATAAATTTACATTTACTCAAGGAAACTCATTTATCGGCTTTAGGTAGGAATCTCTGACTTTATTAAACTTGATAGCCATAAGTAAATATTAACGGAAATGAATTTCTCAAAGTTCTATGAATTTTGTACATCTTTTATTTCCTAGCAGGTAGCCAGATTACATCAGCATTTTTAATACAAACAAAGGTAGAATCTTAGCTAAGATTTCTAAGTGCCATATTTTGTAAGTGAACTGCAGAGAGAATTTTAGTCCTCCAATTTGTTTATTGTTATTTTGTACTGTATATATTATAAGGCCACTAAACTTGATTATTAAAAAAAATCACTACATATTAATAAGAAAAAGCCCCATTTAGTATAAGTAATCTTTCTTTTTCTCTTTTATTAAAATTATTCTTCAAGAAAGTGATAATATTAAATTGTTTATCAGAAGATGAAGTAATGCTTTGTACTATGGTTGTAAGGAGGATGCTGAAAGCTTCCTATCAACACTCAATTTTGATTATTCTATTTTTAATTTAAATTGCCATTCAATTCACCAACTCTTTGTTCAGCATATCTGGTCCAGTTCTTTGATTACTGGTATCACATGATAATTGGGAAGCAAGATATAATTAAGGCTTCAGTAAATATGAAAGTTTCCCTAAAATTTAGTTGATTATTTAAAAAAAAAATACATTATATGAAGGTTCCTAAGGTGTTGTTTTTTACTGACAGGCAGCAAGATGTATGTTTTTCTTTTTTTTTTTTAAGATTTATTTATTTATTTTAAAGAGAGAGAGCGTGAGTGGGGGGGGCAGATAATCCTCAGGCCGACTCCCCATTGAGTGCAGAGCCCAATGTGGGGCTCAATCCCAAAACTCTAAGATCGTGACCTGATCAAGAGTTGGCCACTTAACCTACTGAGCCACCCAGATGCCTAAAATGTATGTTTTTCGATTCCATACTATAGATTCTATTTCAATATTTTATTTCAATACCTTGCTAGAATTCACCTTATTGACTAAATGTACATTTAGTTTGATATAATTTATCAAAATGTACATATATAGAAATAACTTTCTTCTAATATTTAGAGTATATACTCCAATATATACCATATATTGCATATTTGTAACATATACATATCTATAATACATCTCTGTACAAGCAGCCAATTCTCCAATTCATTATCTATTCATTCATTCTCTTAATCATTCATTTAGCAAATGTAACATGGTAATATGCGAGATACTGTAGTGGGCTCTAGGACACAAAGAATTTGAGAGTAAAAAAAAGAATTTGAGAGTAAAAAGGATGTGGTCTCACATTCAAAATAATAAGATATATCATATTCTATAAGTATCCAAAGAAAATTGCAAAACAATGTGACAAGTGCACACAGTAATATGTAAATAATTATTCTAGCATGAAGAGAAGCATCTAGCCTCATCTATAAGGAGAGGTTTCTAAAGTGTGTGGCTTGCACTTTTCTCTAAGACTTGTGGTCTACAGAATACATGTATTTATTCTGCAATTCCATTGTTAATATCAGCTTTTTAAAGATTTTATTTATTTGACTGAGAGAGAGAGCACAAGCCTGGTGAGTGAAGGCAGAGGGAGAGGGAGAAACAGGTTCCCTGCTGAGATCATAACCTGAGCCGAAGGCGGCACCCTGGATCATGACCTGAGCCGAAGGCAGAAGTTTAACTGAGTGAGCCACCCAAGTGCCCTTGGCTGTACTGTTTGTATTACTTCTTTCCACTGGCCCCAGCACCAGCAGTCTGTAGCTGGGCCCCCTGTCTCAAATCATAGTGATGCCATTAATGTATTTTTTCTGCGAGCGCACACACAGGGGTAGAGAGAGGGAAGGAGAACTAGTCTAAATTATTTTAAGTATTAGTTAGGGTGTAGACTCAGTGACATGTCACAGAAACATCCCTCTACTTCCTGGAAAATCAAAACAAGAAGAGATGTTTACTTTTCTTTCACACACAAGTCTAGATTTGGGTAGTTCAGGGATGGTATGGTGGATCTACAGCTTTCTGGGGTTCATGGTATTTTCAGTTGTCTTCTCTAGCAGCATCTATATCTGTCATCTCGTGTGGCCTTTCTCATGGTTTAAAGTGGAGCTTTCGTGGGACGCCCGGGTGGCTCACTGGTTGAGCATCTGCCTTCGTTCAGCCCAGGGCATGATCCTGGGTCCCAGGATTGAGTCCCACTTCGGTTTCCCTGCATGGAGCCTGCTTCTCTCTGCCTGTGTCTCTACCTCTCTCTGTGTGTCTCTCATGAATAAACAAATAAAATCTTTAAAAAATAAAGTGGAACTTTAGTAATCTCATGCACCCTCCTAATAGCAAGATAAATGAACACCTTCTGGATGTTGTACAGAACATTTTACCTCACATCCTAATGGAAGGAACTTAGTCTGCTCCTGAGCCCATAGGAGGCTGAGAATTGAAGCCCATTACAGGAAATATACACAGCTGAAGATTTCAATGTCTATTCCTATAGAAGACATGGCGAGTGAATATTGAAGCACCATTGCTATTCTCTGCCATAGGCATCCAATTAAACATTTTAGGAAGGAACTTTTTAGAGTTTTTACCTTTTGTGTTTAGGTATGGTCATAAAGTAATGCTTTGTAGCACATTTGGAAAATATAGAGCAGAGTAAAAATGAAAATAAAACTTCTCATAATTATGACATTTGGCCAAAAACCACTGTTATCATTTTGTTTCTATCTACTAGCTTTTTAAAAAATTAAAACAAAATACTTTGGCCTATTATCAGAGTAATACATATTTATTGCAGAAAATAGAAAATAAATAGACAATTTTTTGGGATATTTTTCTGACATCAAGTATTTTTGTAACAACTTTTAACAGTGTCTAACTTTCCACTGTGTAGATGCTTGTCATTAATCAACCAGTCCCTCTAATATAGGGTCATGAGCTTGGGTTTTGGATTCAGACATACCTGAGTTTGAAATTGGCTCTGCTGCCATGAGCTGTATGACTGGAACATGCTGCTGAGTCTCCCCTTTTTAGTTTCTTCACCTGTAAAATGGGAATATTAATATTATCTACCATATACAGGTATTCTTGGGATAAAAAGAAATAATACACATATAGTGCCTGGTGACATGCCTGGCATATACGTACCAAATAAGTGTTAATCAACCATTTAATTAATTTTGCCACACAGAGTACTTGGTGTCTGTAATTGGTGCAGGCTCACAGGCTCATTTAGATCAGATACTAGATCAGGGGGCACTTGGGGGCTCAGTGGTTGAGCGTCTGCCTTTGGCTCGGGTTATGATCCTGGGGTCCTGGGATGGAGTCCTGCATCAGGATCTCCACAGGGAGCCTGCTTCTCCCTCTGCCTGTGTCTCTGCCTCTCTTTCTGTGTCTCAAATAAATAAATAAATACAAACTTTAAAAAAAAAAAAAGATACTTGTGGATCCTATGCTGTTCTCACAAGGGCAGTTGGACCCCACAGACGTGGTATGCCAGTGGTGTGCCTTTAAGGAATATGAGGAGCCAGAACCCAGTAGACGATTAGACAGGTGACATAAATATCGTGGCGTTTCTCTGCAGTTGTAGAAGTGGCCTTTTCTGCCAGGCATGAGGCCCTGCAGCACTGATGATGAGGTAGGGGTAGGGGAGGAGCAGCTTTCACAGCACTTCTCTCTTTGCCTTTTGATTTGCTAAGCAAATTCCAGGTGTTTTACTTTCTAATCACATTATCATCCCTGATGCTTAATTATTTTCTGTAGGGAAATAGAGTTGTTTGGGGCTTTCAGGAAATTAAATTGAACTTCAAAAGCCACTTCCACATAACAATTAACATTTTGAAATGGGTAATTCCTCAGGGTTTGTTGCTAGGTTAGTTTACCCAGTATTTTTCTTTAAAGGGCATTCTCTTAAATTTATTTGTTCTATTTATTTGAGATCATGTTTTTAAAAACTGGACACATTGTTTTCTTAAATCCCTAGTAAAATGGTATAAAAATGTGTGGCTGGAGTCTTTAAGCCAGAATAATGCTGTGATCTACAGAGTGGGAAATTATAGATGATTTTCTGGATTCTGTATTTGAGAGGAGCCTTTCTCATTGGAAGGAGATATCTGTTGGCTTCTCAGAGAGAAGGAAATGGTTTCACCATTAGTTCAGCAACAATGCCTGAGGTGACTTCCAGATGCGTAAGAAGGCAAATTTCCATGAGGCTGGTAAACACTATCCCCTCCTTTAATAATTTGTGGGACCTCAATACTAATGTTTTCAATCTCATTTTAATAAGACAGAAATTCGAGAGGTTCTGTGTGTTGCCATTCTGTGACCTCCTAAACATCCCTTCTCTAGCTACCCTGATGTGCTCTTAATTTTTTAGGTTGCTTTTAAATTCAGTAGTTTCTGATTTGCCCATACATGGATACATCCAGAGTGGAATCTTAAATCCTAATCACTCCACCTCCCCCTACAAGGATGTGGGTGAAGAATTCATCTTTGAATATTGCCACACATCGGCTTTTAAGAGTTGTTTCCAAGTTATGAGAACCACAACCCCTTGCCATAACCTACTTTTGCCAGGAGCCTGATTCCAGACTGATCTGGAAAAGGCATAGATAACGTGGTCTGAAAGATAGGGAATCCAGAGCCAGTTCCATCACTTATAAGGTGGGTAACCTAAGGCAACTTACTCAACCTTTGAGTCTTACTTTTCTTATTTAAAAATTAAGGATAATAACACCTCACTTACAGGATTCTTGTGAGGCTTAAATGGAATAGGTCCTTGCACTTAGGGAGCATCCAGAAACAGCTCTTTCCTTTTTGTTATCCTGAAAATCTGAGTGTGGAAGAGCTATTGAACAATAAATAGGTTAGCTCTATATTCTATAAGAGCCTGTCTGTCAAATGCAGAGTTCTATGTGTTTATTGACTGCTAGCTTTAGCTTCTGTGCAGCTGAGATACAAATTCAGCCCTAGGCTTTTATCCCCAGATCTGAGAGGAAGAAGGCAGGCACCTGTAATTATAGCAGCAGTGATGAGTTGCAGCTGAATTGCCTAGTGTGTAAGGCTTTTCTCTGCTGCTTGGCTTGGGTATTGCTATAGTGATTCTGGGAGTAACAGACAGTATTTTAGTAAGTGTTTGTCTTTCTATTATCCATCCTAACATAATCCTAGAATCTCTAAAGACATGCAAGAGTTCTTTTGTTGCTCTCTGGAAGCAGATAAAAGGGTCTATTATGATAAAGTGGTCTGTGCAGGGTTTAACAGCCCTTTTAGGGACTGGCACTAGATTACATATGGAGGAGTAGAGTGAAGATAGTTTTTCCACTGATGTTTGTAAAATGTTAGATTCACGTTTCCATGAATATTACTCTACAGAAGTCTAAGACCCTAAGCCTTGCAAATGCTTGTCTCTTTTTTCTCCATTTGCTTTCTTCATGTTGATTGGTCAAGAAGACAGTTGTCCATTAGATCTTACCAACGAGGTATGATGGGGTGGTTGGATTTTCTATGATGGTGATAGTTGAGTAGGTGAGGTTAGGTGGGAGGGGGACTCCTTTGTTCCCTCTGCTAATCCCCTTTCATCAGTTACTCTGTTTGTTCCTCTTTCCCCAAATTCTCATAATAGAACATTGAATGAGAAATAGCTACTCTAAATAGCATCTGAAAAATGATGTTTATAAAATCTAAAAGAAAATGAGCCCTCAAACCCAGGTAATTTACCATTCTCTCATTTATTTGAGAGCCCCAGTAACTGGGTCACCTTGACATGCCAATGGGATTTGAAATATTTATTGGAACTTATCAAATGTCCCATTTTAACATGTTCATGTCTACATGACTTCCCTAGCCTTTAAGAGCAGAGATAAATCTCAACTAGCTGTGCCCAAGAACGAAGAAAGCCTCTTATACAGCTTCCATTATGTTCTCTCTTATCCTTCTCTGACACATTCCTTCCTTATGGTGGACAGCTGTGATGCCTTGTCTTTTTTCCTCTTCCTCAACCTACTCAGCAGGCTGGCTTTAATCACTTCTCTTACCTTGTTCTGTCATCTGATCTGTTCCTCATATGGGTGTAGGGTCTTTTCCCATCACCCTTCTGCTATTCCAGAATTCACTTCCATTTCCTTCTGCCCATAGTCATCCTATTCTCAGTGTGTTCCTTTTCCTCATTGTGTAGCTAGTGGTTTTGTTAAATAACCAAAATCTCATGGAGGCCCATGCAGAGAGTCTGGGGTTGGTGGTGGAGGTATTCTGGGCTATCTGGTAACATAGAAGGATGGCTGAGGTCCTGACGTGGACTATGCAGCTACAGTGACCACATTTTATAAACTCTAAGTTAATACACAGGTGTGACATGTAGGAGTAGAATGATAGGGACAGTGGAATAGTGTGGTTGAAACTGGGACTGCTCACTACATAGTACACAAACAATACTTGTGTGTGTTTTGCATTTATATGCATTTGTATGCACAATATTTATTTAATCCCCATAATAAGCCTAAGAAGTAGGTGCTGTTAGTTTCCTTTCCTAGTTGAGAGAATAGGCTGAGAAAGGCTAATTTTCCTAACTATCCCAAGTATTGAGGAGTTTGAAGCTGATTTAGACTTCCAACACTAAGTCTTCTGATCCTTTCATTTCAACAACATTTAGTTGAATTTAGTTGAAGTTTGCTACTGTTCGATTGGTATGTAGGGTTCCCCAAGCATCCTGTTAGAACTGGAGCGGGTGTTACATGTTGTAACACCTTCCTCAGCAGCAAGAAACGTTGCTGTTTTGAGATAACTCTCAAGTAGGCTTTCTCAATTTTGGTGTACTTATTACATAGAGAAAACAGACAGAAGAACATGAGTTATTCTAATTTCTAGAGTGTTAGACAATGATAAAATGATGATAATAATAATGATGGTGAAACTAACAGTAATGATGATGGTTACTCTTCATTGAATATCTACAACATGCCTGATACAGAGGTTTCTCGTATATTATTTCATTCAATCCTCACAGCAAGTCCATCAGCCCCATTTTAGAGACAAGAAAACTGAGGCTCCAAGAAGGTAAATGATTTACCTGGGGCCCCACACCTAGGAGGTGTTGGAGTGAGAATTTAAATGTAGGTCTGTTTGGCTCCAGAGCCCAAGTTTCCTAGTTTGTCAGATGTACTTGTTGCGACTTCTGGAAATAAGTAAACTCCAAGAATTTAAATGCCTACATTATATTTATCCATTCATTTATACATATTAGCTTACAGGCACATTCAGTCAAATCATATAAAATTGCTAATATTTGGCCATTTTTGACCAATAGAAATGGTAATTTTGAGTGGTTTAATGAAGTGTTTCTCAAAATGTGGTCTCTGGACTGCCAACAGCAACAGCACCTGGGAACTTGTTAGAAATGCAAATTCTCAGGGACACCTGGGTGGCACAGTCTGTTGAGTGTAGGACTCTGGTTCAGCTCAAGTCATGATCTCAGGGCTGTGATATCCATTCTTGCCTCGGGCTCTTGTGCTCAGTCTGCCTGGAGTTTCTCTCTCCCTCTCTCTCTGCACCCCCCCCCCCACTCTACTCCTGCTGCCATGTGCTCCCTCTCTTTCTCTCTCTCAGTTGGTTCATCAAGCTACAGATCTGTTGCTACCTCTTGCTCTGAGGAGCTTCATTTTGTAGGCAGATGGCAGGGTCTCAGAAAAGATTTCACTCCAGAATTTTATGTTTCTTTCTTCAATAAGCTCTGCAGCATGATATATAGGGTGGGTTGCCTTTAGCAGCCTAGAGATTGGTCTAGTATATAGTCACACAGAAGGAAGAGGAGAAAGCAGGGGTCAGTAGGTATGAAAAGCAGTAACTGGGACCTTTCCATTGTTTGGATCTCCCCCAGTCTGAGGGGTGTGTTCCTTCATATATACTCATTAATTCTTGTCATCCCAAAAGGAGATATTCCTAATACTTGTCCACTAAGGCATGAGTCCTGAAAGTTTAAAGAACCTTACTTTGCTGAGTAATATTTTAAAGTTTGAATCATCCTGGGTTCAAATTTTCTTTACTAGCTTACATTTTTTTTTTAATAAATAACACTTTTGGACAAATAATGCAGCTAGAGAAAATCTTGTTTTTGTTTGTTTGTGTTGGTTTTGAAAGCATTTCTAGGTCATTTGTGCCGCCAGCCTCCTCTCAAAAAAGGAAAGGACGTCTGCTGGGTATTTTCTTTTTAACGAAACAAAACAAACCGGTATTCTAAAGCAATCTCAAGTAAATGAACATTGAATCTCACTTGTATTCCCTTCCTTCCTTTGGTAACAACTTAGAAAATAATTTGACAGAAAATTTAATGATGGGAATTAGAACCTGAAGGTATGCAGGAAGAGGGAGGATGCTTTGCGATGCTTTACGTTTTAAGTACTGATGGCACTTTTTTTTTATGACATTAAGAAGGTTGCTCGTATTATTAATACTTAATTGGAATTAAATTCCCAATGTAATTCCAGCCTTGTTATAGGAGAAATAATTCATATACACAAATAGCAGCAATTGTGGACTTAGCAAAGGCAAGCAGAATGCATCTCATGCATCAGGAATGGAAGTCCCGCCTCTGAGAATTCAGAAGAATGCTCTATATCAACAGGGCAGGTTTTTACCCAATTGATTAACGTACATTTCCTCTGCTTTTACAGAGTGGGGGTAAATTCTAAAGGCTATGAAATCAATGCAAGTTGCTCTTAGATTGTATCATTTGCTTGAAATCAGGATCCAGATTCTTCTCATTGCCTGAAAGACAAATCATATTTTTCTCCTGGAGTCCTTCAGATATTCCCAGAGTATGTTCAAGTATTACATGAATAATTCATTTTACTCACTACACATTACAGCACTTAACAAAGGCTGAGGCCAGAATCCCCTCCTCGGGGAAGCTAATTTGGAGCATCATTACAGCTCTGATTTCACAATGTTTAGTGGTTTTATGACCTACCTGATGAAGTCCTCCTTTATTTTTCAGTCCTTTTAGAGAAACATTTCAAGTTTAAAATTTCATTGAGTACGTTCTTGGAAGGATATAATCCCAGACTTTCATATTTACTCCACCACACTTTCAAATAAGATGAAAAAAGAAAAAGAAAAAAAATACACTTTTGAATATAAATTCAATCTACTGCTCACAAATTTTTCCTTACCATTGAAAATCAAATGGCATTATTTTAATGTCATAAGTATATTTCTCCCTGAATTATTCAACATTGGAACATGACCAGGAAAACTAATTATGTGAATATGTAGACATGGACATCTCTTAGAACTCTGTATGGAGACTTTTGTATATTTTCCTTGATATACAGTACATTGTTCTCTTATGGTTCTTGTGGGAATTCATATGAAGGTTCATGTTGCCATAATACCTTGGCACTACGGTTTATTACCCAATGGGATGTGTCCTACCAGAGAGCAGATGGGCTTGTGCATTGCTGTACGTGCTGAAATATAAAAAGTCCAAAGGTAATGGTGAGTCGTCTGCTGAGTCCACCAATGAACTTCAATCTTTGTGCCTTACTTTCTTTCTCTATCAGTCCACAACCATGTAAAACAAACCATTGGCCAATTTGAACACTTAGATACCTTAGGTTAGAATGAGGGAATTCCTCAATGATTCTAAATGATTCTGTATAGCACACAGCTGAGTATCTTTCCCAGATGGATTTAGTTGACTGTACATGGTCAACAGTCATAACTCTGTTTTACTCACATGGATGGGCTAGTTAAGCTTGTTCTTAGGTATACTTTAAAAAGCCATAGTAGGTTATCCCCCAAAAAGGAAAAAAAAAGCTGCTTTATGTTTCAGGGCACTTGGCCAATATGCATATGAAAAGATGTTCAGTTTACTAGCAGTCAGGGAAAGGCAAATTGAAAATAAGTGATATATCACTTCACACTCATCACCCCGACAGAACCAGAATAGAGTTGTAGAATCTAATGCTGACTGGGATATGGAAGAAAGGGTACTTCATACAATGCTGCTGGAAATATGAAGTATTATGGCCTGCTTGGAAAGCAATCTGGAAACATCTATTAAAATTAAATATACATGTGAAAGCTATATATTCATAAGATTCTATTCCAAAGAAATAAAAGCCCTATGTATAAAGATATAAGTAAATGGATGTTTATCTCAGTGTTGTTTGTTGTGGCAAAAAAAAAAAAAAGGAAATGTATTAAATTTCCATTAAGAGGAAAATCATTGAATAAGTTATGTCATACTCATGTCATGTAATATTATACTGCTATTGAAAAGAATGAATTAGTATTACACCAGATGACTTAGAGGGTTTTCCAAAAGATATTATTGAATTAGAAAAGCCAGAAGTAAAAAAATAAAACAAGAACAAAAATATATACCTATATAACAATATACAATATGCTGTATGATAACATGTAATATATAATAATGTATATAATATGTGTAATATTTTCCTCCTTTTTTTGGTAAGATGGTAATAAAAAAATCTCTCTGTAAATGTAAATGCACATGTCATGTGTATCAGTGTACTGTGTATTCTGTGTGTGTATTTTCGCCCATGTGTTCATAAGTGTAGCTCTGCGTGAGGTTATAGAAATACAGAGAAAAGCCCATTGGTTGTTTACAGAGATGCCTCGAAGAGAAGAGGCATGGATATATATGAAAAATGTGGGTGCAAATGGGAAGACCAAAGGGAGGAATCAAACAAAAAAAGATAAAGGAAAAATAAGGAAGAAGGCACATGAGAATACTTCTGCATCTGTGCAGACAGTTATGTGTATGTGTCATTACATGTGGAAATGAAAACATTCTTGGAAAAATTCCTGTTATTCAAAGCTTAGCACATATTAACTTAATCGGATTGCTCTCTGATTTTGACAGAGGATAAAGGAGGAAAGAGATGTGATTTTTAGGCATGGGGCATTGGGAGAACATGAGAGCAAGTTAAATGGAATTTGGAAGCAGATGGGTTTTTGAATTCTGAAGAGAGCATGAGGTGGAAAGTAAGTAGACACCTTTTTTCTATTTTGACATTTAATTGAGATTTACCCCTTTAGGAACAGAGATGAGCTGGCTCTAAGTCAAGTTGAAGAAATCCTGACTTACATAGCTCATTATGCCCATTTTTTTGTAGAGCAGTTCATAAATCCATGTTATCTTTGACATTTATAGGGAATTGGGTTCTTTACAAAATAGAACAGCACTAAGCTGCCCATTATTTATCTTTAATGAGGTACTCATTAAAGCTTTGACCACTTGGACATCTGCATCCCTTCCCATGGGAAGTTTCCCAAAATTTGGAGCTTGGCTTTGTGTGGCTGTGGGAGTGAAAAATACCTAGAGCCTGAGGAAAGATTATATAGGTTAGTCATGGGTGGTTGATTTCTTCTGTGGGAAATACATGTATGTGGTAGTTTCTACTATTTTTGAAAAAACAAAACAAAACTAGAGATCTAATTTTTGCAATAAAGTATTTAGAATTAATAGCAAGTTATATAAATCATACCCAAATTTTTACTGGACAAGCATAAAAATTAGTACAGCCATTAGATGCAATCAATATGGTTGATTATATTAGTAGTAGAACAATTGGTTATATTAATGTTGACCTGTGCTGGGTTGTGTCAGTGCAGCTATGTTTTAATAGATGTATCTTATTATGTAATTTATATAATCATATTGCATAAAACATGGAAAAATCAAAATAGTAAATTAAATTTTTTATAACAGCAACACCTCACACGATCATCAGCACATTTCACTCCTTTTTTTCTTTTCCAATATGCATTTTCCCCAAATTTTACCCTGACTATATACAATTTTATGCTACTTTTTTTTACTTTGTATCGTTAGCTTAAAGCATTAGATAATAACGTTAAAGATAGCACTGAATGTGTGTTTGTGAATATTTAGCTTTGCCTGCAATCTATCCTACATATCATGGGCAAATTCAGATTTAAGATATGCTTTTTTCACTCCTCTTGTTCACTTCTAAATGTCTTCCAGAGCTTTCATTCTGTTCTTTGACCAGCACTTTCCTGGCTTCTACTAACTCTCCTTGCAGATTATTCCAGAAGAGAGTTTAATCCTGTCTTCTGGGATCCCTGGGTGGCGCAGCGGTTTGGCGCCTGCCTTTGGCCCAGGGCGTGATCCCGGAGAACCGGGATCGAATCCCACATCGGGCTTCCGGTGCATGGAGCCTGCTTCTCCCTCTGCCTGTGTCTCTGCCTCCCTCTCTCTCTCTCTCTGTAACTATCATAAATAAATAAAAATTAAAAAAAAATATAAAAAAATAATCCTGTCTTCTGAGCGTCAGTGTCCACCTCTAGGACCTGAAGGGCACGCTGATGAGCAAATCTCACTGGCACCAAAATCACCTATCATTCCAAAGCTAGTTTTTCCACTCAAATATCCTTTTTTTTTTTTGATGGACTTTTATTCTATCAGACTGTCAAGTTTAGAGGCATTTTTTTATTTCTCTTTCTTTTCTTTATGCACATGTCATATTGTAATATTTTAAAATATTTTCTTTACAGTCGACACTTGAATAGCATGGGTTTGAACTATGCAGGTCCACTTATACACAGATTTAAAAAAATACATGCAGTACTATAAATGTAATTTCTTTATGATTTTAATAAGATTTTTTCTCTAGCTTGCCTTATTGTAAGAATACATTATATTATTCATGTAACATACAAACTACATGTTAATTGATGGTTTATGCCATCAGTAAGGTTTCTGGTCAACAAGAAGCTATTAGTTAAATTTTGAGGGAGTCAAAAGGTATACATGGATTTTTGACTATAGGAGTCAGCACCCCACCCCCTGCATTGTTCAAAGGTCAACTGTAGTCTAATTCCTAATTCAAGTCCTCACTATCTTATGCTTTGTTGAGAGATAGTGTAGCATGCTGCCTAAGGAGATGGGCTCTAGAGCTAGATGGACTGGGGTAACATCCCAGCTCTGTTGTATAGTAACTGTATGAGTCTGGGCAAGATGGGGCAAGATTCTTAATGCCTCTCCTTGTCTCTGGTCTGTAAAACAGGTAATATAATAGTACTTACTATACAAGGTTGTGATGAGGACTACAAAGTATCTATTAGCTCCTAAACACTAAAAGAGTGTTACCCCTGTTATATTTGATTCCTACCTCTTCCTCTGTAATCTATCCTATGTACTACTTCCAGATCAGTCTTCCTAAAACATAATTTTACTCCTATGATTTCCTCCTAGATCTTCTCTCTCACCCTTCCCCAACCCCCATAATGCTTTCCAAATGAAATCCAAACTACTTAGGTGGGTATTTAAAGTCCTACATAATCAGATTTCAAGAACTGTTTCCAGTAGTCCCCTGCATTTTAGACAATCCAAACTACAGGCTGCTTCCCCCTGCCCCTTAAAATGCCCAGTATAGGGTTGATATATATTTAAAATTTCGTGAAGAAAATCACAGACTGAAAACTGGAACAGGGTCTTAGGGAGCCTTGCAGTGATACAAATTAAATTTTTTGTTGCTCAAATGCAGGAGGTCCTGTGAGAGCATCCCCTGCAGCTAGGATGATGGGAGGGCCCCAGGGAAAATTGGGGAAGAGGCTGTTGACCACCTGGTATAGGTATGTCAATATTTTAAAAACTGCTATGGGCAAAGTGAGGCATACCCACTGAATTTCAGCCCAGAACATGTGCCTACCTTTTGAGTGCCTTCGTCTCACTTAATTGAGCTTTTGTTGAAATTCTGACATATTCAAGAAGACCTAGATGAAATGCCATCTTCATTCTTACTGCTCTACCTTTCTGAAATCCCGGAGCACATCTAAATAACTCTATTTTGTAAGTTACACATTTGTCTGCCTCTTTTGTATACATGAACACATAATTATGTATGATTATCTAAGTAGCTAGCTAGAAAACCTGCTTGAAGGCAGAGACTGTAAGCTTTTCATCTGTGCATCCATATCCTGGTGCTCTCATCAGTCGGTATTTGCTGAGTGAATAACTTTGAACCAACACTATTCAATACTTTATTTTTTTTTTCCTGCCAAGGAATATACTTGTGCTCACTAGTACTTTTGTATATTGCTTACAAATTACCAGGTTTGAATTATGGTAGTATTTTATATCTGCAAATTTTGTGAGGAAATAAAAATCTGGAATATTTTATGAAATTAAATGATTATTTAAGTGAATTGATCAGTCTGTTAGTTGATTATTCTGCCTGTAGCTTGTTAGTCTGTCAATTTGTCTATTGTTCATTTATTCATTATTCATTTATCCAATGAATGCCCACAATTCACAACCAAAAGATATTGGAATCCTGGGATAATCTGGGATAATCTGATGCATCACAGAGGCAAAATGTAATTTTTTTTAAGAGTAAGTTTTAAATGCTCTTCTAATTTTTAACCCTCAGAGTTATCTACTTAGAAAGTGGTTCTGGAGTCATCTTTTTCTCAAAACATCCTACTGTGAGGTTTTTCTTTAGTTAGCTCATTAGGAATTAATACTTCTGTTGGAAGTAATACTCAGTTCACTTTTTTTATTTATAAACAAAAATGTCAGTGATTTTTCTTTCCTGTGAACCAAACCAACGATAAATGATAATTTCTGAATATGAATCACAGACATTAAAAATAAAGCAATCTAGAGTTCTCTTGAGCCTGGTGATTACCTTGTTGTCAACTCTGTTGGCTAGTTATCCCCTGAGAATTCTTTAGTACAGCCTTGGGATGTTAACAGACAGCTTTTTCATGTTGCCCTCCATATCAAAGGGAGAGAAATGCATTTCACCAATGGTAGCTATTTTTACAGCATTAAGTGAAAAAAACAAAAACGAGACTGTTTTGTCAGTCAGTTGTCAACACAAAAGAAAAAGCTTAACGCTTTGGTCCTTAAAAAAAAATTAACATTTGGGAAATAGTTTTTAAAATCTTGGTAGGATGAGAATATCACTTTATATTATTTCTTATTCCAGTTTTAAAAGAACTAGGGTGACTTTGATAAGATACAAGAAAAACCATATTGAAAAAAATCAAAAGGGCTCCTCAGAGTTACATAAGGAAATTGTTGACATTATTAAGCCATTTGAAAACTTCTACTTTTGTAAAGAATCAAACATGAATGAAAATCCATGTATTTTTTTTAAAGCAAATGTAACAAGAATCTATACAGCCATAGAGTCTAAAAGCAGAGAGTAACCTAAACATCATTACATGCAGTACCCTCATTCCTTTTCATAAGGAATGTGTCTGAGTAGTCACATTCTGAGTCTCAGTAGACTGAGCAGCTTCAGTCTACAGATGGGGGTAGGGATTAGGCTCCCATCCATATCTCCCAACCTCCGGCCCTGTGCTCTTCTACTCTATTATATTGTCCTTCTCTCAAATTTATTTTATTATTCTCTCTCC
This sequence comes from Canis lupus familiaris, assembly GCF_011100685.1. Lineage (NCBI taxonomy): Eukaryota > Metazoa > Chordata > Mammalia > Carnivora > Canidae > Canis > Canis lupus. The sequence continues at coordinate 59,646,192 of NC_049233.1, forward strand.
TCTTAAATTCTTAGTTTTTTTTTATTTAGTAGAATTTGCTACATTGAAATTCTAAGATAAAGCCTTGTGAAAAATCAAATGACTTCTTATTCACCAAAAATTAAACATGTTTATATTTGCATCTCAGCCTGAGTCAAAAATACCATACTGTGTATGTGTGTTGCCATTTCATTGTAAGTTCTCTTGAAAGCAGTAAAAGTCTTAGTGATCTTAGTCTCTCTAACAGCTTCTAGTGGGAGTAGCTCATGTGAACAGGGCCAGATTTTATTCAATCAGGATGCTTCAAAAGTGGTTATTCCTAATTTGAGCACCACAAGAACCTTGATGCTGTCAATAGCATGTTAAGAGGAGAACAATATTGCAGATGAAAGAATTCACATAGGACCAGGAGAAATGATAACTTTGTCATTTCTAAATGTCTTATTAATATGTAACTAAAAGAGAGATGTAGTGTACACCCTAACTAAATATGCACTGTCCTTCTTCCGCTGTGTTTTAAGCAGGGCAATTCACAGCTGTGAGTCAGAATGATGGCATAAGGAACTCAGAGCTCTGATAATAGACCAAGAATTATCTTGGCAGAGAAATGAAGAGCAGTTACTACTGAGAGTCTAAAAAGAAAGTGCTAAGTAGATAATTAACATCTTTCATCTCAGTGGCAACCTGGAAAAGTTCTTGGTCAGGAGCCATAAGAAGGTCTCAGGCCAATAAGAAGGGAGAAAAAGAACAGATTTCCACATGGAAGGGAGGGTTTACCTTGTGTGTGTGTGGGTTTGGTGTGTTTGTGTATGTGTGGAGGAGAATGTGTGACCTAAAGAAACTTACCCTATTATTTACCTGAACAAAATTGGTCTCTAACATCAATTTGGCCATTTGAAAAATGTGGATGCATGTTATCACTTTGTTACATGAGGTTCCATGAATATCTTGTAACTATTAATTAGTATTCCTTGTACAGAGAAATAATGTCCAACACTGAATTAGGTGAAGGGGATGAGGCTTCCTGCACATGACCACACTACTTATTTAGTGTAGGCACATACAATTTTTTTTCAGACATGGACAATGGGTAGCAGGAATCATGTAAATGTTCCATGTGCTGTCTTCCTAACAAACTATAATTCCTTATTAGAAAACAAGAACCTCTATTCTTTTCTACTTTCCATATGCAAAAAGCTAATAATCCATTTTGAGCAACTGTTAAATTAATACTTTAATGCACAATTAAAGAATTTCGTGGGACGCCTGAGTGGCTCAGCGGTTGAGCGTCTGCCTTTGGCTCAGGGTGTGATCTCAGAGTCCTGGGACTGAGTCTCATATCAGGCTCCCTACAGGGAGCTTGCTTCTCCCTCTACCTATGTCTCTGCCTCTCTCTCTATGTCTCTCATAAATAAATGAAATCTAAGAAAAAAAAAAAAGAATTTCGTGACTTTGTAATTGTATTTCTCATTAGATCCTGTTGTGCTCTTCCCCAGACACTCCCAGCCCTCATATTTATCTCTATTCCCTCAGAGTTTCCTTCTAGGGTTCTCTGCCTATCACCACACCAAGTCTCTATTCTAGTATTTTATTGTACTTTAGATTTTTCTCTTCTGCTTCCCCTAGGAAGTATTGCTCCATGAGTCATTCATTCAACTAATCTTTACTAGGATCCTGTTCTATCTCTGGTGCTGCCCTAGGTGCTTACTCAGAAGACAAGGTTCTCGTTCTAATGAAATTTATATTCTAGTGTCCTAGTTCCATGGACCTTTCTTGGGATAATTATTGTACTAAACTAATTCGTACCGTGGTATCAGTTTCAAATATTGGATTAGGTGATATTTCCTACCTAGGTAACACTCAACAGCAATCTACTCTGTAAACATTTATTGAACACCTAATGGGTGGTGGGCATACAAAGATGAATAAGATTCACTTTTCTATCCTGGTAGTCTAGGGAATGAGATTGATGCCTATGTAATGAGAGTGATAATTAAAAATAATTGTGTACTTTCTCTTTTGCCTTTTTGGAACAAATTCATCCTAGTCTATCAAGGCATCCATCTGCTTGGGGTGATAGGAGGGGGTGATGATTGGAATTTGTTAAGAAAGACTATGCATGATAATATTCAGTTTCTGTCACTCAAGAGTGGGATTGAAGAGCACAATAATAAGTTTATTATTGGTCTATTTTCTTGAGAAGAGATCTTCTAAATATCTATTTCTTCTCTTTTGACAAATCAACAAAAGACGACTGAGTATGGAAGGGAAAACCTTCTCCACTATTACAGCTTTATTGAGCCAGAGGAGAAAAAGTTGTGAAACAGAGGAAGAAGCCCTCCCCCCATTCCAGCCTATGACTTTAAGGCTGTGGAGGAGGAAGAGAGAGAAATCTGGGTAACAATGTGGTCAGGCCAGAGGGGACTCCAAGGTTGAGTGTTTGAGGCAGACACTGAGGTGAGAGCTATGGGTCGTTCATAGCAAGAGGAGGTGACCTAAGACAGAAGCTGTGGAGGGCTTTGGGACTGGCAGACTGATCTTTTCTGTAAGTTGGAGGTAATGATAACTATTCTGGGAGCTGTTATGTAGAAAACATAGAAGAAGTTATATGAAGGGGCACCTTGGGTGGCTCAGACGGTTAAGCATTCGACTCTTGATCTTGGCTCTGGTCTTGATTTCTGGGTCATGAGTTCAGGTTCCGCATTAGGGGCATTAAAAAAAAAAGTATGTGAAGTATCCAGTAAAAACACTTGGCATCTGGAAAACTTGAGCAGTACCAGTTGCCTCCATTTCTTTTCTTTTTGCCTTCTGGAAGGACTGAATAAAGTAATTTCCTCAATGTTTGAAAAATTTCAAAAACCGTAGACTGGCCTGGCTCATTACTTTTCTAGCTGTGTGACCCTGAGCAAATTGCTTAAGCTCTTTAAGCCTCAATTTCTTCATCTATAAAATGTGGATAATATTAGTAGTTCTTTGTAGGATTGCTATATGGATTAAAAGAGATATCATATAAAAATGGGCTTAGGAGCATCTGGCGGGCTCAGCCAGTGGAGTATGCAATTCTTGATCTTGGGATCATGAGTTCAAGCCCCACATTGGGCATAGAGCACAGAGCTTACTCAAAAATAATAATACAAAAAAATTCTTTTAAAAAACTGGGCTTAGCCCAGTGTTTTTGCATGTGGTAAGGTTGTGATAAAGGTTTACTATGTTTCTGACAGTAGAAATTTATACTTTTCTTGTTGCCTCTTCCTATCTTATTTCATGTGCTGTGCCTAAAACTTAGCCTCAATTTTTTCTTCATTGAAAGGTACCTACCTCAGGTACCTTACTTATTTTTCTTATTGTTCCAACTCCGTGTTACATATGCTAAAGAGCAAGATATGTAGTTTTGTATTTAGAATTCTACTACAAAGTGGTTCATGAGGATAAGAATTTTTTTTTTAACTCTAAACCTAGAGGTGAGCAGTGTGATTGGAAAAGAAAGCTCCATGTTTATTTATCCCCTATTGCTTACATTTGCAGTCACCCAATTAATGATCACTAGTTGCTTATGCAAATTACTCCCGAGAGTAGCTTAAGGAACATTTTATGAGTCTTGCAGACTAGGAATAGATCTTAAAATAGGGACTAGGGATTCAAAGTCCCTTTTTACTATGCTAGAATAAACAGTGCATGGCTAGTCACAGTCACATGGTGGCCCCAAACTGTACTGTGGGCCCACTGATACAGGTGTATGTATGTGCTTTTTAGATTATTCTTGAATATAGAATAACATCTAGCCATGGATCTTTTGCAAAGACACTGACAGTTCAAAGTGGGCTTCCATGCTTGCTACTTATTCCTGTGGGTAAGATGGAACCACTGGCAGTAGAATTCTAGAGGCTTGCACCGGAAGCTCCACTCGGAAGTGGGGAAGAACTGATGCACAATAGAGTATGTGTCCTGGGCTCATTCACGAGGGAAGATTTCTATAATCCATTCTAAGAGGGGACATGTCCCTGGTCACCTCCCTAGAAATGGATTCTCACAAAGTTTCCTTCTTCTCAGGCAAAGTCAAAATAGTAGAATCACAGAAATGGAAGGGGTTTTGAATATCAGCATGCATCTAGTTCAAACTTCAAAGTTCCTGTAGGAGTCTGATTCAGTGAACAGAAGAGCTGACATGTAGACTTTTCTCACTAATTTGAATCTTTTATTTTTTTTTATTGGAAGAGGCAAGATAAGGACAAATCATTTATATGTTTTTTCCCCCTGAGAAGTTTGTGAATCTTGGGTAGAATTTTATAGCTCTATTGAGTTTAATTTAATGGTTGGAATATCACCTTCGGGACAAGGAGATTTAAAATGTTCACTTTTCCTACCACTTTTTGGAACAGGATAAAGCTTTCTACAGGTAAGAAAGATTTTCCTAATGTTTCTGTGGTTATCTAATATGTCACATACCAGATGCATCATATATGTCCTTTTTTCTCAAAGATCTGTCAGACATGTTAGTGAAGACACCACCGCAAATGGGGTACTTCTTCCCCAGCCGATCACCATAACCCTGGAAGGGAAAATAAAACCACAAGAAATAAAGACTGTTTTTTCTTATTTCTTTGTAGCTACCCTGTGAAGACTCTGGATACTTGGCAAATTTGTTTTTTCTCCTGAGGGAGGAATCTGAGGAGGAAAAGAAAATTGTGTCCATAGAGATTTTGGTTGCTCAAACTGATGTTGAATTTTCAAAGAAAATGATAGATCATATAGTCCCAGTTCTTAGAGTTAAAATTGTTTCTTTTTCTTTTTCATTGGCACCGTTTTTTTTTTTTTTTTTTTTTTTTTTTTTTTTTTTTTTTTACTATATAATAGTTTCTAGATCAGATTTTTGAGTGCTTTCATCCAGTACCATGAGTGTACTTTTCTATTCTTCTTTTTTAATATAGTGTGACTCAGCAGCAGTAATGATGTCTTGGGCTTCATTTCCCAATAGCTGCTGTGAACCATGGGATAACTCTGACCTTGTTCTGTCGTGGGTACTTTCTATTGTTCAGAACGGAGATCGTTACCCTCAGGACTCAGTCTCTGCCTGGCCTTTTTGAACTGCGCCAAGAATTAGACAATTCCCCAATTAGCTATTACATTATGAATACACACAAGTGACTTTTTTTCCCCCAACAGATGAGGTTTTAAAACAGACATTTTAAAGCAGGATATAGCTATACTTGTCTTCCTCTTCCTCAAATGAGCCATACCTCCTCCAAATGAGCCAGAGCTCTAGTTTTCTCCTTGTTTAACTGTATCTCTTCTAGTTTGTGGGTAACACTTCTACACCTCTCTTTCTACATTCCCCCCTCTGCCATTGTCTCTGTACCAATGGCTCAAGCAATTTCCTTTACACACATGATTTGTAATTCTCTATCTCTAAGCCTGTCCTCTTTTCATGCCATCAAAATTTCCTTTGGCACCTCAAGAATCATGTGCTCAAATAGCTCTCATTTTCTTCTTCCCAGAATCCATATATTTTTTTTCCTACTCGTTCTTTTGACAGTCTTCAGTTACTTGACCTCAGAATCTTGGGTTTGTCTTTGACTTTTTTCCTCTCCTTACTCTCATGGCTAAACATTTCCCAAGTGCATCTGGATCTGGCTTATCCTTATGTTCATAGCTGGGTACTCAATTTTCCACATGGATGATTCCAGTGACCTCCTCATTTATTTGTCAGTCTTCATTCTTCCCTTCTTTTGTTTTGTGTGGAAATGTTAAAAAAATTTTTAAGTTAGGAATCTATTATTTATCCTTTTTAAAACTCAATTTAAGGTTTTCTATAAGTGTAACCTTGCTTAGTGCATTTAAGATAAATTTAGTTAATTTCATCTAGAATTCTTCAGAACTTTTGAACAAGTTGATGTGTTAATATATATATTTAAATATTTATATAGCTGCATTTCACTAATTATTAGTTTTATGAGCAAAACAGGCAATGAGTTGTTTTTTTCAAACTGTATTTTTAAAGGTTCATGTGTATTATAGTCTTACAGTATGTTTTTTGAGTATCTCAGAATATTCCACAAAACAGAAAGCTTGATTGAAATGACAGTTGTTTTTCTTTTTTTTTGTACTGAACTCTTAGTGACATTGTTACTTTCTTTTTTCTTTTTTTTTTTTTTTTCAGCTGCAAGGCTATGTACGGAGACATTTAGCATTTGCCTTGTGAGAAAATGTTCCGTGGCAAAGCTTGAATAGAGTGGGGGTGTGGTGAATAATTAGGTTTCTTCCATATTTAGATCCTATGATTTATGTTACCCCTGCTCTTACTGGAGCAAGATTTTTATGTGGGAGCAAGTACTAGTCTGGATAAAGAATATATAATTTGGGGAATTGATATTTTCTGCAAAGTTTTAGGTTCTCCTTGGTTCATCATGTGTGATATTTTCCTAGAACTAAATCAGTAGACTTAAGATCTCATAGGTTTTTTTTGTTGTTGTTGTTTATAATTAGAGGCTTTTTATTTTTGGTAAAAATCAATAATGATATAAAATTTAAAAAAAGTCCTAGATAAGTTAAAATTATATTGTGAATTTCTTCTAAATTAAGATTAGAAATGTCATGTATTATAGTTTTAAAGTAGGGATTTTGATCTAGTTTATAATTGTGTAATATATTGCATGTAATTGTTAAAATACTTTTAGATTTAACTACCTTTATGGATATATATATTGTATTTGTAAACAAAATTTAAAAACAACAACAACCTCACAGTGTCCTTATTGCAGCCAATAGTTTGGCCAAAAAATCCCCCAAATTTACCAAGGGCGCAAGGAGAGTCATAAAACTTGTGTCACTTGATGCTGGTAAGCAATCAACAGACCACATTGCTGGCTTATTTCCATACTCAGAAAAATCTTCAGTTTTCAATTCTCACAAAGGGAAAAGCATTAGCAAAAATGTCCTTTTCCATTCCTTCATGAAGCCTGTTTACTTAATGGAAATCTTAGCAAATCTGTTTTTTTTTTCTTTTATTGATAATGGTCTAGCTACATAATAGAAGCACAATGTAGTGAGCATCTAATGTACTTCACAACTGCCAAAAATGGTGCCAATTAGGATGGAAAGGATTGCTCTATTTCCATTTATTTCAAAGACCCTTTTTATATTTTTGTTGCTATGCAGTAAATATTGTGATTAAAAATTTCCTACTCTGTTTCTCTGTTATTTCTGTTACTATGGCTTTAAGAACTTGTAATTTTATAGGAATTTTCTTAGAAAAAAGGTGTTTTAAATAAATGGGGTACATTCTTAACATCTGAGAGAGTAGGGGAAAGAGTAGCATAGTGATATACAGTACATACAGTATAATACTAATCATTTTCCCAAAGTATCCAAACTGTCCAACTTGCCATCTGAGTGGCCTTAGACAACTAACAAAGTCTCTCTGATCCTCAGATCCTCACCTGTAAAATATGGAGAGAGATTTACAAGAATACTGAAATGAGTACAATAAACAGTAGGTAAAGAAGCTAATAAGGTGCCTAATACCTACCCCTGTATCTCCTTTCCAGCTCACCTCCACTCTGTACCTTTCTTCCCTCAAAGACCTTATGTTTTCATTTTAGAGACAAAAACATACATCAAAGGAAATAAGCAGTGGGCAGAGAACGTAGAATGTAGTGGAAACAAAACTTCACATGAAACCCCCTAAATTCTGGTAGTCCAGGTTTTGCCACCAAACAGCTATAAAACTTTGATTTGATCATGAAGTCTGTCTGTGTCTCTCCATTTATCCATCAGATGAAGGTTGAACTGGGTATTCTTTGATTAAATGCCACATTTGTTATACAGGCAGTAGGCTTATTGGAATTCTACTAAGTTAGTGGTCCTCATGGATTGATGTAAGTGATTAGAAAGATACCGTGGAAGAAGGGGGACACGAAATGAACTTTAGAGGTTAAGATTTGGTTAGTTCAGGGGAAGGAATTAATTTGTTGTTTTGATCTTAGCCAGCTGAAATGTTTTAATTTTTCACGTAATGACATAATTGACCAGAACAATTTGTTCTGAAGTGACACTGGCCATTAATTTAATTGCTTTAATTCTTTAGATGAGTTTTATTTAAGAGATTTAAAATCACAAAGGATAATGCATCCTGTGAATAACTCCATTATTGCACTTATAAATAAATGTTTGTGAGGAACTCCTGAATGGAACATAGATCTTTCTAATACAGGGTTCTCTGGAAACACCAAAATAATGCAGCCTCATTGTGAGATCATCATCAACAAACATGTGGTCAACATCTTTTTTGTCCCTGGCACGCTCTTACAATGAGTTCATATTTGTAATTAATAAATGTGTGACATCATTACTTTCCAGTAAATATATATATATATAAATTTACATTTAAAAGTGACATGTCAAATATGATTAGTGTTTTTCTCAGCAAACTGATAGCATTATGCTTTAAAACAAAGTCACAAATAAGGGGACTTTAAGAGTCATCACCATATAGATGGCAATTGAATCCCTGGAAATAGATTTGATGGTCTCGAGGACACATCTATGTTTATAAGATGACATGCACTTTCATAAGCTCTATTGATTTTTTATGACAATGATAGCAATGACAATTGAAGTTTTTGATGACTGTACAGAACTAATGAGGTTTGGCATATTTTAGGTCATCCTGGTTTCATTTACCTTGAGCCCTCATTTTATCTCAGAATTTCTAAGCCTGGTTTGTAAAATAGGTTCATATGTATTTAAACCATTGCTCGACTGATCCTAGTAACATACCTGAAGCTTGATTATCATTTTTTTGGGTGCACTGCACATTCTTACTGCCTGAAAGTAGGTCCCATTTGGTCCATATATGTTTATGTGTATTATTCCTACTGTTGATTGTTCTGTGGAACTCATCTCAGAGATATGCTTATTTATATTTGCCTGTAGTTTGGCTACCAATTGCTTCCCCCAGTTCTCTGCCCTGGGGCATATGGACACCTTTCTAGTGTGCTAGAAAGCAGTGATGGTTTCACTGGATGCCCATGGATAAAAGTAACAACTTTATGCAGAAAAAATAACACCTTGGAGACTTTTAGCTTTAGAAGGAAGGCATAATGCTGGCAGCTACTTAATGCTTCTTAGGCTCCATTACACATATATTATCTCATTTAATCCTCATAACAACCCTAAAGGAAAATTAAACCAAATCTCACCTTTTAGATGAAAGAACTGAATTTTATTTTATTTTTTAATTAAAAAATTTTTTTTAGAAACTGAATTTTAAAGCTAAATTGCCCAAGTTTACATAAGTGGACATTTGACCCCAGGATTTTCTGATTACCCAAGATACAGGCTTTTTCCATTATACTCTAGTGACTTCAATGAATGTTCCTTTTTTTTGGTCCACTTCATTTGTTAAAGTCATTATTATACCTATGAATATATATGTTGAACATTAAAAATGGAAATGAAATGCATTATAGCTGACATAATAGAAGTAAGAAAATATCTCTGGATGCAGATATTATATAAGTAGTTATCCATTGTAAGATTATGTTAAGATGAACACTTGGTTTAGAATTTTGAGTTACATGATTATACCTAATTGCTTGAATTTAAATACATTTTGTAAAGAAGAACACTGTTTTGCCTTAGAGTCTTGTGAAAAGAAGCTCTTGAAAAGATTCCTAAGGGAATATTCATCTTGTTTATGACAATTAATCAGAATCTGGTATTAAAAACTGAAATCATGTTAATGATGTTTCTATTGGCAGATGACCATCTCAATGAGACTATGAAAATGCTGTGGAACAAATGTTAGTGGATATCAGCGGAAAAAATAATTTTCAGGAAATATATATAAGATCACTTACATGCTGCTGTAGAAAAAAATGATGGACTATTAAATAAAAATAATCTTTCTATGGCAAAGTCCTTAGAAAAGAATTAAAATTGTAAAACACTAGGAAATAAGGTAAAATTAGGTAGAGGAAAATTCAACAGAAATAGGTATAAGACACATCATGGACTGATTCCTATTTAACAAGGGCCAATTGATGTTGACAAAAACTGGAGGGAAATACTAGATTTTATGTAGAAATGAACAAAGTTGCAATTTGGCTCAGTGTATTAACTTAATCAGTAATTAAGATAATCCTGCTGAGGGACTTGAATCTCTATTTTTTTTACCCAATGGTTTGGATCCATAAGAACCCTAGGACAAATGCTTGCACTGTCGATCTGGTTAATCAGCCAATTCTAAGACTGGTCAACTTTGAAGGAAAATCATTTGAGGAAGCTTATTATGCCCAGTTGGAAGTAACTAGACTGAGGAACTGAGAGCTCCTGTGCAATAGAACCTGAACCTATGCAGGCTAGCCAACAACTATATTTCCTAGTTCTTTTCCATTTAAGAAATTAAAATTTATTATCAGATTCCAGCTGAAGGCCCCTCTCTGCCCTGGGGCATATGGACACCTTTATACATATTTGCATTTGAGGGCCCAGAGCAGCTCAAATCCCTTTTCCTCAATTGACAACGTATTACTTCCTCTTGTTGCCTCTCCCCACCCCCTCCTAAATCTGCAAGCACCTTCCTAAGACTCAGACCTAAAGATTCATCCTGTATGCCAGATTCCACAAGAAATGTTATGTTTGGTTTGATTTTATATTATATATATATATGTATATATATATATAATACTCTAGTATTATATATATATATATATACATATATATTTATATATATATATATATATTTACTTTAATTTTACTGACAAGTCACAAAGAGGAGAGTGTTAGATGCAGGACTTGTAGCTATCTTCCATTTTGTAGACTTTAATAAACTACATTTTCTTCAAGTTCAATCTTTTCTAAAAGCCAGTATCCCCACACATATCACTCCTCACTGAGGGATACTTCCTGTGTAGTCTAGTTTCTCTCTCCTGTCATCACAGGATTCCTGCTTTTGAGGGAATTGCTCCTGCCAGAACAGCCTGTTCTTCCTAGGATGCTGGTGAATCACATATTATTTCCATATCAGAGATAAGAAAAAAAAATGATTACAGTTTTCTATTTTTTTTTTACAAGATCTGAAAGTTGTTCTTCCAGTGGAAGAACAGTTTTGTTTGTTGGTCTGTTTTGGGCAGTTAATTTGTTTTTGCTCTAATGTTGGAAATGCCTGTGCTACCCAGAACATGGTGTTGACCACTGTAGAAGGTGATTTACCTGCTGTGACAACGGATCACCAGTAATTCTGCTTTGACTGGCTTTAAGGTCTCAGAAAAGCTTTGTGAAGTAAGGAATCTACATTGCCTCATTTTGTTACTGGAGCCACAGAGTACAAGAAAGGGGCTTGGAGAACTTCTTATAGTGAAAGGATTTGTACACTTTGGGGAGATGCAAGAAAAGGAAGCAGAGCAGGTTTTTTTTTTTTTTTAATTCTTGAAAGAAATAATTTCAAGGGATAAGAGTGGGTGATGATAATTTTAAAGTGGGAAGAAACATTAGCTAAGATTCCATGATCTGCTAGCTGGCAGGAAAGGAAAGGATAGCAATGAGTTCTGGCTTTGGCTACAGATGTGTCCTGAAGCTTCATTGTTGCCTCACATGCTGTCAGGTTTCTTGAAAGACTCACCAGAAACTTGTATTTTCTATATGCTGACAATGGGTTTAGAAGGGAGTGTAAGATACAAAGAGTGATCGAAGGACAAATTAATGGAGAACCCCTTTGAACTATACCTGGCGTTGCCAAGTGTCTTCTGTATAGGGCCAGTTTTGTAAGACATATGGTGTCTGTAGTAACTACTCACCCCTACCTTTGTACCATGAAACTATCCAATATATAATAGGCACAGCTGAGGTCATGAGTGAGCTAGCAGAGAAACAACACAAGGTATTTATCCAGTTTCACTCTTTTTCTTATAATGTTTACAATAGAATTGGACATGAATACTTTCTACGACCACCTCTCTTTGTATTACACTCTCATTTTCATCACTTTTTTCGATGTAACAGAATGCATCACAGAGCGATCACTCTAAGATTGACTGATTCCCTCTTTTAAATATCCTAAGTAGAAAAGGAGTCTTCAAGAAAAGGTGAAGACGTGCACACTTATGGAACAAGGGGAGCTAATAACATCCTGTGTGGAGGTAAAAAAGTGAGTAAAAGCAATACAGTATTGCTTTTTTCTTTCCAAGACTCAAAAGCTCACTTGGGAGAAAATAAAGGGAGGAAAATATCTCTAACTATGGAAATACATATCTCAAAAAAGAAATAATTGTATACCAATTTACATAGAACAATACAATTGACACTTGAACAATGTGGGAGCTAAAGACACCCACCCCTATGCTGTTGAGAATTGGCATATAATTTTTGACTCCCCAAAAACCTAACTAGCCTAATTGTTGACAGGAAGCTTTGCCAAAACATGAATACTCAATTGACACATAATTTTGTATGTTACATATATTATATATGTGTTCTTACAATAAAGGAAGCTAGAGAAAAGAAAATGTTAAGAAAATCAGAAGGAAGAGAAAATACATTTACAGTACCATACATATATTTTTTTGGAGAAGAATCCTTGTGTAAGTGGACCCACAAAGTTCAAACCTGTTGATGTTCTAGGGCCAACTGTACTGTCATAGAGAAAAGCATTGAAAATATCTAGTAACTGATGGAAAAAGCAGAATACATTAAATATAAAAATAAATTATATGCTCCTAATGTGATTATTTCTAAAGACAGATGAGCAGATATGAGGTTTCTAAGTTTTAATCAGGGAATTCAGTTTTGTTCAGCCTTATCTTCTGAGGTAATGAATGATAAAGCTAAACTGGGCAAGTAAATTTTGGAAGAAAGGAAATATTTTTTAAAAGAAATCACTTCAAAAGTAATTATCATTTACTACACATCAATGACAACTATTTCAGAAACTTTTAGCGAATATTTTCAATAAGTGCATATGCTTAGGAGACTCCAAGCTAAAGCCAGGTGATAGTTTTCTCTTTTTCTTGATTACTTTAGAAATGTGATTACTACCTGAAATCATTTGCACCGTATTAAGTGTAATTCACAATATCTTAGTCTGAAATTATATTCATTCTTAAATTACTTTCTTTCCTTCTCAAAGCAGAATATATCCTATATCCTAAGATAACGTCTAAGATGGAAATTTTTCTTGTGTTTTTTTATATAGCTGTGACATCACAAATTTTTAGAAATATTTTAGGTTTATATTAAATATATCCAATTTAGCCAAAATGTTTTATCTCTAAGTCCTGTCAGTTCGACTGTATGATTATTAAAATACTATTTGTAAAATGCATTAAGGTGTCTGAATTAGAAAAGAAAACAGTGTTTTATACTAGGCTGTGGTGACTTGTTTCTAGCTTTCTTTTAAAGGTGGTAATTATCCAAATTTAACAAAATCTGTTCAATGTATATGCTGAAATCACCTTAATTGCATTTTGTTATAGAACCATACAATTTGCTCACTAAGTAAGAATTTCCAATTTGGGAATTTACAGTTCTTTCTTATTGAAAATCCGTACTTTTTTTTTAGATTAAAGAGAAAGGTACCAACTTGACCCACGTGGTTGATGTTACTAAAACCTTCTTTATTAACTACTTTGTTTACTCACCACTCCCTGTATCATCACTGAACCATGAGCATTTTCCCCCTTGGATGAAAACTTCTCTGGTTTACCTACCATATCCTCCTGTCTTCTTAACTCTTCCTAGTTCTGCCCTATAGGTCTTCAGGGCCCCTCCACCCATCTGCTATTTATTAGTCTCCTCTACTTTGTTGCATGCATGTCTCATTCAGTTTTGAACAAACTACTCCTCAGATTTGAACTTCCTCTCAGATATTTCTTCCTTCTCTTTCTTATATTACCCAAAATGTGACAACATCCCTGGGATTCCTTTCCAGTACAGACTGCCTCTCTATCAGTTCCCTAAAAATCTTGGAACCAAGAGGCAGGCTCAGTATACTTCCTGATCTCCACTATTTTACTCTCCTTCTTCCTTCATAATTTAAGTATTTGGTTTGATCTTCCTTAGTGGCTCTTTCTTGACATTGCGTTTGGAGACAGTACTCCTGTTGATGACCTTTGACCACTCCATTCTCCCATTGTTTCTACCTCCTGAAACCTAACGGCATGTCTCTTCAGTTTCAGCTAGTTTGAGAACTATCATTATGATTACATTCTCTTTCATTACTTGAAAATATTCTACTTCCAAAATTTCTAACCCTGAACATACTTTCTGTGAACACTACATCCTATCCCATCCTCTTTTCCATTTTCTCCTCCCCCATCCACCCCCAAAATGAACTTATTTATCTCCTCCCCCGAGTCCTTCTGTCCTTCTCATATGCCTTCTACGTCTTATTCATTCCAGTTCATCTGCTTAAATGTTCAGCTTGTACTCAAGGGATAGCCATTTCAAAAGCATACTTGCTACCACTTTAGAATCCATTGTTTCTTTGATCTTCTACCAATTTCCTTTCATCCTTCCATAGCCCTAGTTATTCTCCTGTGTCTGTTTTCTCTTTTGTAATGGGCCAGAAAATTTAGTTGATGTGGAACAAAATGAATGCTAACTCTACAACAAATTACTTGCAGTTTTACAGCAGTTTGGTCATAGCCACTTTTCCCATCTCTAGTAGACTCATTTACTAACGTAGCTGTGATAAACCTCTCCAGATTTTAGGGCTTGCAGGATTTTTCCTGTCTTGGCACATATAGAAACTATTTCTATGATTCTTTGTCTATGAATGAGACTGAAATATTTGACTTATGTACATTAATGGACATTGTAAGGACTTAGTAAGATGATGTGTGGAAGTATATTGTTTTGCAGCTATAAGGGCTTGGGATCATTGTCATTCCATGGGCACAGCTCATGCTTTACTACATCTGTGTCATTCATCTTGATTTCCACCTGTGATATCCTTCTCCAAACCTTAGGACTTAAATACTATTCTCTTCTTTGTGACCCCGTCACAGTCAGCACTCAGCTTGTTCCTGTTGGTTTTGCTGAATAGAATCTTTATCTTTGATAATCCTGCCTATAGGATTCTGTGGTCCTAGTGTCTCTGATAGTTTAATCCAGTGCTCTGTATCTAGATGGACAGAACATGTATTTGCTGAACCTAAGTGCAACTGAACTATAAATTTTTCAAATTTAAAAGCATGTTCCTGATAGCAAAGTTATGAATGAGTTTATGGGCTATTCATAAGATTTTTGTGAATTCTTCAACCTTTGTATCTATATAGTTCATTGCTTACACTCCATAACAAAGAATAAAATACTTATTACATAGAATAAAATAATACATTAAATAAACAGATTTAAAGTGGCATTGGTGCCTCTTTGTTGGTAATATATTTCTTTTATACACTAACTTTATGGTTTTAGTTGCACAAAACAGTCATTTTGTAAAAATTTAGTCACATTTTGCTAATCAAGTTCTTGGTAGTAAGATGTCTTTCTGAACATCCCTGAGAAAGGAAAACAGATCAATAGATCACTTTTAAGGCCACCTCTTTGGGAGAATAACTTTACTCAAACTAATCTTATATTTTCAAAATTGTTCTTAAAAGTCCTGAGTCTTGAAGGACGACTGGATTAAATATCAAAACAATTTTTAAAACACTCTATACTTGTGACTTCTATAGTATTTTTGTGAGAGAATTTATGGAAGTACCACCTCTGCATTACTAGAGCCACTGCAATCACTTTTTGCTTTCAACTACGACACATTGAACACAAAAATAACTTTATATGCAGATACTACAATGTTTCCTACCTTTTTATCCTCTTCAACTCATCTAAGTGATCTAGCTCATTTTCTTCTCTAAGATTCACTTCCTGAAGCAGTGATTTCTCATTGCTCTCATTCCCTTTCTCCTTTCCTGCCTTTCCTCCCTCCATCCCTTCCTCTCTCTCCTCCCTCCCTTCCTTCCTTCCTTCCTTCCTTCCTTCCTTCCTTCCTTCCTTCCTTCCTTCCTTCCAACACATATATCCCAAAAGCAAACACAAATAACCACCTAAAAAACTGGATTTGAAATAGTTTGATTTTCACTTATACTTAACTCCTCAAATATCTGACAAATAGATATTTGCTTATCTAACGAATATCAACAATTTTAACTAGTTTTTAATTATTTATTTGTATTAGACTGAACTGTTATCACTTATATTTGGCCATTTTGACATACAAAAAGATAATTTTAAAAGATTCAGACTAAATTGAGAAATGAATGATTTTTTATTATGTATCTTATAGAGAAAAAAAACTGACTTATGTAAGATCAAAATGCTACCAATTTATTCAGTAAAGACTTAGTGAGCACCTACTATGTGCCATGTGTCATTCTAGTTATTGAGAATATAGTAGGAAACAAGTTAGATGTGTTCTGATCCCTTGCACTTATAGAGTCCTCTTTCTAATGAATATAGAATTAAAATAATTGAAATGTAATGTCAAATTTGGTTAAATTCTATCTATCAAGACAGATAAAGCAGGAAAAGAAGAAGGAAAAAGCTAGGGTGAGGGCAATGCTGGTGGGTTAGGCTCTCTTACATAGGGTTGTCAATGCAGGCCTCTCTGAAGATATGGCATTGGAACAAAGACCTGAATGAATGATGGTGTAATCTGTGTGAATACAGGAGGCAAGAGCATTTCTGACACAGGAAACGAGTACAAAGACTGAGCCTGGAAGGAACTTGGGTGTTTGACGGATTGTAGGAAAGGCAATGTGACTAAAATTTATTGAGCAAGAAGATTAATAAAAGAAATAGGAAAAATAGGAACAAGGTTATATAGAGGCTTGAGAGAAGTTAGGATACTGTTTAAAGGGAGATGGAAAGTCGCTGAAAGGTTTTGAGCAGAGAGTTATATAAACTGATTTGTTTGAAAAACATCACTCTTTGTTATATGGAAGATAGGGAAAAATAGAGGAAACATGTAACTTAGTTGAGAAACTAATCCCAGCAAATGATAGGAATGGAAATTAATCAATACTATTAACAAATGAAGAAAGATGCATCAGTGCTTTTTCTTATATTTTAGGTTTTTTTGGAATCTTATTTGTAAGTTTTTAAAGTTGTATTCCATTTATATAAGATGTGATTCTTCTAAATCTTTGCTGTTTAATTGTCTTATTTTTTAAATTTTTTGTTCCAATTTTTTTAATTTAAATTTAAATTCTTTTTTTTTTTTAAGATTTTATTTATTTATCCATGAGAGACAGAGAGAGAGAGAGAGAGAGAGAGGCAGAGACACAGGCAGAGGGAGAAGCAGGCTCCATGCAGGGAGCCTGACATGGGACTTGATCCAGGGTCTCCAGGATCAGGCCCTGGGCTGAAGGCTGCAATGGTAAACCACTGAGCCACCCGGGCTGCCCCTATTTAAATTCTTTTTAAAGTTAATTAACATATAGTATAATACTAGTTTCAGGAGTAGAATTTAGTGATTCATCACTTACATGTAACACTCAATGCTCATCACAAGTGCCCTCCTTAATACTCATCACCCATTTAATCCATCCCCCTGTCTGCCTTCCCTACAGCAACTCAGTTTTAAATAAGAATATATATATATATATAATATATTCATGTGTGTATGTGTGTGTTTTTTTTGTCTTGATAACTATATTTTATAAATTTCACTTATATATAAACTATGGTGTCCAATTAATTATATAAGTAACATGCTAAACTTAATGGACATAATGTCCATGTCTTTTACATATAAATTCATCTTGACTTTTTGATAATACATGCAGGTTGTTGTGTACTGCATATATGACATTGGCAGTTAGGGTCTGCCTGAAGAAACCTAAAATTGATATATCCCCTAGGCCAGGACAGTTTGCTGATACATTAATATTTTTTCTATGGTAAAAATAAATATCATTTTTGATATACAGAGACATTCCTGTTTGTGGAGAAAGAGATAGTTTTTACATTAGTGACTTCAAACACAATTCATACATCAACAGTTAAATTATGTATGAATTGCTAGTTTAAATGATTCCATTAGAAATCTAACAGATAGGACGCCTGGGTGGCTCAGCGGTTAAGCGTCTGCCTTCAGCCCGGGGTGTGATCCCGGGGTCCAGAATTGAGTCCCACATCGGGCTTCCTGCATGGAGCCTGCTTCTCCCTCTGCCTGTGTCTTTGCCTCTCTCTCTCTGTCTCTCTCTCTCTCTGTCTTTCATGAATAAATAAATAAAATCTTAAAAAAATAAATCTAACACATGAAATCAAGTTTTGTTTTTCTTTTATAAAATTCAGAAGGGCTTATAGTAGAGGGGGGAAAGTACTGATTCTAAAGAAAAAGTGGTTCTACTTTTGAGATTATTCTACCAGAGTAGCCATTTCAACCTCAATGTCCCAAAGTCCTCATCAGAAAAATAGTGGTTTAAGTAAGTGATTTAAAGTCTTTTCCAGCTCTAAAATGTATAGCTCTTACTCAGATACATGATATAAGAAGGAAAAAAACCCTGAAACAGTAGGTCAATACAGAGAAATAGGAAGTTATGAGTAATAATATATAATAATATATATTATATAATACATAATATATAATATATATTCAATAATATGAGCTTGTCTATCTTATGATACCTTTTAAAAATCAAAATAGGCATTTAAATATATAGGAAATAAAAGGAACAAGTATCTTAATGATCCATTTATATAAGTTATGGTAGTACATGTTATGGTAATAACATTTTATTTACTGATGAGTCAACATAGCTGTATAGAAAGTAAAAACTGATCTTAGTTTTAGAAAAATATTTAATCTATAAGAGGTTGCATTATCTATTTAGCAGGGAAAAGGAGGACTGCTTATAAAATAATTAATCATGGGATATACGAATACCTATTAAATAAAAAGCAAGCAGGGCAAATATTTGAAAGGAACATATGAAATATCATCATATAGAGAGATTTGTGAGTATATAAAAACCTTTAAATATTAATGTACAAATAGACAAAGGACACAAAGTAAGAGAACTCACATACCAAGAAATGTAAATTTCCTAAATAAGAAGTAAAAAGGGCATAGATTTACATGAATATTTTAAATCTCACCAGTAATCGAATAAATGCAATAACAAAAATAGTTATTTAATTATCTGGCAAGGCATGTATCTTTTGTTTGCAAGAGAACAAAATGATCTTTACCTTCTATTTTATATTACTCTTTGTTTTTCATTTTTTAATAAATATATTTATAATTGAAATAAACACAAAACATAATTTAGCTCAAGATGCCTGGAAGCCAGGGGAATATGAAACACTTGGCAGTATATTTAATAATCTGATAAATGAAGATACCTTTTTTGTATAAATACACAGATAAAAGATATACATAAAAAAAGAATAACAGGAGAATGGAGAACAGCCTTAACAATGTCTTTGTTAGGAACACTTTCAGCTATTTCTAGATCTTTCCCTTTAATACTCCAGGGGCTTTGTGTTAAAATGCAACATGGTTGGGCTTTTGTGAGAGCATTATTAATTATCTGACAATATAATGCTTATTATCAATTAAAAGGTGACTTGCCCACCTCTTTGACCTGCCAACCTATTTGACCTATTTTAGCTGCACTTTTGACAAAGCTTGGATAGTAATCAGTTGAAGGGGAAATCTTCTGGTGAATGCCTGGAATACTAATATTTTGATATTAAGGGAAGATTAATTTTCTTGAGCAGGATGAGGGGGGTTTTAATTCTGTTGTGATTATGAGTAAGTTTACCTATCTATCTAGCCCTATATTATGAATTTGTATTCAATCATGCACAAATGTATTTCCTAACAGTGATGAAAATTTACTTAATAAGAATTTTGAAATTATGTACTGAATGCATATGTGTGTATATATATGTGTATATATACTATTTATGTGTATATATACTATTTACCTCCAAAAAAAAGTAAAATTCCTTGATTTTCACTTCTATGCTTGTACAAAAAAGCTTTACTATACATGCAAATATTTTGTCAACATATCTCACATTTGTGTATTTTGAGCTCCTTAGGTAGTTGAATTTCTATTTATCTGTATGTTTGATGTACCAATAATGCCAAAGTGAGGCATTATTAGTACGTCATAATTCCTAAAATTTGGAATTTTTCCAAATTTTAGGAATTATGTTACTTATTGACATTGAATTTAGGATAAGTTGATTTGGTCAATATTCTTGGAGTGAATCAAAGTAATAAATTTACTGCAAAGTACAATCAATCTATAAAAAATTACACCTCTTTTAAATTATTTACACTGAGAGATTCTGAAGGTATTTTTATTTGAAAATTTATAATGCTAGTGTCAATGGTTGAATACCTTAAATATATAATCAAATAATTCTTTCAGGGTATTTCAGATACCATTAGACTACAATACAAAATAAAACTTTGGAAAAGGTAGAAAAATGTGAACATTTTCCAATCTCAGAAAAGTTGAGTAAAGTTTAAGAACATCATGACCTCCTGAGGTATAAAATTTTCACTCTTTGTTCTCTATAAATTGCTCTTGTAAAAAGGCTTCCAGTACATTGACTAATAGACTCCAAAATATTACTGAATCTGTTGAAACCATTCCAGAACTCAGATAAAGTATGTAACAATTTTATGAGTATATGGACCATGGCCTTCTAATACAAAACAAACAAACAACAAATAACACAACACACACACACACAGCACACACAAAGAAATCTGGAAAATCACAAGTTATATCCAGATGGCATGAAATTTTGTAGCTCTAGTAATAATAGATTCAGAGAGTAAAGTAAAAAAATGACAAGAAGTATCATAGAGTCTGTTTAAATGAATTCACAGTAAATTGGGGGATTAGCTTTATTAAAATATGGTAATATACAATTGTAACATTGCCCTCTTTGTTACTGTTATTGATTCTGTGGAGTTTAAGAAATGTGGCAGATTGAAAGTAATGAATATGTCAGAGATTTTGGGGTCTCAAGACCATATCAAAGATGTGATTCTGAGCCAGAGGCAATTTCAGGATCAGCTCAGGACTTACGGTCCAGACCCCAACTGGCTTACAGTGTGGTGTTTAACAAGAAAAATCCCCTTATTTTGCTAGTAAGTAAATGGTACCTTATGAGTGTGGCAGAAACTACTCCTTACTTTTCATGATTGCCTACATAAATTAGTTTAATCTTTTAATTATGGTATTTAAATATAGAGTGTTGTTTAAAATACCCTCTGCAAAGAAACAAACAAGAAATAAAATGGAAGAAAAAAATGTAAAATACTGAAGAAAAGAGGGGAAGAGAAAGAAGGAGAAAAGGAAGGAGGAAAAGAAGGAAGGAAGGATGGATAATTGTGGGGAGTGCACAGAAAAAAAAAGACAACCAAGTAATATTTTTTAAATTAAAGCCCTACCAGTTATTAGTGGAGTTCAGTTTCCTCCGTGTAAACAGAGAAGGTCCTACCTGATAATCTGATAATCTTTAAGGTAGCTTTTGGGTCTTTTGAGTTTGACCCCATTACAAAGTCTGAGCCTCCTTTCCCACTCTATCTTTTCATATATTTTATACTTTAGCCAGATCTCACTACTTTTTACCAGTCTCTAAATTATTCCTCCCCTTCTGCAGATTATTCACTGCACAGTTTTCTCACACCCTTTGTCTTGTGGCGATTCTATTTAATCTTCATGGTGAGCACAGTTGTCATTCGGGTAGCCTCCCTGATTCCTGATGCTGAAATTATTTTCTCTTGCCTCAGTGCAGCTATAGTATTTCTTGGTTTATATCTCTCTTATCGTCCTTAATAATATTTTATTATTTTATTTATTGCATGGTCGTATCTTTGAAGGCAAAGTTCATCTGGATTTCCATTCTTATAACTCATAGGTACCAGCAGCAATTGATTATATTAGGCAGTCAATAAATTAACTGAATGAAATTGGATTGATTATGGCATTTTTATCAAGTTACTTGTTTATGTTGTCTTACGTAAATTGACCATACAAAATCCCCCTTTCTGGGACACAGTATGGAATAGTAGGAAGAGGTATAGAATACAATGTAGATTTGCTACCATTTCTGAACTTAATTATTGTGTTAAACTGGAAAAATTGTTAATTTTTCTGAGATCACATTATTTAACTCTAATGGGTGCTACCTCTCAGGGTTTATTATCATCATCATTATTATTTATTTTTTAAAGATAGATGATATAATACATTTAATGTGACTGGCCAGAGGACGTGCCTTCTAAATGTCAGTTTCCTTTTTATACTTCTTTTAGTAAATATTAGAAAATTTGTTTTGAACTATTTGTTTTGTTATTTCACCCTTTTTAAGGAGGCACTCTTGATATTTAATATTATCTATTAAAAGGTAAAAAGAAATACCCTCTAATATCTAATATCTTATCCCAATAAATAGTTTTAAATGTATTATAGCTTGAAATGATATTGTAATTAATTTAAATCACTATATATATGTATATATGTATGTGTGTATATATACACACACACATACATATACATGATTTAAATATCCTTCTGTAATCAATTCATAAAATATGGAGGGCACCTTTTTTTTGGGAGGGCACATTTCTTACAAAAGTCACACAAAAGCTAAAATGGTATTTTAAAAAACATACATAGAAACAGAACATATGGATATGCAAGTGAAGCATATGGATCTCCATATGTTAAACACTTTCTTCAAGAAACATGGCTATACTATTGATAATCAGTATGGTATGAGGCTCTGATTTAATTAAAGATTAGAGTCCTTCATTTAGTAGTAGTAAAAACCCTACTAACATTTTAATAACTTCCTCTCAGAGCAGTGGTTTTCAAGTCTCACCACATATTAGAATCCAATCTGCTAGGGACTTCTCAAAACTATTAATGCCTGAGGTCTCACCCAAAGACATTGTTATTTAATTGCTGTGGGGTTGCAGTGCAAACATGAGAGGTTTTGTTTTTATTTTCCTTTTTAAAATTATTCAGTTAAGATTGAAAACTATTGCTCTGAAGTATCAAATAAGACACTGCTTTCAAGTTCCTTTAAAACTACTCCACTCATGATTTTTTTTCCCTAAAAAGGTGGCAATGATAGTATGAAAGATATGTTTGCTCAACACTTAAGTTGAGGCAGTTCTAAGCATCAAAAATTGAAGTGCCTTCGAGCAAAAACTAAATAATGCAAATGGTATCTTTATTGGAGAACAAGTTAGGTTTCCATTTCAGTATGCTCCTTTATTGCTTTCCCATCTTTAAAAAAAATGCTATTACAGTTCAATGTAAACCAAGTGGGTTGGAAAGGGATGGTGAAACATTGAGAGTGTTGTTTGAATCTGGTCTCTAGGAATGTCTTACCACTCAATAGTCTCAATTTCAACAAAGGATCAAAACTCAATCCATATGATTAATGGTAATAGAAGAAAATGACTATTTTATTTTTGCAGTAAGTTTGCATCTTTTGATTTCCATAAAGAAGCAGTTTTTTTGTAGCATGATAGTGCTAAAAGATCTTTCCTGTTTAGGGTATTGCTTGTGAAAATGATGTATTGACTTTCCACATATTAAAGTTTTCAAAATGGATTTCCCTTTCTACATTTCAGTGACCTCCAATAAATAATATTATTATTATTCAGCTGTAACCTGCCATTAAGATCAGAATAAGAAATAGCAACTTTGGATTTTTTTCATCTTTTTTTGTTTGTTTTTGTTCCCTTCCCAGTAATTTCTTTTTTTATTCATCTTCAGATTTATCCATCCTTGGCAATTTTGAGCTAGAAGAAACAAATTAAGAAAAAAAAATTAATTGACTTTATTTGCTTTAATGCTGCCAGCCCATATTATCTGCTTTCTTAAATGAGTTTGGAATTGCCAGCTTTGAGGGTATTACACTACATTTTGGGTTGCTGCCAGCATATCCTGAGCAAATATATTTAAATCAAAGCTAAGCTGCTTAAATATTCATGTTATGCTCTTATTATGGTTTAGAGAAATGTGAAACCATTTAAGATTTGCAAACCTGTTACATGACCAAAAAATGTATTCGAACTGTCAGAAATATGCTTTAAATTGATAACGTTAACCTAGTTTAATAAGGAAAGGTTTCCATAGTCTTATTAGTTGTGATGCATTCAAAATGTATAATTTGTTTGTGATTTTCCAGTCACTAGAGCAATACAAGTGTAATATTTTTCTTCTGAATTATCTGTTGGAAATGATACCCCCTCCCCAGAATGTTGTTATTAAAAAATGTATAGATTCTTCCATTCTATGTGCTTTATACTTGGATTTTATAAGCACCCCTTTAGTACATATACATTAAATTTTATTGTATTAATATTCTTACTTCATTGGCATGTTGTTTTAAAATTGAGCACATTTTAAATTTTATATAAAGCATCCACTTACTTCGCAGTGACAGGCTTTGAGGATTCCCAGTTGTTTGAACAAAGCATAATATATTTTTAAAAAGGGACATAATCAAGAAAGCCAAATATCAAATAATCAGTACATGAAACAATAAAGGAAGCAAAGGGGGATAAACTGAACTCACACTATACAAGGGGCAAAATTGAGCTATTTCTAGTGCAGATTAAAGCAAACAGCTCTGTTTCATTGCTGTCTCCTTCCTCTGCCCCTTCTGCTCCTCCTTAGTCTTCTTTTTTTGATTGGTAGCATTACCAGCTGAAGATTTAAAGCATCTGACTTTGTATAAAATAGGTTTGTTCCCTTTCCTTCCCTTCAAGACAAACTAATCAGAATTTTAAAGTTCCAGAATAGCAAAAACTATTTATTTATAATCATAGATTCTAATAACAGTAGAATGATCTGTGATTTATGTGATAGAGCATTTCTAAAGCATTCTGAAAGATTCAATATAAATTCATGAGATGCCAGTGAGAATTGCTATTGTCCAGCCTCCAGCCTTCACATGAGGATGGCCAAGCATGTTAGACCTTCTCACCAGGGAAGAACCTGGAAAGCCAGTGCAGCTGTCCCGAACAAGCCACTGGTGCTGTTTTATGCCTTCTGTTTAAATGTTCAGATTTCAACATAGTAGACTGACCAGTCACAGCAGTAGGCCCAGCCATTAGACTGTTTAGTATAATATGCTCTATTCTGAACTTTTAAAAAATAATTTCTAAAATAAAACCTTTGGAGGATCCAATGAATCCAACCGTTAGCTTTTACAAATTCCACTCTCTATGTAGTAGTGTTAGAGAGAAGTTCCAATACATTTCGCCATGGGGAAGCCACAGGTAGTTTTTTGCTTCAGTGAGACTTAAAGCCCTACTGAGGCAGAACTTGTGAGGATTACAGAAGCATCGGCTTTAGTCTCTGCTAAGAGAAAGAGTTAAATCCCATGGCTATAAATTTGATGGGTTCTCAAGATTTTCAGACATCAATCATGAACATTTTTATAATTCTTTATACAACAGTAGCTGTATTTTGTGAAATTCAATGTTAGCTTTACCTGTGGATTCTCAATCAGATTAACAATGAACAATCAGAACTGTTTTTGCATTTTTTTAATTAAATAAATGTTTTTCATTAATTTGTTCTTAAGTTCTGAGCTTGTGAACCGTTTATGAGAGTGGACAGTCTTTCTGCTCTTAAAATGATATGGTGACTTTGCTAAGTCAGAATGAGTATATTCTGTGTAACATGTGGACAGTGTTTTGAGTAAAAAGGAATGCTCACTTTAAGGTAAAATAAAGAAAAATTTGGTTATGATAACATACTAATAATTTAGTCTACTTTTCTAATTAAGCATTTCAATATAGAAATTAAACAATAGTATCACAAAAAAATGGAAAATAGGAACAAGAAAAAATTTCACTTATAACTACCCCTAACATAGGTGCTATGTCATAGCAATTTAGTTTATTTTCTTTCAGATTTTTATGAATTTTTTTCATAAACAGTTTTATATGAGGCTTTTTCACGTAAGATTAAATTATACACATTTTCCCATGTGACTATCTTTAGGACCATTAGGTTTTTGGTTTTGTTTTTACTTCTTATTTTAAAAGTTGTGTTTGTTTTTAAATTGTGATCAGTTCCAATCGATTAGAAATTCAGAATCTACTCCAAGGTTAGGATTTGACTATAACTGTGAAACCTCTTTTTTCTCACAAAAAAGAATGATGAAGGAAGCTGCCTTTAAAGCTGACAGAAAGCTAATAAATAAGAAGGAACAGCCCATGATGTAAGTCCATCAGTAAGCAGGGACCAGTGATTATTGGCATCAATATTTTAACATTAAGCATTATTTCTCCAAATTGAGGTTATTGGATTCACCATATATTCAAGAATGTCTAACTAAATGATTTGTTTTAGCCTTGGTTATAGTCTGTTAGACTTTTCTATAGACCTAGCTTGTGGAGATTCTTTTCTTACAAATGCTTCCAATTACACTGAGGATCCTGGAATTCCTTTACACATACCTGTGCATTCACAGTTTATATGCAGCAAATGCATTACTTTTAACAGTGTTCTTTCTTTCTTTTATTTTTTCATATAATGCTGCATTTCAACTACTGTTTGAAATAATTTCATAAGACTCTAATTTATCTTCTATGTTGTTTTCCATATTTTATCTATTTTATCTTCCATATTTTATCATATGTTATTTAGTGATAACAGGAATGCACCTATCATTTGGAGGAGGTACCATATGAGGGGTGGTCATGAAGATTAACAAAATATGGCAAGCTGGGGTAAGAAAAGTAGGCAGAAACTTTCTGGCAAGGTGGGTTGATTTGCTTATTTTTACTGTGTTTTATATGTTTATAAAAGAAGAAGAAACAAATGGTGGATCGCGTTTTTAGAGATGTTCTGTTTAGTTCCAATGATTTTAGCAATAGATTGTATGTTGAACACCTTTTTTTCAAAAAGTATTCCACAATTCAAGACAGTGCTTTTAATGTGACTAAAATGTGAGGAAAGCAAAATTCATCTCAAAAGAATGGGGGGTCCTTTTTAAATTTACTTCCTTATTGCCCCAATCCTCTGCTGACTTGTTCCTGTCTTCCTCCTAGCATGTCATGGGCCAGTCTCCATTGGTATAGCAGTGTAATAGGTGCTGGGTCATAAAATAATTAGACCTAGGTTAGATTTATACTTCTAAAGTTAATTTCAATAGAATGTGGACATTTTGGAGAGTCAGGGAGTCTATAAATTGAAGGTTCAATAATTTTCCTAAATTCTTTTATAGTGGTTCAACTGCCTGAATAATATGGATAAATAATGCTTTGATTTGGAAACCTTCATATACACATGGTAAACCTCTATTGAGGCTGTGGCCTCATTTAGATATCTTTAGTAGGAGAGAAAATAGTGCTAGGGTAGTTTGTTTTATGTCATTGTGTGATCTGTTTGCACTAGAGTACTTCTGATGGTGGATGTCATCAGAATCAGAATTACTCCATATGAAGAGAGTCTGCTCAATATCTAATTGAATTAAATAGCTGATAGTTTATCCTGAATTAGAAGTGAAAACTCAAAAGCCTGTGATACAAGAAAATTTAAATGCTGTTTTTTTTTTTTTTTTTTTTTTTTTTTTTTTTAGGAGCCACCAGATGTAAAATTTTAGGGAGATTGTGTAACACTTTGGGATTTCTGTAAATGGATTTTGACTTGATAGTCTTGAAAGTCCATTCCAGATCTGAAATGACCTTTTTTTTTTTTTTTAATGTCCTTTAAATATAGGCTTGTTCTGGTTCCTGAAATTTCAGCTACTATAATAATTTCTACAAATTAAGGTACTATTTGCAGGAACCTTTTATTAACATGTAACATATTACTGTGAAAGTAATCCATTATCCCAGTAGGACTCACTAACACATTAGCTCAGTTTATGAGATGAGCTGGCTGCCATTCATTAGAGAAAATGTCCCAAAGGGGTGTTGGTGGGGGACACATCAGTAGACACTCATGTTATTTGAAAAAGGAGGTAATTTTGCATTTTTGATTTGTGAACTTGATCTGGAATACAAGATACTTCTAATACACAGCTTGTCCTGGTGGGGCAGGGATGTCTAGATACCTTTAGGTGGTTGGGAAAGGGAGGAATAGGGGCAGATTTTAAAAGGAAGAGGGATATTGAAAGGAATATGTGAATTTAAGAACATATTGAAGGAAAAATTTATTAACACGGTAAATTTCTGGAGCACCTGGTTGGCTTAGTGGTTGAGCGTCTATCTGCCTTTGGCTCAGGTTGTGATCCCAGGGTCCTGGGATTGAGTCCGCATCAGGCTCCCCGCAGGGAACCTGCTTCTCCCTCTGCCTATGTCTCTCCCTCTCTGTGTCTCTTACCAATAAATAAATAAAATCTTTTAAAAAAACAATAAATTTTGATTTGCATATGGCCTGAATTGATACGAAAGAATGTTATGAATGCTTCAAATCCAGAAATGCTTTAGTAGAATCCAGAATGAGGTATTGAAATATTTTCAATTTGAGGTAGAATGCTTTCCTTGAAATAATTTATACTCAAACTTGATTAAGCTGAACAGTGTTTGTTCAGGAAGCTACTTGGTGGTGAGACTTAAGGGAGGAGAGATCTGGGATACCCTAGTTATAGTTGTTTAGAAAATCATATTCTAAAAAACAGAGCCATTAAGTTTAGCCAAGTGATCAGTAATTATTTGAAACAAACATTGTCTATATATACTGTACTTAGAAAATGATATTTGGCACATAATAAATGCTCAAAAATTTTTTTGAAAGAGTGAAAATAACAAGTCAACTTCAGATGTGTATTTGGTATGCACATGTGTGCATTTGTATGTGAATACAAACTTAAGTTTGAAAACATCGAGAGATTAAAGAGGAATGTAAATTATATACTATATTTCTTTATAAATCTTGGGTTCTGGAAATATTGAATAATAATTTTATTTTTAGCTACCTATATTTATATATCTAAAATCTTAAAAAAAATTAATCTTTTCAGATGTTATAATCAGACAAAAAAATAACCTTCATAGATAAAAAGATACCAAAACATTTTTCCAAAGAAGAAAAATGGCCAAAAGTGACATGAAAAGATGCTTAGCATTGCTACTCATCAGAGAAACACAGATCAACACCACAATGAGATATTACCTCACATCTGTAGGAGTGGCTAGAATTAAAAAGACAAAAGATAACAAGTATTAGCAAGGATGTGGAGAAAAAGGAACCCTCATGCACTATTGGTGGGAATGCAAAGTGGTGCAGCCACTGTGGAAAACACCAATTTGAAAATGAAAACACCAATTTAATGAAAACACCAATTTGAAAAGATATATGCACCCCTATATTTATTGCAGCATTATTAACAATAGCCAGGATATGGAAGCAACCCAAGTATCATACTATCCATAGATGAGTGGGTAAAGAGGTAGGTATATATACACAATGGACAATTACTCAGCCATAAAAGAAGAGTACGCTCTTGTCAATTAGAACAACATGGATCGATCTAAAAGATAAAATTTATGCTAAGTGAAATAAGTCAGACAGAGAAAGATAAGTACCATATGATTTCATTCGTAGGTGGAAATTAAGAAAACAAATGAACAGAAAAAAGAGACAAAAAATCCAGACTCTTAAATATAAAGAGCAATCTGATGGTTGCCAGACAGGAAGTGGGGGTGGGGGGTGGGGGGATGGGTAGAATAGATAAAAGGGATTAAGATTACACTTATCATGGCGAGCACTAAGTATATAGAATTATTGAATCATTATATTGTACACCCAAAACTAATATGGCATTGTATGTTAATTATACTTTAGTTTTTTAAAGTCTTCAAAAAAATTTTACCAAACAGAATGCTAGAGGACAAACCCAGAGGTTAGATGATTACTTCTGGGTTACTTGGGGGACAACCAAAGCACAGTGAAGTGCACCTGAATGAAGGAAGCTATGACAAAAAATGTAGCATTTGGTTTAGTTGAATTGTTGGGCTGATTTCGCAACGATTCTAATGGGAGCACTGTGGTCTTTTCTGTATGTGTGTATACTTAGGTGAAGCTAAGTAATGAATGAGTAAAAATGACATCCTGTTTCGGCTGCAGATATGTAACTGTCAGTAATCTAGCCATTGCATAGGAATTTATGAGCAAATTCTGAGTGTACATCTTTTTTTATTGTGTACATAATTTTAATATCAACATCAATATTATAAACTGGGTAATAATAGAGTATGGGAAACTTGGTGAGGCATAAGCATATGTTAATCAGTTTATACTTCATGAGAGGTCACATATTGATTATAAACAAATCTTGATATCTTTAATGTGTGTTAATGGAAGAATTACATTTGGAAATTCTGGGAGGGTGGTATAAAATATAAATTAACAGTGTGACAAGTATGGCATTTAGCTACCCTGGGATTTCATTTTTTTGTTGTTGTTACCTATATCTATAACCTTGATTAGCCAAGATAGTCTACCCACATTTCTCTCTTATGGGATATTTAATTTTTTTTTCATGGCTAAGTCTGACTTAATTAACATTTTGCCTTTCTATTTGTAGAAATAGATGTCCATTTGAGTCTCTAAACATAATCTCTGGTCTCTGAACATAGCCAAGTTACAGTTATAGTTATTTGCTAACTGCTCCAGTGGGTTCTTTTGTCCTTTTATTGAATTAGGAGTTCCAACTATATTAATACTTAGGGCTTTAGTGTTTCACAGAAAGTTATTCCTTTGTATATTTTGTCCTACATGAGCAAGTTGTCCTGGAATTAGAAATTATAACTGTTTGATTAAACAACTCCTGGGATGTCACAAAATTTTATGGCTTCTACTCTGAATAAAAACAAAGGTGAGTTCTCATTTGGGCAGCAAATATACTAAGGTTGAATGCTACAGAGAAGGAGAAAAAAAAGCAAAGGTGAAAAGCATTCAATGTGAGCAAAATGTTTTACAGTAAATTTAAGATCATTAAATCTTTCTCTAATGCCTTTATTTAAATGATAAAAATCATATTAGGCCTTGAAATAATATACTTTGAAAGGCAAAAAGCGAAAGCACTTAAGCCATCATTTTTAAAGACTTTCTTGGAAAGTAAGTATTCTATAAAAACACACTATGTGTATTTTAAAAACGTTAAAATATACATTTCAGTTAAAGTAGATAGTAGTATTATTGCAATGATATCATACTAAATTATTTTTATTCTATATTCTGTAAGTGTTAAAGAAAATTTCCAGAAAATCTTAACATATGTATAGAGGGACTCCTGGGTGGTTCAGTGGTTGAACATTTGCCTTCAGCTCAGGTTGTGATCCCAAGGTCCTGGGATTGAGTCCTGCATCAGGCTCCCTGTGGGAATGAAGGTTCTCCCTCTGCCTATGTCTCTGCCTCTCTCTGTGTGTCTCTCATGAATAAATAAATAAAATCTTAAAATATATATATATATATATACACATATATATATATATATAGTCCATGTTTCAAACATAGACTTCTCATTCCAGAAGACCAGATTTATTGATTTAAAAATAATTTTGAATCCAAAAGAATATGATCAGTATTGCCTAAAAAAATTAAAATGCACCTTTTTTGTGATTATGATCTGCAAGTTTTTGCTTTAATATTTTCTGAAAGTATAAAGTATCAAGATTCTCATTTTTGCAAAACTGGAGTCTTGATGACAGGACAAATAAAACCTTCCTGGTCTGCCACCTTCTTCTTCTGTGCTATTCTTGGGTGGAGGCTAAGATAGCATACCTTCTTTGCAAGAAAGTTTTTTTTTTTCTCTCTCTCTCTCTCTCTCTTTTGACCAGAAGCAGGAACTGTCAGCTCACATGTAATGAAAACTATCCGTGCATGATTTCTAGCCCAATTTGGCAAACTCCAAGGGTCCTTTGAAAGGATAGCTGACATTTCTGATGATTACCTAAATTGAATTGAACCTTTGAATGTTGTCATTTTAAAGCATGTAAGAATCAGTCTAAAGAGGAAAGAGTTATAGCCAGATAATACAATTTCTGTTGATGTGGAAGAAACCATTTAGTCTTCCAATTTGAAAGCACAAATGCATTTGCCATGCATTTTAGAAAATTTATCATGATATACTCTTACTGAAGTAACCTTACCAATCTTTGTTAGTATAATGATAGACATAGAGAGACCAAACACTTTTTGTAGAAGGCACAATTTATTTAAACATGATAGTGATGATTCGTCCTACAAGTGTATTTTAACTATGGAAAAAATTATCTATCTATCTATCTATCTATCTATCTATCTATCTATCAATCATCTATCTATCATCTATCTATCTATCTATCTATCTATCTATCTATCTATCTCTGTGAAATTTGAGATTTATAGTTCTTCAACTATATTGGACCATTTGTAGTGACTAATGAGCAAGTCCCAAAATATAGAGGCTCACTGTAGGGCATTCTCAACGCATGCTTCTTATATTCTTTTACTGTAGAGGGTATTTTGCTTTGTAACATGGAAATTGCACACCACTTGCTCTTATCCTCAACTATGTCATCCAAAATCTGCCCCTACCTCTGCCACTCTCATCGTTCTCCCAGTTTTCTAGATGTGCTGTGACAATTATGAAGCCACAGTGGAAATAGCCCCTCCTCTGCAAAGTCTTTCCTAGCTTCTCCAACTTTCTGACTTCCAAGAAGTGTACCAGTGTGCTTCCCCTGAAGCCATTGGGGTCTGTTTATACATGGATAGACATTCAAAGGAGAAAAAGCATTCCTCAAGAGTAACTATTTTATAAACCTAAGAGCCAGTATAGAAAGAACATTCTGAGGTAATTAATGCAGGGTGGGAGCCGTGATAGTTGTTACACCTCAACTGGAAGTTTAGTTCTTCCTGACTAGAAGAATAGCTCCTAGAATAAACTTATTAGTAATGTGACACTGGTTTAAGATCTAATTTGTAGCTACATATATTCTTAATAGGGACAGAAACTGTTGAAGATAAACTGGAATAGTCCTTTGCAGTTTGGATTACTTTTTTAACATAGTAAGAATGATACA
Source organism: Canis lupus familiaris (assembly GCF_011100685.1). Taxonomy (NCBI): domain Eukaryota; kingdom Metazoa; phylum Chordata; class Mammalia; order Carnivora; family Canidae; genus Canis; species Canis lupus. The sequence goes on from NC_049233.1 coordinate 59,679,187, forward strand.
GCCAGCACATTAACCCTTTGGCCCATTTTGTGTAGATAGAGAAGATATTTACAATCCCATCCTGGAGAAATTAGCATTTAATCTTTGAACAGCAGGGGGTTATCTCCATACAGAGAATCTTCAATTTTCAGTATGCAATTTCTTCATTTTCTCTGGAAGGACACCTGGAAGAATTAAACATAGTTCTCAAATATCAAATTGTGTGTCCTTAAAAGCCTGAGGGAAAGCAGAAGGACATTTTTGACAAGTCATTTTTTTTACTTTGATGAAAAGTTGTCTGTCGTTTTTATTTTGGTTTTATAACAAATTGACCCCTTGTAATGAAGTTTATGTAGGTAGTCATTTTATAATAAGAGTTAGAGGTGACATATAATTATTTTTGATAGCAGTGCTTTTTAGTAGCAGGGTGTGTGTGCCCCGTGTGTGTGGCATTGCCCTAGACATATAACGGGATGATACAACATGGAGATATAACAGGATGATACAATGTGGAGACAGAAGGGTAACTTTTTCATTAAAGCAGAAAAGTTAACTAATTTTCCAGTTCCTAAATCCTGGAGATGAGACCATGTAGACACTTAAAATTGTTGGCTCACGGTACTTATATTAGTTTTCTATTGCTAATATATTATTACAAACTTCATGGCTTGAAGTTTTTCTCATTCTGTAGGTCAGAAATCTGCTATTGGTCTCACCAGACTAAAATCAAAATGTCAGTAGAGCTGAATTTCTTCTCAGGGCTCTAAGGGAGAACCTTTTTCCTGCTTATCTAGTTGTTGGCAGCATTCTATTCCTTTGATTTCCTGCTCACTTGCTGGCTGTCAGCAGATGGCTGTCCCCAGGTTATAGATATTATCACATTGTCTCATGGCCCCCTTCCTCCGTTTTCAAAACCAATGGGTGTTAGAATCCTCATATTGTATTTTTCTAACACAACCATGAAAAATTCTCCACTTTTAAGGATCCGTGTGCTTACATTGAGCCCACCAGGATGATCCATAATAATCTCTACATCTCCTAGTCCATAATCTTAATCACATCTGCAATGTAACATTAACATATACACAGGTTCTGGGTTTGAGACGTGGACATATTTGGGAGACACTTTTTCTATCTACCACAACGCTGAAGAAAATAATCTTAATGGTTCTCAGTTGCCAGAAATTATTTAGCATTAGAAATTACCAGGAGAATATCAGGTTGGGTTGAATTGGGCTAATGAAAAGCATTGAGTAAAAACTTAGTTTTGTAAGTGCTAAAGCCCAAGTCTTTTGACTTCCTATGGTTTTTCTACAGAACCACTGTATTATATCCTCTGACATTCTTAGCTATTTTAAGACATATGTAGTGGAGAATTTCTTCACAGGGCTATCTGCTTTTAAATCTCAGTCTTGACTTACTTGCTATGTGATCTTGGGGAAATCGTGTAACCTTTCAGGGCCTAGTTTTGCTTAGGCAAAATAGAAATACTAATAGCAATCTATTTCAGGGTCTTAGAAATGTCAATATGTTAACATATTTTTCAATTAAAATTATTAGTGCCTAGACTGTTTAAGAGTTATGTATAATTATTGCAGAACCATACATTGCTACTAAGTACACCCAATGTTCTTTACTTAATAAATCTTTTTCTAATATATCATTTGCTCCATCTGAAACTGGACCTAATATCTTTCCTTTCTTTTTTTAATTGATGGCCAGTTAGATGGGTATCGTGAGAAATTGTCTTAAAGTTGACAACATATTTCCTATTTCTCAGGAAAAGGTTACTTTGACCTAAGAGGGACAGCATTTCTCTTTGTTTTTGGAAAAAAAAAAAAAATCTCACTGGCCTTTTTTCTTCCAGCAAAAGTTTAAAGTCAAAATAGTCTTCTGAGATAAGATTGTCAGGATTTTGAGGAACAATTTTTTTCTACTTTAAAGAAAATGCATATGTTTGTTTTAAATTATAGATATAGGTGCATACTAGAAATAATATTTCCTGTTAGGAAATAAAAAGACTGCTTTTCCAGAACTCTGCCTGAATAGGAAACCAGGATTTGGGAAAAGAAAACCATGGTGAGGGATGCCTGGGTAGCTCAGCTATTGAGCCTCTCTCTGCCTTTGGCTCAGAGCTTGATCCCGGGGTCCGGGATCAAGTCCCACATCAGGCTCCTGCAGAGAGCCTTTTTCTCCTGCCTGTGTCTCTGCCTCCTCTCTCTCTCTCTCTCTGTCTGTCTCTCATGAATAAATAAATAAACTCTTTCTTAAGAAAAGAAAACCATGGTAAAGTGCCTGTGACTTGAAGGGAACAAGATGGGCATGAGGAATGGATAGCCCTCTGTGCATCCTTGTGGCAGACTGGGAGTAAGGAATTGGCCAAGAGGCATCGCCTGTATATCTTGGGGACATTCATTTCTAGAGTATAATTTTAATCTTTGCTTATGGTGTGAAATTCCCCAAAGCCTACAGAAATGTCTCATTATGTACTCTGGTTTTCTTTTATCTGTGCTCTGGGAGTTAAAGTCATGCCTGTGCCAGTGTTTGTTAGTAGTTTGTAAAGAGGAAATTAGTTGGTGTGTAGCCCAAGTGAAGACAGAATAGTATGTAGACAGCGCAGGGGATTGGATTGGGCTTCTGGCAAGGGGACAGTTAACATTCAGCACTGATTTACCATCCATGCATATATCCCACAGAAATTCCCAAAACTAGGGGACAAATAGGGCATGGTTAGTGAAAGGTGAGGATGGGCTTGGATGACTGCCGGATGGGTCTTGTAGGAAAGAAGTCTTCTAACAACTTAGGACATCCGAATTACATTAAGAAAAAACTCTTATAGATACGATAGGAATGCAGTTGATAGGGATGTTTTTATTTTGTGAGCATGACTCTAATACTGACTACTTGGTCAGCAGCACGTGAGTAGGGAGGGTGGGGACAGCAGGGGGCTCTGGTGTGGACAGAGAAGCTGCACTGGCTGTAGAAAACTTTAAGTCCACAATGAAACCAATGAAATGTTGAAGAAAAGAAAAAGACTCTCAGATAAGTGAGAGTTTATAATATTGAAGATTATTGTGTTTAAGAAAGCTAACACCTTCCTTTTTTATTGATCCATTAACATGTCATAGATTAATAGTCATCTTAAGCATTTCAGACACATCTTTTTGATAAATTATCTAGCAAAATATTTTGTTTGAAATTTCAGTGAATCACAGCAATATGACAAAGTGTCATTTCAAAGAATATTGTATTAAAATAATCTAATAGTTTAAATAATGTCATTTTACAGGCAGTAATTTAGAGACAAAGTTTCCATAGTTTGTAAGATGCCACATAAAATATATGAGTTAAAAAAAAAACTATAATCTATTTCTAAATGTCTTTGGCTATCATTTGTTGATTACAGTATTGCTAATAAATGCCATCTCATCATTGTGATGGTTACTATTATTTCTGTAATGAATTTGGTTGTGAAAAAGATTATTTTGTTTTCAAAATTAAGAGGGTCATTGAGTGTCTTGGTGCCAGACATAATAGTTGGAATGGGACTGTAATAGGAAGAACATAAATTGTATTTTATGTTCTACATTGAATGTCTTCACATCACACTAGAAAACTTAGTTTCTGTTTTTTTTTTTTTTTTTTTTTTTTTTTGAGAATGGTTTAAAATGCCATCGCTCTTTCTTAGGGAACCACTTCATTGCACATGAGATAAAAAGGTTCTCTTCTTATGGCACCTCCAGGACTTTACCTCTCTAAGAACAACTCCAGGGTTCTGACCTCTACCACACAGACTGAATCAGGTCATGGGCACAAGCAAAGGGACTCCAACATGTATAGAGAACAGCATTTACTAAGGTTGATTCTAAGGAGCACAACCATGCTAAATATGGTTGCATTCATCCAAAAAAGGGTTCATTTGGAATACTGGATTGAATATATTATAGACTTTTCTTTACTGCAAGTATTCTTAGCTTCTTCAATGCACTAGTATATATAGTAAAACTATTAAGAGAAAGTAAAATATAAAGTGTATAGTGTTTTTTTTTTTATATTTATTGATTCATGAGAGACACAGAGAGAGAGGACAGAGACACAGGCAGAGGGAGAAGCAGGCTCCCTGTGGGGAGCCTGATGTGGGATGTGATCCCAGGACCCAGCGAACATGACCTGAGCCAAAAACAGATGCTCAACCACTGAGCCACCCAGGTGCCCCTTAAGCGTATAGTGTTTCTCAAAGTTACTTCATCAGGGTTGAGTGGTGGGTCAGTTGATTCAGCATCAGACTTGATTTTTGGCTCAGGTCATGATCTCAGGGTCCTGGGATGCATGGGGCTCTCCACTTAGCAGGGAGTCTGCTTGTTCCTCTCCCTCTACCCCTCCCCTTGCTTCCACTCTCCCTTTCTCTGAAATAAGTAAATCTTAAAAAAATAATTGATTATATTGATTATTTTATTATATTACTTGATTATATATTATTAGAAGATTTCGTGGCATATTTTTTTTTTATTACTGAGAACTCCCTTAGGTGAAATGTCGTGGATAGGATTAGCAAAGGAACACACATGGAACAGAGCAGCAGCACAAGTTTAGAGGCTGGCAATGACAAAAGTGGAAATCAGACTAACAGAAAAATGGGATATCCTATACAGGATCCAGGTAGCCTAAAGAGAGGGCCAGTGTCCTTAACAATAAGAGAGTTTAATAAGTGATGTACATGCAGCACAGGGATAGATGTATGGAGCAGAGTGATGAAAACATGATTAATGAAGGACTTAATACTCCTGATTTAAGATTGATTGATTGATTGACTTAGGTTCCTCTTGGACAGGAGCTAATCTCAATGGAGCAAGGATAAACCTCGCCTTTGTTTAAAGGCCAGTGCACTGAATTTTATGCTAATTTTTATCATAACATCTTATAAAATATTTTGTGGTAGATTCTTCAAGGTTTAGGGCTCAAAGAGTTGGAGTATGTGGAGGTAAGATCAATAGCTCTTGGTAAGCCAATCTTTATAACAGGACTCCTAAAATCTTACTCTACTCTTTGATGACCTGTTGCACTTTAATAGTCCTGAATGCAATGTGGCCAAGGAGATGACATCTGAGAGCAATGGATCTTGACTTTTCTTGGAGAACTTATTATAAAAACATGTTCTTAGACTGCAGATTTAGAGAGTCTGACCCAGTAGGTCAGCAGTGGAACCTAGGACTCTCAATTTTCGGTGAGCTGTCTAGATGATTCTGGGGTAGAAGGTCCAGGGACCACTCTGAGAAAAATATTCTTAGACCTTTGTGGTAGTCGAAATATCCCTCCTTTAGCTGGGGGAATATCAAACAGGATACTTGTATTATTTAAATCAAAGGAATTCAGATATATTAAGATTCCAGTCAGGTCAAGTATTTAGCAGCCTTTCTCAGAAAGGAAATTATCTTCAATTTGGAGAATAAGATTAGATTAATTCAAGTTTTATGGAGGTTGAGTGCTGTTTTGACTAGAGGGCAGCACTGTCTAAAAGCATGAGGTAAGATCATCTTCCCAAAAGAGCTCCGAAGCAAGAGCAACAAGAACAACAATAAATCAAAGACAGGTTTATTTAAATCTTGGCCTCCAGTCAATGTTGTTGTCATTGACACTCTAGGCTGTTTTGGTTCACACTTATTCAGTTGTTTCCAAAATATTTCCTTCTGTCATTCCAGTGTTCTTAATTTGTCAGAGGATTTCTTTCTGGGTCATGGTTTTATCACCTTGAAACTCTTTGAACTTCATCGATTCATTGAATCTAAACTGACCCATTATTAAGCTCATTCCATTTACCTCAGAGAAGCACAGTTTAGTTTATGAATTTATAAGATTTGATACTGTATTCTTAATATGCTTCCATTTTATTAATTTTGTTTTAAACATAAAGTAAAACAATATGTGGTTAGTGCCACTTTTATAAGTTTATTAGTATTGATTAGTAGCATTACTATTGTTAATAGCATTTTAATAAGTTGAATAGCTCTGAAAATGACCAATACTCAATAGGGAGCTCTTTGCTGTAGCTTGCACTGTATTTTTACTTCACAATTAGTAATCAGCTGCTGTGTAAATCAAATAATTTTGAGTTAGCAAAAACATGTTTCTTTGTTACTTTAAAATATTAATATTTATAAAATAAAAACTGTCTCTCTACTTAAACCTGTCATGTAGCGTATATTTTGTTTCATTTATCCACTTTTCAAGACATAAATAACTCTCTTGTGAAGTCAGCCTTTCTTTGAGCAAAGGAGGTATCAGCTATTTCAGGCAACAACAAAAGCTCTGGTGTATTTTGAAAGGGTTAATATGTTTTCATAAGGTTTAGCTGCAGATGATAAAGGGGAACTTTAGAAATGTTTGCGGTGGACTATTTAATAAAAGGCATTATTAGAAACATTTACTTCTTCACTGATTAGATTTCAAAGGATGGTGAAATTTAAAGGTGTTCATTTATTGCTTTCAAATAACTTATAAAAATAATTTCCTTTCTTCTGAGATTTAAGTACCTACTAATATACATAAATAGTGGTTGTATCAGTTGATACAAGAAAATGAAATGTCTATTCAGTCATTTCTGGTTTGGCAAGTTGCATATTACAAGATACATTTCATATTCTTTTCCAGCAACATAAATATGAATTTATCGTATAATTTAAAGCCATTTTCTATTGTAAAATTTTAAATGAATTGGAAATTTGTTGAAATTGAATTGTTTCTGGATGAGAGAAAGTACTTTGAATGGGGAATACATATAAATAATTGAAAAGTGTGTAAGAGAAAAGCCAAGAATTCATTTGCATTTTTGAATAAAGCCAAACTTTCATTTAATTATACAGTAGTGGGCCTTAAATATATATTTTTAGTCAAGTCTGTAAAACTGCCAGATGCTAAAGTAACATAGATAGGCCAATTATGGATTGTGTTTTATTAACATAATCAGAGATTTTATAAAAGATAAAAAGCTTTCAAGGTTTGGATCAGGAACAGAGGTTTTCAATGCCTCTGTATAGCTTGGTAAAAATGCACATGATGCAGATGCAGAGTAGGGCAAGCAAGTCTTTCATTCCTATTTTTACCAGTTGAAGAAACTTGGGCTCTAGCTCCCAATACCCAATATTGCCCTTTGGGTATATTTCCCCAGGGGAAAATCCTGATAGGACACTGGTAAGGAAATACTTTTTACACCCTGAATGATAATATTTAAAGATACTTAGCTACTCCATCCCCACCTTCCTGTATTATCCATGTTCAGCAAAATCTAAAACAATATATATACATCATGCTACGTTTTAGCTAATGTACTGAATACACATATGAAATCAGTGAAAAGTAATCTAGAATATACGTCGTATATAAGCATTCAGTATGTGCTGCTCCCATAGTTATTTCTCATTTTTTTTCTTAGATTCCTCCTATCAGTCCAGTTTCACTTTCTATTCCTCTACTAAAATTTAACTTGACTTGAAAATATTCAGTGTTTGAATTTCTGTCTATATTGGGGGACTAGATTAAATAGAAACCCGAGTTCCAATTCCAGTTAACTCGTGTGTCTTTTTATAGGATGCTTTCACTTTGGGAAGGACCAAGAGCTTCAGTTGTTATCCATGTGAACTGCAATGGAAAATTCTGGCAGAGTTTAGTTCAATAATTTTTTAAAAAGTTGAAATGTTCTCAAAAAATAACTTGCAAAGGATGAGTGCCTTCCTCTTGCAGTTTTAGTTTGCTTTTGAAACAGCTACAAGAACCCATTCCCTTTGGAAACAGGTCCTGGGACACATTCCCTGTACAACTATCCTTACTGGATCCTTATATAACTTACCAGGAAATAGAGGAAGTAGAGATTTTCTGGAACCTTAATAATCTAATTAACCACAGAAATCCAAATCCAATTATGAGAGAAGCTTCATCAATTTTTATAAGGTGTCATATTATAACAGCTCTGTGTTTTCTCACCCAATCCTTCTCTCTACCCCTTCCTCACAACATAAGTAACTCACATTCATTTTGTTGGACAGCAGTGAGTGTGGACCCATGAGGGAGGAATGAGTAGCCTAGAGGACTACTACAGTTCCGGTGGAGCTGTTGAGATGACAAAAACTGGAAATATCTAAATAGTATTTGGGGGGGAAACGGGCATGATTTTTTGGAGTGACACAGGGGTTGGGGGTATAGTGCGCTTCTAGACATCTCTTCTTTCCTTTTCTTCAGGACTTGGCTTCTTCAGGATGTAGAGGAGCAAGAGACAGAAGGATAAGCACTATCTACTTACATCATTCCTGTTGTAGGTCTTTGTGTTAGTAGTCAGAGGCTACCAGGCTAACATTATCTGGATGCTGATGCCTGAGGTGGCTGGTGTGGGCACAAGCAAGTTCTTTAGAGGCCCTTCCCACTAGATAGGCCCCTGACAAGAAAGGATTGACTTGACTCCTGCCATTCCACTATATCACTGTCACAGCTAGCTTGGCAGCTTGGTTCTGGGTTCTCCTTACTGGTGTATAGTTCTCTTAGAGTATCCCCAAAATGACTCGAATATGGTTCTTCTCTCCCCATCTGAAGCACACTCTTACATTCTTGCATAGCAGTTGGTGGAGTGCGAGCTGCTTCGCTGTAGCCCCTCTGTCTTTGCTCTGCCATCTTTTTCTGTTCCTCTTTTACTTTGCATGGCAGCAATCAGGAAGTTTGTTTTCCAAGCCAATCTCTAAATGAGGAGCTAATTTCCAGTCTCCCCTTCTTGGAGACTTCAGTTTTTAGATGTCATGCTATGCCTCCCTCACACATAAATAAGCTCTTAGCCTAGAGAATAGATTTTTCCTTCTTTCCCATAGAAGCCCTCTTACTCTGTTGATTCTGAACATCCTCTCTCTTCTTCCCAGGAGGTCTCCTTTTTTGTCCTGGGGTGGCAGAAGGGAAGGGAGGATGTTCTGTCTTGGACCTCCAGCACTGCATGAAGGTCTTTGTCTTCAGAGACTTCCATGAGTCTTTGCCCTTGGTCTGTGAGCTTAGTCACCCATTGCTGAGAAACAGGAAATTCCCTGTATCCTACATATTGGTATTAGACTATACAAGGAAAGTAGCAAGAAAACAACCTAACAGATTCTTAGCTAACATTTGACAGTTAATAGCCAATATTCTGCATCTTTTGTCTATCAGATATCTTACATATGTGAAAACATTTAGTGGATTGCATGATCTACGGTACTATCATGATATTTGAAACATCAGTACACATTGGGGAAGAAATTATTAAGGTGAATATAATAACTCAAACCTAAATGCTACCTTTGATATATTCATTTTGTGTTATTATGCAAAGTGATAACCATGGTTACATCAGTCCCATATTTTCACTTTCTTCCCTTAATATGCAGTTAGCACTCCTAGTTGGCACACACATTGGGAAGGGTTCTGGACTAGACACCTGAAAAACTTGAGCTCATATCTAGCCTCCTCTGGATAACTACATTGTTGTGACTTGAGATAGTCCCTTATCTTCTTTGGACTTTAATATTTAGGAGCCTTGTGTATAAGACTTTGGTAGGTTATCTCTTATATTATGCCTAATTCTAATCCTAATTCATTAGAAAATGCTATTGAGTCAGTGATTTAATGTGTTTGCTCAATTTTTGTCAAGTGTCACCTGATTTTACTATGTTCCCAGTAACCTGATATTCCATAATTATTTGGTATCTGTAACTTTTACATGACCCCGTTAAGGTAAATCTTTAGATATTTTGGCTTACTTAATTTGATTACTGCCATATAACAATTTAGAGACAAAGTAATGAACGTATCTTACAGCTAAACAGCTGAGTCATAAAATGACTTTAAACATTATAAGTAGTATTTAACATGAAACTGAGGTGCTTTAATTTTTGTGCAGGATCTCTTTTTAAAATTAAGCTTGATATTGATGTTTTAGTCTTATATTTATTTGAAAAATGTGATATATTTCTTTGAAATATTTAGTTTATAATAAAATGTTTTAAACTAAAAAAAAAAAAAAAGAAATCTAGCTTCCTAATCCATTACCTGGATGGTTTAAAGATCACTAAACCTTTAAGCATGCATATGTAACCAAACCATAAGCATATCAGCAAGTTGGTATTGAGAAAAATTATTTTTCCCTTAGTGTGCTTCTCTTTCATTAATGACACAATTTATATTTATAAATATAAGTTCCATATAAGTCAAGGTGTCCATAAATTAATTTTCTTCAATAAAGAATGTTTTTTCTATTGTCATGCCACATTTGAAATATAGTTCTCTTAAGATAGTTGGATGTTGGATTTATATTTTTAAGTAGTTTTGTTCTTATTTAGCATAGATTATTTAGTTAGAACATTTGTTTGCCATAGAGCAATAATCTTTCTAAAAAACATGACTTCATAAATTATTATATTTTTAAGTGGCATATCATTGAAGGTATCTGGGTTTCTCATAAGTTTTCTCTTTTGGGATAGCTTACCTTTTGGAGATTTTGGCACCAAAAATACTGCCTTTTCAAAGACATCTTTTCTTTTGTGCCTTATTTTTTGTTTGAATTTGTTTTCTCTATGGAGATATAATACTATTTAGAACCAGTGATACTGAAGATTACCTTCTGTTTTGGTATTTTTCAAAATATCAAAGGTTATATGACTTCAATATTCAATATAGAGTCCTAAGAGACACACATTTTCAATACTGAATATATGCATTTAAAATAAATACGTCCACGACATATTTACAGAAATATGAAAGTGCCGGGTTTTTTCCCTTACTTTTAAAATCAAGAACGCCTCTTATGCCTTGACAGATAAAATGTACAGCCTAAAGATCATTCAAAATTCATGAAGTTTGTGCAGACTGAAATTTATTTTAAGTGTGTGAATAAGAAACAATTTCCATTCCAGGTTCTTTTTGAGAAGGCACAATACATAATTACAATTAGCTGATTGGCAGCTATTCCTTCCAGTGATTTAAAATCATTATGCAGTTTGTTGCACTGTCCGCTTTCAAAGTTCTTTGATTGCTAATTTTAAAGAATGATATTCATTTCAAAATGAGAGAAATGTTATATATTCAGAATTGGAAAGCAACAAATCGTATTCATTTTCAATTTTTTAGTTTAACAGAAACTTTAGAATAGATGTGAGCAAGGAAGAAAAAGAGGTTTAATAACTAAAATTGAGACTATCTCTAATTGATCATATCTTGCTGTGTTTATTCAGCCCATTTCAAGGAAATGCGCTCATTTCTGTAGGATTTTTTTAAATAATACATTTTTTTTTTTTATTTCTGAGACTTCCGCCCTATAGTAAGAGAATTTTTTTTTTTAAGTTTTAGGCAGAAAATAAAATTGACTTTTTGTTTTTGTTTTTGTCTCATTAAAGGCCCTTATGTTTAATTCAGAATCTGATATGCTACTTTAAGAAAGTGTATTAAATAATTTATTTCAGCTTTGAAGTTTCATTCATTCATTGCTTCTTTTGGGAATTTTAAGGCTTTCAGGACAGGTGGCACCCAGTTTTTCTTTGTATGTTTCTATATTCACAACCTAGATTTTGTGAACAATTAGAATGTTAATCTTTGTTATTGAACAATATAGATAGCAGTCATGTAAAAAGATTTAGTTGGACTTAATTTACAGTGCTAGTGATTTGTGCTTTATTCGGTCTGACACTATTTATTAGAAAGCAAATACTTTCTCCCAGCCAATAAAATAGGAATTGAAGCTAAACTAAACATTTTCAGAGACTAGTTCAAAGACTAGTTCTAGGAGACTATACATCCCACCTTTGAAATACTTTGTATTTTTGTTCCAGAACCAAATAATAACTAAATCAATTGGTTGTATTACTAGTCATGGGTCTGTTTTTGCCCATATTTTCAACATACTGGATGCCCTTAGGTTTGTAGCACATTTTATTTATCTGCTCTGTCATAAAGTAAAACACTTACGTTCATAGCTTTGAGGAATAGATATGATGATCGATCACAAAATGGAAAACACAAAAAATGAGCAGCAGATGTTGCTTTTTCTCATTTTGCCTTGTTTTACATATCACAAATTAAACTCATATAAAATATTGTAGGAATATTGAACAGTACATACTCTCATTGTTAGATAGCTAACAAAACAATACAAAACAAGCAAGCCCTTGTTTTGCCCAGCTCTTTTTAATTTAATGCCTCTTCTCCCCTACATTGTCCTACTAATGAATCCTATGGGATACTTTCAGAGAAATGGTGTAGAGTGGATTTGGGGTCAGGGGGTAATGAAAAAATAGCAAAACTTTCCTTCACTGGGTCAGAGAGCTTTGATCATTTGGGACTGAATCAAACATTATTATTGGTCTGTTCATTTAAAATAATTGAATTGAGTAAATAATTTAAAAAGCTTGAGATAAAGACTTTAATATTTATTTAGAGGAAAGGTCCTAATCATTTGGTTTGAAGGTTTAAAATTGCAAGAGCATTATATCTTAAGTCACATAGAACATTAGATGCTATGCTTATTTGAAGAGGGACGAGAAAACCGGAATATGGGAAAATCTTTAGCATGTATATCTTATCTAATGTCTTATTTTTTAATATAATAAATATCCTGAAGATTTATTTGGTCAATTAAAATGTTTGGCTTATTATGAAAAGTTCAGACTTAAATATTATGCTTTGCATTTTTGCTGCAGATTTTTCTACTAATATATTTTAAAAGCATTATGCTCTAAAAATCTTATTTCTATGATAATCATATTCCAAGACCCTTACCCTCTATTTCATAGTCCTATTAAGCTGTTACATGTATCACTGTTATATCTAAGTCAGTGAAATAAATTAGGATTCCATAGGAGAAAAATAGAAGAGTGGCATGTCTTCTTCACTTTGTGCTTTCACTACCCAAATTGCACTGTGCATATTGGAAATTATATAATTTTTATAGGCAATGTAAGTATTTGATTATGTATGATAGACACTGTTTAAAGGAAAGCTCACATTACAAAAAAAGAAGCTCACATTATACTGTTTACCGCAATATCTACAATTATAAATTTTCAGGAAATCTAAAATGTGAATCTTTACATCAGTGATTTCTACTCTTGTAACAGACAGATTTTTCTTCTTCTGATAGTCCCATGCAAGCAAACACTTGAATGCTTCATTACATGGATCATTTGTGCTTCCTAGATAACCAGAAGGTGTAACACTTGCGTTGATCAATTATAGGAGACTTCCCTTGAGGCCTTAGAAAAAGAATTCTTGAAAGAAATTCTTATCTGCTTTGCTTGACTCTCTTTGATGACTGATAACACATCTAAAGGCTAATGTGTGTTAGAAGCTGACACACATTTAGGAAAGGTGTATTGTGCCCTAGAGATCTGATGCTTTCCTTCACTGCCTAGAATTCTATCATCCTCTTGTGTCTAGTGAATTTAGAAAAGCCAAGTTAGTGGGCAAACACATAACTGAATTTGTTATATATTTTTAAAAATATTTTTTATTCATTTTAAAGAGAGAGAGACTGTGTGTGAGAGCAAAGGAGATCATTAGTGGGGGGATGCTCAGAGGGAAAGGGAAAAGCAGACTCCCTGATGAGCAGAATGCCTGCTGCTGGTCTAGATCTCCTGAGTCCAGGATCATGACTTAAGCCGAAGGCAGATGCTTAACCAACTGAGCCACCCAGGTGCCCCTGAATTTGTCCTACTTTTTAACATCACAAATATTGTATTTGTCAGAGTCTATCAAAATGATATATTAAAATTGCATGTGAAATATGTTATGGAGAATGTAGTTAAAAGAAATTATTTTGTCTAAAAGTTGTATAGTAGACTTTAAACTTTAATTAGTTTAAAAGTTGGATCGAATTTTTAAAATGTATAAGTTATGAATAGCTGTTTTATCACTTGAATGTTTTTCTCTTTAATGAGAACTTTATTTCTGTTTTTGGTTGATTTACTTTGTTTCCATTGGATTTTGTGTTGCATTTTTTTTTTTGAAGAGTTTAGGATATACTACAATTCTTCTCTCTTCCCATAGCAAAAGGGGGCAAAGAGTTGCATAAAGCTTTCAATAATCTTCTGTTGATGTATGGCACTATTTGGTAGATATAAAATGTCTTAATGATATTAAGATTTATATAGCCTTGGAATTTAAATGATAAAAAGGCAATATTTATATGGATGAGTGGAACCTAAGGTAAAGATAGATGGGAATGGAAATCATTAGTATCTATATAAATAGACTAAAATTTTGTAACCAGCACAGATTAAGAGTAAAAGAGTAGCTGAATGTTACAGGAGCATATAAAAGACAGTAATTCTGGATGTAGAGTGACATATACAGAAAAGAATCAGGAAAATGCCATATTTGATCTGCTTAATCAGAGAAATTCTGTGCAAGGACAAAATGTATACAAGCATATCATAAGATGAAACATTTCTATTTTCTCTGTTGTAAGACATTGAAAAATATTAAGAGGGTTATTGCATCTTTTTATTCCATCCAAGCAAATATATAACTAACTTTTAGAAAACACAGTACAATTAATTTGAACATAACTGTTAATGGATTCAGCCATTATGTGTTCTCAAGTGCAGATTAAACTATTAGAGAATAAGTAGCTATTTATTTATCTTCATCCATCTTGCATTTGAAATATCTCAGTTACAAAAGTGTTTGTTTGTCTCCACATCAATCTTCTGTTATTTTTGCTTTTATTTCTGTTCAGTTTGGTGGGATAAGAAGTGAAGAAATGCAAATATTCTCAGGAGAGGTAGTCAACTCTTTAAGGGAAGTTAACTGGTAGGAACTTTGCAATGGACAACTAGCTGAGACAAGCTGGTGGACAGTGTACATTGTAATAATTAAGGAAAAACACTCTGGAGTCCATAATATTTGGTTTACATCTTGATTATATGACCTTAGTTTTTTAATCCATAAGATATGAATGATTAATGATTATGGTATCTACCTTTTGGGATTGTTGGGACAATCACAGAGATAAGACATATAAAAAAGCTTAGCATATGAAAGAATTCACTGAATCTTATATATATAATAATTATACTTTGGTAGGGGAAAGAGGAGGTGAAATTTTAGAGTGGTCGTTTTTAAAATACTCCTTGGGCTCCTCAAGAGAATGTTTAATTTTTTATTGTTCATTTTAATTATCTATAAAAAATAGTTTTGCCTTATGTGGTTAACCACTGAAATTACCAGATGTTAAGCAGCTATTATCTCATTTGCATCATATTCAAACCAAATAATGCAAACCAAGGATCCACAATTAAGTATAAAGGATTACAGGAAGACAAAGAGGCAGGACCTTAGATCATCATGCAAGGTTCAGTAGGATAGCCAACCTAGAAGAAATTACCCCATGATCAAATATCAAGCAATATATCACAGCAAAGCAGGAAACTATAGTGTTATTTTGTAAATTTTAAAACTCCATATGGACTAAAGTAACAAAGATTCTATCTAGTTCGTGTATATGTATAAGAAACTTTATAAAATAAGATGAGGAGCCATGAAAATCCATGTTCTCTAAAGAAGATGCACACAGGGCAGCTTGAGTGGCTCAGTGGTTTAGCGTCACCTTCAGCCCAGGGCGTGATCCTGGAGTCCTGGGATCGAGTCCCACATCCAGCTCCCTGCATGGAGCCTGCTTCTTCTTCTGCCTGTGTCTCTGCCTCTCTCTCTCTCTCTCTGTCTCTATGAATAAATAAATAACATCTTTAAAAAAAAAAGATTCATACAGTTTTTAAGTTTGAGACACACCTGAAGAGCTTAGAACATATACTGAAGGGAACAGTTTAGGGTGGTGTGCCCAGAGCTATGATTAAGTATCAGTCATCATTGGGCTCTGGGTTGATAGAAAGAGATAGTAGGTCTATATCAGCGAGAAAGTGGCAAGAGCATTGCAAGCATAGTGAGGAGTACTGAAAGGCAAATGTTTCATATTTCAGAATTTACTTATAACCAACCTTTTTTCAGAGCTAAGCCCACCAAACAGTTCGACAGATTATATTTCTCATTCATTATGATCTCCCTTCCTTTGTAGCTGTTCTTTGATTGGGTGGCTAATGATGAAACATGGGACTTGGGGCAGGATTTAAACATGTTGGCTACTTTTCAGTCCATTCTATTGGCAGGCTGTGGACCTTAACCATATGGTAAGGCAGGGCACTTATATTCATTCTAGAGGTTTATTCATATCTGCCTGCTGCAAGAAATTAGCACTGTTCACACTTGTTTAGCCTTAATAAAAATCTTTTTAGCTGAAGCACAGGGATAAGGTCACCATCTGCCACATAGAAATGCCAATATTAAATGAGCAACAGGAGGAAGGTGTCTTTCATTCTTAGGGACTTTTAGAAAGAACTTCAACTAGATTAAGTACTAATTGATTCCTCTCTTCACCAGTTTAGACCATAATTTACATTTTATATTGTCAACCACACTATAACAGCTGTGGAATCTATCAGTGAATCATGCTTGCCATTCCTAGAAATAGCACTACAGGTAACTTTTAAAAATATGAGTGTCTTTGAAATCAGATATCTACTGTTTGTGTCAGACACTGCTTGAAACTTAAACTGAGGCAACTGAGTGAGCATCTGGATTTTTTTGTCACAAAGTTTAGGTAGATTATGGACTAAGAACTATCTTTACGAAAAAGTAAATTTTTAAATGGAGATGTGTAATATTAATGGGATTTCTATGATTAATATAACTTCTTTGGAAATTAAGAAAGTTAATACATATAGTTCTTAAACCCAAATTTTCATGAGTGGGTTGTTTTGAATCCTTGAAAATTATTAGATACCTCAAAAATCAGATTCTATCACCAGAATTTAATTATGAAATGATATTAAAGGTATCTACATGACACTGTTAAATCTACATATCCTGTATATTATAGTGAATGTTCATTTTGTTCAGAATGTTCTGTAAACAATTCACAATTAATAATGGCTGGATGAATGATTTAAAAATGGTTTAAAATCAGAATTCTGAGATTTAAAAAAACATGCATTATATGCAAAGGAATGAATACATTTTATCTGTGTTTTTATAACATCTGCTTTAAAAGGTAGTGTTAAAAATTGAAGCCTGAGGGCATTTGGGTGGCTCAGTCAATTAAGCTTCTGCATTTGGCTCAGGTCCTGATCCCAGGGTCCTGGGATCCAGCCCTGCATCAGGCTCCCTGGTGGGCAGGGAGCCTAATTTTCCTTCTGCCTGCTGCTCCCCTTGCTTGTGCTCTCTGTTTCTCCCTCTCACTCCCTGTCAAATAAATAAACAAAATCCTTATAAAAAATTGAAGCCTAGATCTAAGTTAATGAATGTAACATACATTTTCCTTCATTCCACCACTTTTACCTGGTTTCATTGTAGGTAGCCTTTTGGACGTTACTTATAGCAGTATATTTTCAGTTTTCAAACATATTTGGGCATTTTAATTGAAATAGATTCTGACGTTCATACCTACAAAATCAGCAGACTTTTTTAGTTCAGAGAAAAATGAGACACAACAGGCATGTGAATACCAAACACACAAACATAAACAAACAAAAAGAATTTGTAATCACGAACACAGAAGTTGATAGTAACTTGTCTTCATTTTATTTTGGTTTTAAAAAATTGGTCTTACGGAGTTATAGAAATTAAAGAGAAAATGTCTAGACAGATGCAAGCTCTCATTTGTATTGCTATGGTCGCTAATCTCATTTCTTTGGCTATTTTTTTAACCTTTGTTTCCTAGCAGTCTGTACCAGTTATTCTAACTGTATTAGCAGTGATGATTAGAGGATCTGTTTCAAAGGTGCTCTATGAATAGTTATATTGCGTAAGTGTTACCTTCTCAGTGAGGGAGAATTTTGCCCTTGTATCTTAAGATTGACCTGACTTTGACATAGTTGAAAAACCAGCCAATTCATTTATCATTATGGCTATTTACCATGTGTGTTTGTACAGAGGCCTGCACGAAGATTAGAAGACAAAAAGTTTGAAGTCCACCAGACAGTGCTTTGATTTGTTAAAAATTGAAATTCAACTGAGTAAATTTGAAGATCTAATTGACTTTATTAAGCAATTATGAATTGGGCAGCATCCCATCTAAGCAAATAGAGGGGAATTTTTAGCAGTTGCACAAAAAATGAAAGTTTTTTATAGGAAGGAGGGTGGGGCAATAAGTTATTAACAAAAGAAAAGAAAGGATTGTTCTAGGCAAAATCAACTTTCCTTAGAGGGAAGGGCAGGGGATCTTATTAGGTGAATTTCCTCTTCTTCCTTTAGGGAATGGAGAGAGTGCCTGTGATGGATTACCTCATTGGTGCTGACCAGAAAATTCTAGGTTGATTCGTTTAAATTGCAGTTAAGTCTTGGTTTGCTGTCACAGCAGCAAGTGACTCTACTGTGGACCTGTGGCTTTCTTTTTAACAGATTTTTAAAAATTAGTTGAAAAATTAATGCTTGTATATTTGAGTTTTCTAAAACTTTTTACTGTTGAAATTATTGTTTTCAACATATTTTTTCTTTGGCTAACTTTAATTTTCTTACCTTTCAGAACAATATAGATTATTAACATGAATATGTAAGTTACCCATTTAATGAAGTGGGTTCTATTATTGGTATTTGTACACACTAAATGTCAAATGTCATCACTTAAATGTCCTTTTAATCTTTACCTTTAGACCCTGAAAATGCTTTACTTTGTGAATGAAAGTGAATGAAACCAAATATTTTTCATTCAGAATTTCTCTTAATTTTTTGGTTATTTTATTTGGACTATACCTTTAGATATTCTGAATTGTTTTACTGGAAAATATTCCAATTTTATGCAAAAATTTTTATGCAATTTTTTATGCAAAATCATAGCATATTCAATAGGGAGGATTATGGGACTTACCAAGTTTATAAATCTGCAAAGCAACACAGATATCAGCAGAAAATGCAAAAACACATCAGTCTTAGCTTCCCCTACCATGGACCAGGCAAGTCCAATCCCTTTCCCTCCCAGGGTTTCTGTAAATTTATAAAGACTTGTGATCGTGGGGAAAGGTTGTGTGGTTAAGTTTATCTTGCCAAAATAATTTCTGCTTATTCTGGGGGAGCTTTTTTTTCTGCAAAATATCACTTCACAGAAGAGACCAAGTCTCTGTCAACATCCACAAAACCACCAGGGAAACCAATCATTCTTAAGAGAGGTAAACCTTGCTGATAATTTTAGGAGAGCAAAATTGGGGGGCAGAGTCTATCATATCAATGCAGATGACTTTAAATTGGAACTTAAGTAAAACTAGCTATTAATATATCTCTCAGGTTTGTATTTGGCCCCGATTTCATAGCATTTCACTGGCTCCCCTTTCCTCTTCCTCTCATCATTCTAATTTTCTATTTCACCAGGAGAAAAACAAATACCATTTTTGTACTATAAAAGGAAATACTACTTTTCTACTTCTTACAAAGCCTCACTATTGCTTTGTTGCCTTGCTTCCACCTCTGCAAAAGTATTCTTTTCTATAGTCTGGTATGGCATTTTTTCTAGACAAAGAAAGTTTCAGTTCTAATGGAAATTTTGTGCTAACTTTTAAGAAAGCACTTTATTTATTTATGTTTTACTTTGTTAGTAAGAGATGGTTAAAACAACTGGAGTTCATGCAAAGTGCTCTTATTAGTGGTCCCTACTTTTGCTTTTCCCTCAGTCATTTTATTAGTCTTGAAAATATTAGCCTATTCAAAAAATGTAGGAGTGTTCTGTAATTACAGATATTGGCAAAAAAAATGGAATTAATTATTGAGAGCTTGAAAGCAGTAAAAAGCATGAGTGAGCATTAAGTAAGTATGAAATGAAAGGAAAACAGACCATGAATAGTGTGTTGACAAAGAGGAATGACATAGCCAAACATAAAATGGTTGTCTACGAAAATATACTTTGGGAGGGCATCTGGCTGGCTCTGTTGGTAGAAAATCTGACTCATGATCTTGAAGTTATAAGTTCGAGCCCCACATTAGGTATAGATATTACTTAAAAATAAAGAATCTTGAAAGAAAGGAGAGAGAAAGAAAGAAAGAAAAGGTATATGGGGAATCAGAAAAAAAAGCCTATTTTTAAACCCAAGAATACTTTTGATGTCAAAATAACTTCATGCCTTATTCATTTTATTCTAAAGTTCATGTATTTGAAAATTAAACTTAGTGACACATTGATTTTCTTTAATGTAGCCAAGGAAATATACTTTTATTTTTCAAAGACTCTTTATATTTGGAGTTAGAAGCTAATAGAATAAATTGAAACCTTTTTTTTTTTTTTTTAAGAAAAAGAGTATATAGGCTGTTTTTGCATTTGGAATCAATGAATGCAGCCATTTTAGCCAGTATACTCTGAACAGATCTCAAAAGAATCTTCATGTTTTGCTACTGTTAGAGTCATAATTATCAATTAACAAGTAATTCCCATCCCACATGTAGCAGCTTGGAGTGTATCCTTGAAGTTAAGGAACTTTATCTCTCTGTTGGTAAAACTAAACTTTCGAAGGCATTACTTAATTCTTCATAGAAGACAATATTTACAAAACAGTGCTTTGTTATAATTTATGTACAAATTATTTGCTATTCAGTTAAAATGTATGCTTATTGTACCAATTGCAAGGGCAATTCCAGATTATTTTTGAGTATAAAAGACAATATTTTCAGATCAATACAATTTTATTTTATTCCTTTGAATTACAAGTAATAGAGATTAACCTAAAAAGTGTTTCTAAAGCATTATGCCATTTAAAAGTACTTGGTTTTGGATTTAATAGGTGAGTCAGTACAGACATAGGTCATTGATTGTTACATACACCAGTGCAGCCAAAGTACTAATATATTTATTCCCCTCAGTAACTTTTCTCCCTTAGATTCATTCATGTAACAAACACTTATTGAGCACCTTCTATTGTTAGGTCTATGCTACGCACTGGAAAAATAAAATCAGTCGTGCTCTCTCAATGATTTTCCAACTTTATCAACAGGCAAGATAGGGATTGTTGGTGATATATTTTGGATTAAAATATGCTGCCCTGATTAAATGGGGTACAAAAGATGGAGATCGACAACAGATTGGACAGTTCTACAGGCTTTCCAAAGCAAGTGATACCAGCTGGACATTAAAGGATGTGTCATTATGAGTGCAACAGCTGAGAAAGGCATTTTCATGAAGCGAGGTCATTGTGAGACAGACGGCATGGGACACAACCCTGCACTGCCAGGGATATCAAGTAATTCAGTTTTTCTATGAAAAAAAGGTATATGGGAAGCCAGAGCTGAAGATGGGGTTATAGAGATAAGCAAGAATGAAATCAGGAAAGGCTTTATGATTTAAACTAAGGGCTACGAATGACAGCATAAGAATAATGGAAAATCTTTGAAGTCTTTTGAGCAAAAGAATGGTATCAGATTTGTATTTTAGGAAGTTCATTCTGAAAGTAATGGGAATGTAAGAGGTGAGGGGTTGGGGAGTGAAGCTGGGGAGTTTAGGTAGATTTGAAATACAGAAGCAAAGTGAGAAACCTGTTAAGAGACTATTTTAGAGTAATCTGGGTAAGAAATTAGAAGTCTGGACAAAGCAGTAGGAGTAGGAATGGAGAAAAAGTGATGACTAGACAGTTGACTCCATATGATCTAGGGACCAAGTGGAAGTGTGATAAATGATGAGAAAGGACTTTAAAATCATCCCCTTCATTAACTACAACTTGTATAAGTCTTTCTTCAATGTCCATCAGAAGATGTGTTTGCTTGATATTTTAACAAATTGTACAATTTAAAACCAAAAATAATTTTGTATTTGATAATTTTAATAAGAACTTATTTGCATCCAGTGTGTAATTATATATATATTAGCTGTGTAATATAAAGATGTTTGAATGAAAATGGGCTTACAAATGAATCATAGCAGTCTTATTCCCTTTATTATGTATTTTTCAAAATCAGTAATTATCATTTTTCAATTTCTTTTTAAAAAATAGATCTTAAAATGTTACAGAATTCATAGTGGGGGTTCAATTTTTTGTGGAGTTCTACTTTCTGATACCTGTCCTCCTTAGGGTTTTCATTGTGACAAATGTGACAAACTGTGCTGGGGAAAGGGCCATATTGTAACTTACAGTGATTTTTACTACCAAAAAATATTTATTAAATAAGCAACTTCTACTTCTTTCAGATCTTCTGTAGTATGATTTACTGAGTAGTGGGTGCAGAAATGCTACTTCTGACTCTCTTAAGTCTGTGTTAGTGTAAATACTTTCTTGCTTATCCAGATAGTGTCACCTTTAAACAATGATGTTTAAAAATGTCATCCTTGCTGGGGCACCTGGGTGGCTCAGTTGGTTAAACATTTACCTTCAGCTCAGGTCATGCTCCTGGGGTCCTGGGATGGAGCCCTACTTTGTCTCCCTGCTCAGTGGGGAGCCTGTTTCTCCATATTCCTCTTCCCTTCCCCTGTGGTCATGCATGCTCACTCTCTCCCCCACCTTTCGAATGAATAAATCTTTAAAAAAATGTCACCTTTGGGGTGCCTGGGTGGCTATCAGTTAAGCATCCAACTCTTATTTCTGCTCAGGTCATGACCTCAGGATGGTGAGATCGCCCTGCATCAAGCTTCACACTCAGCAAGGAGTCTGCTTGAGATTCTGTCCCTCTCCCTTTGCCCCACCCCGCCCAGTCTCTCACACACTCTCTCTCTAAAATAAATAAATCTTTAACATTAAAAAAAAAAGAGTCACCCTAAATAACATAATTTCTATGACTGTTTATTGCTGTGTCAACTTTTGTTGGTTTACTGTTCCTATCTCCTCAACCGAAGAGTTATTTAAAATAGGAAATTAATATGAAAATTTTGCCAACACATTATTTAGATTACAATGAGAAATACTGGGTAGCCATGTAGATTTTTTTCAGATACAGGGATATGTGTCAGCATTAGCTTATAACCTGAGTTTGTTTATTTTCTTATAACTTTGCAATCAACCTTATTTTCATTGACACCAGATTTTCTGTGAGTCTGCTGATTGCCTAAGACAACAAAGAACAAAATAAGAATTTGAGCAGAGAAGATATTAATCCCAATTGCTTGGCTCTTTTGATAGCACATATGAATTATTCACCATCCATATTTAATAGCATATGTTATACTCCTTAATACATCTATAACCATCCATTTCCAGAGGGAAAACTGTCCTGCTGCTTGTGGTTGTTTAGTTTTTCAAGGAAAGCTGAAGAGAGCTATTGAATATTTCCCCAAAGACCTACTATAGCCTAAATCTTACTACTTTAGCATATTATCCTTTATTCATTGTGTTTTCTGAAAAGATTTCCTGGGGAATCCTATCAGATTTTTTAAAAAAATTAAAAACATTCTATTTTGAAAGTTTTCTAATTGATTCTTATACTCTTGGATATTAAAATTTTATATATATTTATATAGGTAAGTTCATATTTATATCTTTGAAATAAGGAAATGATATCTGATTAGATAATATTAAGATGGTATTCAATGAGAAGTTGTCAGAGAGGGAGAAAAAACATGAGAAACTCTTAACTATAGGAAACAAACTGAAGATGCTTGGAGGTGAGGTGGGGGGGGATGGGATAATTAGATGACTACCATAAAGGAGGGCACATGATATGATGAGCACTGGGTGTTATATGCAACTAAGAAATTATTGAACACTACATGTGAGACTAATGACATACTATATGTTGGCTAATTGAACTTAAAAAAAAAGATGATATTCAAGCAGTTGTATTAAAGGAGCAGTGAAACCTCAATAATAATAATAATTATTAATTAGGGTTATTGGGATTTTTCTCAAACAGCAGAGAAGTTTGTGTCAAAGTGTATTTCTTTAACCTAGAAAATGTACTGGTTTTTTTTTTTCTAAATTATTTCTGTTATATTTCAATCCTTAAATAGATTATACATTTTTAGACAAGTATGAAATTATAGGTACAGAATTTAGGAGTTCAAAATGCTTCTGTTATTGACAAATAACTTAATCACTGGAAACATTTATCACTTTTATTGGCATAGCTGACAGACAGCAGACTGCTGCTGTCTTGCAGGAATCAGGCTGCAGAAGCATGTCATAATTCAATTGAAACACATTTCTCCTAACAGGAAAACTAAATAGCATCAAATACCCTTGACTTTACATAGTGTGATGACAACAACCTTGACTAAACACAGATCATTTGCTATAGCAAAAAAGAATCGGTCTAAATATCTGTATACTAAATCCTTAGTTCCAATTATGTAAACTAGTTATAGTTTTAGAATCATTTATTTTGATGGTACCTTAGCAATGAGATAATTTGGTTTCTTCATGTTATAGATGAAACCATTTGAGTCCCTTAGAGGTTAAATGAGTTTCCTAAGATCAAGCAGCTGGTTAGTGACTGAGTAGAGATATAATGCAGATTCATGATCTCAGCCCAGTACAGTATTCTTTATGCATTGCATTATACTTAATTATTTTTAGGCATACTAAACTAATTGAATGATTAGCAATTTTTCTTTAGCCTTTAAAATATGTATCTTTTTCTTTTATGGGAACTTTATGTAACTTTAAAAACTTCTAAATTATCAGGTGCAAAATACACTAGTGAGATTTTTTTGGAAACTCGCTGTATGATATTTACATGAAATATGGTGATAACTTTGTATGTTAGTCATTTTGTTATAGTCATTAATTCTGAAAAGTAATTCTTATGGAACTTAGAGAAGGATTTGTACCATAAATATTAGTAGATTTGATTATAACAGTCAGGGAGGTTTTATAGGGATAGGGGCAATTATATTGAAATATACTTAGATGATAAAACATGAATATAAAATGAAAGTATTTAATATGAATATTTGTTTTAGAAAAATAACACAATTACAGCTACATTTCTGCATAATAGGCAAAGAAAAGCTATAGTTCTTTTGAACTATGATATGTGATCCAAAGGAGCTTTATATTTTCCATGTATGCTGCCATTTTTCTGGTTGGTAGAAAATGTAATTAGCAGGCACAGTTTTGCTATTTTATACTTAATAAAATAGCTTTACTTTTTTGGGGGGCCAAGACTGGTGATATGTGTATAAAGCACTGTAATATAAAATCCATAGATTTCTATTTATGCTGTTTTATGATTACATGAAATTCAATCCTTCAGCCTTTTAGTAATGCCGTTGATGAGTTTTGGTGGATCTCAATTTTGTGTCAAGGTTTTCCCTGGGAAAGATGTTGCCTGGGGAAAACCATGCCATAGTATTTTAGTGTCCTTCTCCCTAAAATTGTTAACAGGTAAAATTCAGGTAAAAGTAAAAAAAAAGAAATAAAATGGAAACAGCTTTGAAGTGAAAGGACAAGTGTTGTGACCAAGGGAAAATTTTTGTTTGAGTGAGTATGGGAGCCAAAGTCTGTGGATCATTACTCAGTAGTGACAGAGTGTTTATGAGGCTCACTTCCTTGTGGGGTGTCCATGGTATTACTATCAAAGGAGCATAATGGAAATGCAATTTGACAAAGTGGCAGGTAAGTGAGCAGATTGTGGAAACCCACCAAATTAAAGGGTCTTCACTCTAAGCTATAGATGAGAGAAAGTCACTAACGCAGGTTAGGCAGGAATCTTCATGAGGTGGTTTGCAGAATATACTTTCATGCTTACTTTTAGTGTTGGAGCCCCCTTGACCAACCTTGAGTGGGTGAGAAAGGCCTCAAAAATCCATTCCATCATATCTATTTCCACGAATTGGCAGTGGTAATTCAGAGCCAGTGTTTCATGGAAATTAGTACTAGTCATAGCATCATATGTTATACTCCTTAATACATCTATAACTATCCATTTCCAGAGGGAAAACTGTCCTGCTGCTTGTGTTTGTTTAGGTTTTCAAGGAAAGCTGAAGAGGGCATTGAATATTTCCCCAAAGACCTACTACAGCCTGAATATTGCTACTTTAGCATATTATCCTCCTTTGTGTTTTCTGAAAAGATTTCTGAAAAGAAAGGTCAAAGCCACTGACCATTCTAGGATTTAGTCTGCTTCTGACCAACATGATAAATGTGCAGATGTCTCCCCTCCTTTCAAGCCTCACTTCTTCATTTATAAACTGGAGGTAGGGCAGCCCAGGTGGCTCAGCGGTTTAGCACCACCTTCAGCCCAGGGCGTGATCCTGGAGACCTGGGATCGAGTCCCATGTCGGGCTCCCTGTGTGGAGCCTGTTTCTCCCTCTGCCTGTGTCTCTGCCTCTCTCTCTCTCTCTGTGTCTCTCATGAATAAATAAAATTAAAAAAAAATAAACTGGAGGTAGTAATAACAGTCCTACCTCAATCATAGCATTTTTACGAAGATAAAATGGGATGATTTTATGAATGGAGATTGTCATTATTTTTCACTTGATGGGAACACTGTTCTTTTATAGTCTTTTGACAAACAGCTTTGACAGCCATCTTATAAGATATATATAAGATATATAGCCATCTTATATCTTATAAGCCATCTTATAAGATATATGGTGATAAGATAAATCACCAACATGGAAAACACATATACAATGTGACTTAACACATAATAGCAGACATAATATGACTTATGTATAGGAACAATATCATGTGGCTTACACATAACTGACCCTGCATTGTTTTTATCGGTCATTTGTTCAGTCAACAAATATTTATTGATACTATATGATAATTATACTATATAGTGCTTTAGGTGTTGGGATACAGAATTAAATAAAAAATACAAAAAAATAGTTTCATGGAGCTTGACTTTTGGTAGGGAAATAGCAAAATTATGTAGAACTTTTTAGGATTATATAGGAAATGACAGATTAAAATTAAATAAGTGTTATTTCATTAGTCAGTAGAAGAGATACTACCCATTAGAAGGAAAATCTGTATTATTATTTTTTTAAGATTTATTTATTTTAGAAATAGAGTGTGAGTGGAGAAGGGGTAGAGGCAGAGAAGCAGACTCCCCACTGAATGGGGAGTCCTTGCTGGGTCTCAATCTCACGACCTTGAAGATCAGGACCTGAGATCATGCATGACCTTGGGCAAAATCAAGACTCTGATGCTTAACTGACTAAGCCACTCAGGCGCCCCAAATCTATTATTTTTTAACTGTCAAGAAATGTACAGCCACTCTAATCTCTCTAAGATTAAAAAATACAAAGTCTACTTCTTTTGATTTTTGATGAAAATGGATAGCAAGCATAAAGATACAAGTTCTCATCTTTGCCTTTTTATTTAGACTGTATTTGAAAACTGAATATAAGAAAGCTCTAAATAGATAAAAGTCTTAAAATTTTTGGTGCTTCTAATGATATTTTTACAACATCTTTTACTTCCCTTATAAATAATCTCCTGCCCTGTATTTAACCAAGTTATTCTGACCTGTTTAACTTTTATGGAAAAATGTAAAGACTGTTTAAGAATAGCTTAAAAGTCCTTTCCATCAGAAGTATAACTTCCAAAGTCTATTATCCTCAGATTAATCTCTTGACATGCTATGTGGGTAGAGGATATGAAAGAGGTCATGGATTATGATTTTTAGAAAACCTTTGATTGCATTCTGTGGGAGACTTGTTTTTATCAACAGAATTAAACAGTGCCTGTTGTTAAAGTATGAAAACATTAAAGGTTCTCACAAATGGTAGAGGTGGATTTGGTGTGCGGTTAATCTGAGAGGTTGTTGAAGTAATTTTCATTTGGGGGGCTTGTTCCAAATATAAATTATTTTATATATTGGTGGTGTATGTCTCTATTTGTTTTTTGGGAAACCTGAATTCCAAGTTAGCTTTATCATATGTGATTTAGAAGCTATTTTTCTTCTTTGAGCTTGTGTTTCCTCATCTAAAATAAAGTGGCCAGATAAATGATGTCTGAATTCTTTGTTTAGGTTCTTACATTTCCACATACAAACAGGTGTTTTCGTTTGTTGATTTGCCTTATTATCCTTCTGCTTAATTTTAAAAAGTAATTTTCCTGTTTTCCATTCCTGATAATAGGTAGATGTATTCTTGCTACAGGGGATGAATTTATATTTATAGAAAATATGTAAATATAATTATTGAAGTTTCCTTTATAATGCTGAAAGTTACAGGAAGAACTGGCAGGTTATAGGAAAAAGAAGCTGAATAGTATTTTGAAAGGTGATTATTTTTCAGAAAATAGTTAAAATAGTTTTATCTAAAGTAATGATAGAGTTGAACATCTATATCTTAATTAGAATTCTAATACTTTTGCTCTTTGAACACTGTGACTTCTGGATTTAATTTTTGAACATAAACCTACTTATAGAATGCTCCTATTCATCTATGGTTCCAGATGTTGCCAAAATGCATAAATACTCAGGGAAGTATGTGCCATATTTGTGTAAGGAGGTGACACACAATTAGCTTTTATTTCAGAAGTAAAAATCACCATGACTGTCATCCTAGATAAACAGTATTTTCCATTAAGTGACTGTCACCAGAGAGCCATGAAAAGTGGAAGTGGGGTATTTTATGTTCCATGGGAACTCTCCAAGAAGAGCCAAGGAAATACCTGGAAGCCAGTTGATTATTTAAAAATAAACCCATTTATTTAAAACACAGGTAAAGTCCAATTGGCATTTTTGTTTCCCCAACACTGATTTATTCAATTTTTTTCCTTGAGAAAATGGTGGTATTTTGAAGCCCATGTGTAAGAATTTGATTTGTGGAATTGCCATTTTGCCTATTATGGTGCCATAGTATTTGATTTTCATGGCAAACTTATCAGTTTATTTTCTTTTGTAATCGAACAGTGGAAGTCAAAGAAATCTTAGAGGCTGTTCAATTGACTAGCCAGGTTTCTCTAGGTAAGTGGTGCTCTTCCACAGATTTTTTTTTCTAAGTGTGTGATATGATTTTAGAGGATTCCAGATAAGCCCAAGTATCCATCAGTACTTCTCTGATAGGTATAATGGAATATTAAATCCCACTCTTAGCGAATTTGTTCTCTAAATGATGGTGGTTCTAGGAGTATATTTTATCAATTTTAAAAATATGATGTCTTTTCTTCTGAAAGACAGATCCAGGTTCAGTATTACAATATAGTTATTAGGAAAAGGAAAGTGTTAATATGGTGGTGGTATTCTTAAATAACTATAGTTGTTAGCTGAATGTGAATGTGACTACTCTGAATAAGAGTATGCTCAGCAACATGCTAGTCCTATGAGGAGATGGAGCAGTAGCAGTGGTCTTTATCTACAAGGACCTTTTACTCTACATGGAAGAATGAAACATAGATGTTTACAGAGATAACTATAGGTATTGAATAGATAGAATTTACTACATGCTGGGTGCTATGCTAAAATCTTTCTTGGGTCATCTCATTAAGTAATCAAAAGAGTCCTATGAAGTGGTACTACTGATATTTCTATTTTGTAATTCTTAAGACAAACATAGAAAAGTTAAGAAACATCTCCAAAGTCATAGGGCCTATATGCACATTGCAGAGAGAGTCAAAATCTAGGAAATCAGACTATAGTCTGTGTTTTAACCTGAATTCATCAAGGTCTATAGTCTAGAAAAGAACTTTTGTAGGAATTCAGAGATGGCAGTGATAGTTAGGAAGAGATCATGGAGAGAAGGGATTTTAGCTGTGTTCAGAAATGTGTCTTGTATTAGCTCAGGCTGCCATAACAAAATGCCATAAAATGGGTGGCTTAAAAAAAAAAGACATTTATTGTTTATAGTTCTTGAGACTGGAAAGGCCCAAATCAAGGTTAGAATGGTTTTAGGTTGGTCCCCAGACACATGGCAAAAGCAAACACAAACCTACTCTGGAAGAATGCACTTTAATTTGTTAATATTTGACTTATGAATGAAAATGCTTTCATTATAAAAAAATTCAAACATATAAATATGAAAAGAGTAGTACAATAATCATTCATATGCCCATAACTGAGATTCAACAGTTGCCAGTATTTTGCCAAATTTGCTTTATATTGGTCTTATGTCTCTGTCTCTGCCTTTCCATTTCTATTTCACGTTGAACCATTTGAATATAAGTTGCAGATATCATGATACTTTACCCATAAATATTTCAGCATATATCTCCAAAAAATACTCTTTCATACCACACTACTATTATCTTCATCACACCTAAGATAATTAGTAATAGTTCTTTAATATCTCATACATAATCTATATTCAGATTTCCATGAATGATGCTAAATCATCTCTTATAGTCATTATTTTCCCTAACTGGGATTCTATCATACATTAACTAGTTTACACACACAATTAATACACACCCACACATGCATACACAAATTATGTATGTGTACTATATATATTTTATACACAGACACACATACATATATGCCTGTAGTAATTGTAAGTTCTAAATGCTCATAAGTTTACAGTTTTTGGCAAAAATTCTATTATGTACTTCCATTTCATCTCATCAGAAGCTGTAAGAAATTAGGATGTTGCACTTTTAGTGAGGCTAACTAAAGTTGATCGCTTGGATAAGGTGGAGATTACCAGATGGCCTTGTAAATATGATTATTTTTGTTTCCTTTGCCATTAGCAAATTATCCTTAGGGTGATGCTTTGTCTCTAGTTGAATATCATGTTTCCAAATAACTCTGTACCTATTAGTTTCAATATCCTATAATGATACAAGCCAAATCAGTTACGTTATTGAGAGTTGATATTCATCAGCTGATATTTAATACTTATTAGCTGATGTTCTGCTGTAATGATGAATTTTCCTTCATTAACTGGAATGAACCAAAGTTCATCATAAAAGGTAAAGGATTTTTTTTTTCCTCTTCAAGTGCCAATTCTCAGAGATATGGGCATAATAGTCACCTCTAATAAGGGCAAATAAATGTCTCTCCTCCTTCCTTTTTTTTCTCTCCTGAGCATCACTATAGGTTCATTTAAAAGAATATTCCATGAGTTATAATAAACTACAGATATTGACTGTTCTTTCAAAGGTCACATTGCCCTACACTGTCTCCTCTAGCTTGTTGACACACCCTCATTTGATTTTGAGGGCTTCTTTCTCAAGCATAAGAAGTCTTAGGCTGTACTTGTATTTACCCTACCCCATACTTGGAATTGGGCACTTATCCAGGTAACCTCCAGAGTTTAATGACAGACAGTTCCCTTGGATAACTTTACCAGGAACATGGACTCTCTCTCTCTCTCTCTGACTCTCTCTCTCTCTCTCTCCCTGTCTCTCTCTCTCTCTCTCTCTCTCTCACACACACACACACAATAAATAATAGTATTAGTAACAACAAAGTATATGGTGAGATAAGTATCACTGGAGACAGGACAGAAAATAAATTCTAGAATCTGATTTTCAAAGACTATGAATATTATAATTATCATATTCAGAAAAATACATATAACTACATTGACAGGAATAAAAAAGAGATCAATGGCTTATTAAAGGAACAACAACAAAAAGACTATCAAAAATAACATATATATTTAAAATACATTAGATGGCATTAGTAGTAAATTAGACATAGCTAAGACAATTAGTAAACCCAAAGATCTGCAGAATATTCATAGTGCAGATGAGAAAGAAAAAAGTCTTAGATACAGCCTATATAGGAAGAAGGCATAATATACATTTAATCAGGGTACTAGAAGGTGAGATTAGAGAGAATAGAAGAAAGGCAATCATCAGGTAATGTCTAAGAGGTTCCCAGAAATATTAAAGACATGAATCCTCAGATTAGGGAAATCCAACAAATCAAAAGAGAAATTCATACCTAAACACATTACAGTGAAACTTCATAATGTCAAGAATAGGCAGAAAAGTCTTAGGAGCAACCAGACAAAAAATACAGATTACCTAAAAAGAACAAAATTAGACTGACAGCTAACTTCTGAATAGAAACAATGGGAACCAAAAGTTTGTGAAGTAATATCAGATTTCTGAGAATTTTATACTCAGTAATATTATTTTTCAAAAACATGGGCAAAATAAAAACATACTCAGACCACAAAAGATGAGAAATGTTTGCTATTCAATACATCTTTACTAAATGAAGTTTTAATGAATATAATTAGGAAAAAGAAAAAAGAGCCTTAAGGTGAAGTCCGGGTTAGAAAAAGAAGTGTCAAAGAAAATGATCAATATATGTATGAATAAAACAATCATGGGTTGTATAAAATTAAGCTGATGTCTAATTTGTAAAGTTATAAACAAGAGCTAAAATACTAGACAAAAGTAGCACGTAGATCTGAAGGATGGTGACTGGAATTAAAGCAGTCTATTATCTTTGCATTCTTTTGGATAAGTTAGATAATGTTAAGTTAATGTGTATACTATAATTTTTAGAGTGACCATAAAAAGAATAGATCTAAGGTTTTGGGGAAAATGAACAGAGTAAACCTAGAATGGTAAGTGTAAGTCCAGGCAAGGAGCTTGAGCAGGTTGCAGTTCTTGCTTGTATAAGAACATATTCTTTAAAATTTTTACATTAGGAGTGGTGAAGAAGATGATGGAAGAGTAGGAGGACCTAGGCTTGTCCATCCCATGAATACAACTAGATAACTCTCAAATCATCCTAAATATTCCAGAAATTGACTTGAGAACTGACAGAACAAAGTCCACAACTAAAGGAGAGAAGAGGTCATATTGAAGAAGGTAGAAAGTGTGGAGACATGGTGTAGGGGAGAAATGGGTCCTAGTTGCTGTGGAGGGGAGGAGGCTGTGGTTGTGGAGAAGGGAAGAGAGAGTGGAGCACAGAGGGAAACAAACAAGGAGAACATTTCCCCGTAGCCATTGGCTTAGAAAATGAGAGGGGCTGAATTTCATGAGTTCTTGCAACCAATGATGCTTAAAGCCTGGAGTTATAAAGATTTTATTTATTTATTAGAGAGGGAGAGAGTGAGCAAGCGAGCAAAATTGAGGGGAGAGGTAGAAGCTGGCTTCCAGCTGAGCAGGGAGCCTGATGCAGGGTTCTATTCCAGGACCCTGGGCCATGTTCCAAGCCAAAGGCAGATTGTTAAGTGACTGAGCCACCCAGGTACTCCTTAAAGTTGGAGTTTTAAAGGTCAGCAGGAAAAAAAAATAAAGGTCAGCAGGCTTGGCTGGGATAGAGCCCAGAGGGCACTGGACTGTTCCTGGAGGGAAGGCAGGTGAACAGGCAAGACAGTGTGGAAATAGCAATCTGAAGAGTGCCTAGGTCACACAGTGGGAAGACTATTTGCTCTTCTCAGAGCATGCCCCTGAGAGGCAGCATGAATAGAAATGTCTGGGAACAAAGAAGCTGGCTGGCGCCATTTCCCTCCCATACTACCCCCATGAACTTAGGTGGAACTACCTTTCTCAGTCATCCTTACCTCAGTTCTAGTGTGGCAGGCCACTTCCACAGAAGACCAGCTCAAGCACTGCCATTGGAGTTTTGCAAAGCCTCAGTTCTTGTGGAGGTGGTGACAGATCTCATTTCACAAGCAGGCCAAATCACACCTAATTAAAACTCACCATATTTAGACCAGGGATTGAACACTTCCCACAGCAGGCAAGTGGAAGCTCTGCAGATGGACTGGCCTGAAGGATAGAGCAGCCAGAGCACAGTAGCAGAGCAGATGCAACATGCACTGGAAGCACTCTCAGAAGCACCAGGCCCTGGGCACTACAGGACCTCTTTTGCAAAAGGCCATTACTTTCAGAAGCAGGAGACATAACTGAATTTTATAACAAGAGAAGGCAGCAGAGGAATTTTTTTAAAAAGATTTTATTTATTTATTCATGAGAGTAGAGAGAGAGAGAGAGAGAGAGAGGCAGAGACACAGGCAGAGGAAGAAGCAGGATCCATGCAGGGAGCCTGACACGGGATTCGATCCCGGTCTCCAGGATCATGCCCTGGGCTGAAGGCAGCGCTAAGCCACTGAGCCACCCAGGCTGCCCCCTCCCTTTTTTAAAGATTTTATTAAGACAGAGGAATTTATCCCAAATGAAAAAAACAGGCTAAGTCCACAGAGATCTAAGCAAAACAGATGAAAGTAACACACCTGCTGGAAAATTTAAAGCAATAATTATAAGGATGCTCATCAGGCTTGAGAAATGAATAGAAGACAGACATTGTCATAGAGATAAAAGAGTTAAAGAAGAATCAATCAGAGATGAAGAGTGTAATAAACAAGATTAGAAACATGCTTGATATGATGAACAGCAGCCTAGAAGAAACAGAGGAATGACTTAATGACCTAGAAGACAAAGTAATGGAAAGCAATGAAGCTGAGCAAAAGAGAGAACAAAGAATCATGTAACATGAAAATAGACTTAGGGAATTCAGTGACTCCATCAAACATAACATTCATATAGAAGTCCCAGAAGAAGAAGAGAGAAAAGCAGGCATAATATTTATTTGAAGAAATAACTGCTGAAAACTTCCTAATGTAGGGAAGGAAACAAACATCCAGATCCAGGAGATAGGGAACTCCCATCAAATCAATGAAAGAACTCACACCAAGAAATATTGTAATTAAATGTGCAAAATATAGTGAAAAAGAAAAGGTCTTTAAAGCAGCAAGACAAAAGAAGTCTTTAACTTACAAGGGAAAACCAAAAGGATAGCAGAAGATTTTTCAACAGAAACTTGGAACCCAGAAGGGAGTGGCATGTTATATTCAAAGTGCTGAATGGGAAAAATCTGTAGCCAAAATACTCTATCCAGAAAGGCTATCATTCAGAATGGAAGGAGAGATAAATAGTTCCCCAGACAAACAAAAATTAAAGGAGTTTGTGACCACTAAGCCAGCTTGCAAGAAAAATTTAAGGGGACTATTTGTGTGGAAAAGAGAGACTAAAAATGACAATATAAAGGCAGTAAACATAAAAGCAATAAAAATGAGTACTTTTGTAAATAAATCAGTCAAGGAACTAACAAAAAAGTTATAAAATATAATAGCATATACCTATAATGTGGAGAGGAGAGGAGAAAATGGATTCAAACTTGAACAACCATCAACTTATTATAGACTGCTATTTACTGAAGAGGTTATATACAAACCTAATAGTAATCATATTTCAAAACCACTAGTAAACATGCAAAGAATAAAAAGAAAGAAATCCACATATATCACTAAAGGAAATCAGCAAAACATGAAAGACAGAAAGACAAGAAAGGATTAGAGAAAATCCCCAGAAGTAACTACAAAACAAGTGATAAGATGGCAATAAATACATATCTGTCAGTAATTACTGTGAATGTAAATGGACTAAATGTTCCAATCAGAAGACGTAAGGTATCAGAATGTATTAAAAAAATACCCATCTATCTACTGACTACAGGAGACTCATTTAAAAAAATATTTATTTACTTATTTATTCATGAGAAACACAGAAAGAAAGAGAGAGAGAGGCAGACACATAGGCAGAGGGAGAAGCAGGCTCTTTGCAGGAACCTGATGAGGGACTTGGTCCCAGATCCCAGGATCATGACCTGAGCTGAAGGCTCAACTGATGAGCCACCCAGGTGTCCCTAGGAGACTCATTTTAGACCTAAAGTTACCTGAAAGTGAGGGTATGGAGAAACTTTTATTGTGCAAATGGTTGTCAAAAGAAAGCCAGAAGAGCAATAGTCATATCAGAAGAAAAAATAGACTTTATTTTTTTCAAAGATTTTATTTATCTATGAGAGACACACAGAGAGAGGCAGAGACATAGTAGAGTGAGAAGCAGGCTCCCTACAGGAAGCTTGATAGGGGATTCGATCCCAGGACCTGGAATCATGACCTGAGCAGAAGGCAGTCACTCAACCACTGAGCCACCCAGGCGCCCCCCAAATAGATTTTAAAACAAAGTCTGTAACAGAAGACAAAGAAGAGCACTACATAATAATAAAAGAGACAATCCAACAAGAAGATGTAACAATTGTGACCATGCACCAACATGGGAGCACACACATATATGAAGCAGTTAATAAAAAACCTAAAGGAACTAATCAATAATAATACAATAATAGTCCCCTATTATATATGGACTTTAATACTCCATTTACATCAGTGGAGTATTCCAAGATACTTAGGATAAACCTAACCAAAGAGGTGAAAGAACTGTACCCTGAAAACTATAAAACACTGATGAAAGTAACTGAAGATGACACAAAGAAATGGAAAGACATTCCTTTTTCATGGATTGGAAGAACAAATATTGTTAAAATGTCTGTACTTTCAGAGCAATCCAAGAATCCCCAATTATATGGTCAATTAATCTTTGACAAAGCAGGGAAGAATATACAATGGGAAAAAGACTTTATCTTCAACAAATGGTATTGGGAAAATTGGATAGCAACATGCAAACGAATGAATCTGGACCACTTTCTTACAGCATCCACAAAAACAAACTCAAAATGGATGAAAGGCTTAAATGTATGCCTGAAACCATCAAAATCCTAGAAGATCACATAGGCAGTAACTTCTTTGACATTGGTCATAGCAATTTTTTTTCTATATATGTCTCCTGAAGCAAGGAAAACAAAAGCAAAAATAAACTATTAGGACTACATCAAAATAAGCTTCTGCATGGTGATGGAAACAATCAATAAAACTAATAGGCAACCTATGGAGTGGGGGAAGATATTTGTAGATGACATATCTGATAAAGGGTTCATACCCAAAATATATAAAGAACCTATACAGCTCAACACCCCCCAAAAGAATAACCCTATTAAAAATGGGCAGAAGACATGAATAGAATTTTTCCAAAGAAGACATCCAGATGGCCAACAGACACCTCAATCTTTGAAAAGATACTCAATATTATTTATCATCAGAGAAGTGCAAATCAAAACAACAATGAGATATCATCTCTTACCTGTCAGAATGGCTAAAATCAACACAAGAAACAACAGGTGTTGGCAAGGATGTGGAGAAAGGGGGAACCCTCTTGTACTGTTGGTGGGAATTCAAACTGTACAGCCACTCTGGAAAACAGTATGGAGGTTCCTCAAAAAGTTAAAAATAGAACCACCTTACAATGCAGCAATCATACTAGGCATTTACCTGAAGAATACAAATATACTAATTCAGAGGGATACATGCACTCTAATGCTTATAGAAGCATTATCTTCAAGAGCCAAATTATGGAAATAGCCCTAAGTATCCATCAATTGATGAATGGATAAATATGTGAAAAAAAAAAGATGTGGCATATATGGTGGCATATTAGCCATAAAAAAGAATGAAATCTTGCCATTTGCAAAGACATGAATAGAGCTAGAGCATATTATGCAAAGCAAAATGAGTCAGAGAAAGACAGATACCATATGATTTTATTCACATGTGGACAAAATGAACAAGCAAAGGGGGAAAAAGGGAGACAGAATGAGAGAGAGAGAGAGAGAGGAAACAGTCTCTTAACTATAGAAAACTGATGGTTACCAAAGAGGAGGTTGGGGGGATAGGTGATGGGAGCTAAGGAGTGTACTTGTGATGAACACAGTGATGTATGGAAGTATTGAATCACTATATTGTACACCTGAAACTAATATTACATTGTATGTTGACTAACTGGAATTTAAATTTAAAAAATTAAAAAAATTAAAGATGATGGAAAATTTAAAAAAAATTAACAATTATTATTTTACTAATTTTACTGTTTATAAAACAAGTAACTCTTATAAAGATTTTAGAATACTGAATTATATAGTTCACAGTAAATATACTTCCTAGTACATTTAAAAACTAATATTTAAACCTTATATATATATATATACAGATATAATAAAGAAAATTATCTGTAATTCCTTCACTTAGAGATTGCCAATATTTTGATGCACCCTCTTCAGCCTTTTGTCTATTTTATCTGCTGTTTTATCTACAATATATAAACTTACATTAATATACTTGTATATGCTACATACTATATGATCTATTATCTATGTTTCTATACTATCTACCTACCTATGTAACAATTTATCTAAATTCCCACTTATTGTGTCATTCAGCCTTTAACATACAGGTAAGATTCAGATTGGTTTCCATGCATTATAGGAGAATTCATTGATTTCTCCAAAATGTTTGCATTAGGCACATAGACATTTCTGATTATTTTTTATGACAATATCTTAATGTGCTATTATCTAAATAAATTGTATGTAATATTTTGAAGGCTTCTGATTCACATTGCCAGATACTATAAAGGTCATATCAATTCATATGTCAAACAGAGTATACGAGAATATAATATACATTTCACTTACTAATATTGGGTTCTATTATACAAATGTGTGTATATATATACATATATGATATCAAATCAGACCTTCTTAATAAATATTTACACCGATTTTATTTTTTTCCAAAATTATATACTAAGAGGGGAAAAAAATGAGAAATCAAAGATGTGTGCTGGTATTTTGTGTATTTGGAGTTGTCTAAGGAGAAGAATAAAAAAGCCAAAAGCCTGCATGATAAAAAATAACCAACCTGAAAATAAAGCTCCTTTTTTAGGAGCAGTGATGTGAGATAATGCCTGTGATTCAGTTTGGAAGTATGCCCATAACTCCCATTAGTAATAATGAAAGTTAATGACGTGCCTTATGGGATCAGACAATGGTCTTCAATATTTGTAACTACTTGCTGGGGTAGAAGCTATTCTGTATTGTCAGTGGGTGTCAGTTTGTAATTACAAATTGCACAAACACTATGCATGGTATGTATTTTGCCAACAAGGATTAACTTGGCATCTAGAAAAATGCTTCATTTTCAGCGCCCAAGAAAAACAAAATCTGTGCCTTTTAAAGTAACAAGGTTTGGTGAATAACTAAGCACTCATGAAATATAATTTATTGCTTTCACATTTAATGAAGGAGAGCGTGTTTTTGCATTTTTTGAAGTTTAAGTGATCATTTACTAATGTTAGCCCCAAATAATGAGTTACAGTGAGCTTTCAATTAAAAAAACAAATCTGTAGTTCTCCGGAGCTTGAAGGTCACTTGTATTTTAGGCCCATATTAATTTTCTTAGTTTAGCTGATAACATAAGGATTTGAAGAGAGACTGATCAAATAAGCCTTTGAAACAGCTTTGATCTTGGTTTGAGAAATAGCTTTGTTTCTTGATGCTCCTGGTTTTGTTTGGTAAAAGGGACTAAACAGACTAAAAAGTTTTTAAAGCAAAAAAAAAAAATACATAATTTTCATGAAACTAAATAGATTTAATGTACTCTCAGCTCATCTGCCCTTCTCATTCACTGTTCCAGCCACTCCGGTCTTTCCAAACACATTACATTCCTTTCTGCCTCGAGGTTTTCATACCTGCTGTTTTCTTCCTGATGTGTTCTCTTTTAGTCACTCTGATTCTCCAATGAGTTTGCTTCTTTGAGTAAACCAACTTAAGAAAGCTGTTTCCTGTTCTCTCTCTTCACATTGTTTTCTTCCTTTATAGCCTTACCACACCCTGAGATTCTGTAGTCATCTTCCCTTTTGCTTATTCAACCCATACCTCCTGCCATTAGATGATAAGCTCCACAGTGTCAGAGATCATGTCAAATTTTTTAACATCTGATTCCAATGCCTGCCATAGTAT
The DNA here is from genome assembly GCF_011100685.1 of Canis lupus familiaris. Lineage (NCBI taxonomy): Eukaryota > Metazoa > Chordata > Mammalia > Carnivora > Canidae > Canis > Canis lupus. The sequence goes on from NC_049233.1 coordinate 59,718,730, forward strand.
CAGTCACATAGTAATGTTCAATAAATATTTTGTTAACTTCGTGTAAAATGAATAAGTAAATGAATGAATCATAAATATGTACAGTTTGGGGGTTGAATCTATTCATTTTTTATTAAGCTTTGTTGAAATATGATATTTTGCACCTTTGGTTTTCACATTTTAAAATGAGGTAATAACATTTTTGTTCCACCAGATGGGAGTATGAAGTTAAAAAGAGTTCTGAATCTATCATTGCTTATTTTTTTTTATGTACTTAATATCATAAAATGTCATACTTAGTACAAAAGATTTATCCTTATCTTAAAAGTCCCATATGTTCACATTTAGCTAATTTAATAAAGTTAACTTTATATTCTGCATTTTAAAAATGTTATGACATTTTACTTTAAAATAAATAGAAATTTATGGTTAAAATGTTCTAAATTATACTAATTAAATATTCCGATTTAAATGTTAAACATTCATTATTTTTATAAACTCATTTTTTATTAACACTGCTATAAGTACTGTAAAGATGGGATGTGTTTACAAAAGATATGCAATGATAAAGTTTGCTTTAGAAAAAGTTGATAAGGGCAGCCCTGGTGGCCCAGGGGTTTAGTGCCGCCTTCAGCCCAGGGCCTGATCCTGGAGTCCCAGGATAGAGTCCCACGTCAGGCTCCCTGGATGGAGCCTGCTTCTCCCTCTGCCTGTGTCTCTGCCTCTTTCTCTCTTTCTGTCTCTCATGAATGAATAAATAAAATCTTAAAAAAAAAAAAAAGTTGAGGGAGATCCCTGGGTGGCTCAGTGGTTTAGCGCCTGCCTTTGGCCCAGGGAGCGATCCTGGAGTCCCGGGAGCCTGCTTCTCCCTCTGCCTGTGCCTCTGCCTCTCTCTCTCTCTGTCTATCATGAATAAATAAAAAAAATATTTTTTACAAAAGTTGATAATATAGCACTGCTGTTTCACGTACTAAATAAAAATATCTTGGTCAATTTAAAATATTCTACTTTCTTTAGCAAACTTTATGCTTTCTATTGATATTTGAGTACATTTTATAGCAGTCATAATGTAAAAGACTATTTTAGAATATTCAGTTAATTCTGTAGCAGATTAAGCTTGAGATTCTATTGAGTTGTCAAAGTGGCAATGATATTTAAGTACATTTTAATGTACTTTGATTTTGTGATTCCTTTAAATCCCTGCTTTATTTTTATGTTTTTCTGTTTATTTCTCTTTTTTAATTGACATGTAGTTGACATACAATATTATATTAGTCTCAGGTATATAACTTAGTGATTTGACATTTATATACATTATGAAATGATCACCATGGTAAATCTGGTTACCATCTGTCACCATACAAAGTTATTACAAATATTGTTGACTATATTCCCTATGCTGTACTTTTTATCTCTCTGACTTAACTTTATAACTAGAAGTTTGTACCTCTTAATCCCCTTTATCTATTTGTCCTTCTTTCACCTCCCTTTGCTCTGACAATCACCGATTTATTCTCTGTATTTATGAGTTTCTTTGTTTTATTTTGTATTTTAGATTCCACATAAGTGAAATTTTATGGTATGTGTCTTTTTCTGACCTATTTCACTTAGCATAAGACCTTCTGAGTCCATCTATGATGTCACAAATGGCAAGACTATTCTTTTATGGCTGAGTAACTTTCAATGAGATATATATATATAGTTATATAATCTTTTTTATCCATTTGTCTATCGATGGATACTTAAGTTGCTTCTCTGTCTTGGCTACTGTAAATAATTCTGCAATGAACATAGGAGTGCATATCTTTTTGAATTAGCATTTTTGTTTCATTTGGATAAGTATCTAGTACTGGAATTGTTGGACCATATGGTAGTTCTATTTTTAATTTTTAAAGGAATCTCTATGCTGTTTTCCATAGTGGCTGCACAAATTTACACCCCCATCAAGAATGAACGAGGGTTTCCTTTTCTCCATATTCTCACCAATATGTATTTCTTGTCTTTTTGAATAAAATCATTAATTTTGCATAAATATATATTTGCAATATTTGACAGTTCCTTTTTATGTCACTAAAATTTGTATTTTCAAATTGGACTATTTTCTTCCTACTTGTAGGTTTTATAGGTATAGTATGGGTGTATACTTTATTCTAGGAGTGTTTTAGGGTAACAATTAATTGTATTGCAAAACCTGTGACTGTCTTGGCACTTAGTGCTCAGTGAATATTTGTTTACTTCTTTAATTAATTGATTAAGGAACAAGGTGAACTGATAATTTCCTTTAAGTAGTAGGGAAAGACCAGATTGAGTATTCTAGGTTTTAGAATTGCACAGATAATCTCTATTTTATGTAACATTTATTTATTATATAATATATAATTTTTCACTCTTTCATTCTCAAGAACACTGTTGGAAGAAAATGTCATCCTCACTTATGAATATAGGAACCTGAAACACTGTGAAGTGAAATAATTTGACCTAAGAATTAATTAAATAATGGTAGATTCTAGATCAAAGTCCTTAAAGTAAATTCTATCCTTTATCAAACTGTCAATATTGGTTATCTGTATATGCATAGAAACAGTTGTGATTTTTTTCCCAAGCAAATCTTTGCATAGTTATTTTTTATCTGCATAGTGAATTTTAAAAAATCAGATGAGTCTAGGAATTCTAAATTCTCAACTAAGTGTAGATCTATCACTATAATGATAAGCCAGAATTTATGACTCACATATATTTGGGATTTACTTTAGGAATAAGACAGTTTTTTTTTTTTAAATCTAGTTTGTGTTTTAAATCCTTCTTTGTATTGCTGAGATTTGGAGTGATCAGTAAGTTTTCTAGACAACGATACTGTCTCTGAAATAAATAAATATTTTTTTGAAATAAAAGTGAAATAAATTTGTTGGTACGGACAATTGACTAATTTTTAGATTAAGGTGACTTTACAGAAAACTACTTTTGGTGAATAGTTTTCAACCTGATGATGGGCTTTAATATACTTGATGACTTTTCCTATTGCATGAATTTAAACAGGTAAACTAGATGTTAGGAAAAGTGTGAATTTGCTTTTCTTGATAGTACTCTTGTCCTACGTGATTGATGGAAAGTAATCACAAAAGCACATCTCTAAAAGACTAAAATTATTGTTTGAAAACTGTTATTTCTCAAAGACTTAATCATATTTATTAGCAGTTCATGATAGTGGTAATTACTCATTCTGCATCTCTAATCTATGCGTATACTGGACAATGTCTACTACCAAAACCAAAACTAGGTGTAGATCACAAATCAGCTCTTCAGTAATCAGGTTGAATATATCTGTAAGCTGACTATATCTGCCTTTCAGTGTTTTAAGGTAGAATAATATATGTCAAATGTTTAGATCACTGTCTAGTGTGGTACTTGATAAATGCTAGTTATTGTCATCAATACTTTACAAGCTCTGATAACTTTCTTCTAGATTCTTTTATCAAAAAAAAATGGAGAATTCCACTTAACATAATTATAATGTTACCTTTTCAAAATTAATGACAGGAATGTTTTCTCATATTAAAGACCAACTCTCTTGACAATTATATAAGTACAGATTTAGAGGTAAACAAAGCTTTCAGAACATATTCAGAGTCATAAAAAGCATCTTGAATAAAATAAGGATCTAGGAAAAACTCTCAAGCACTTAAATCTGTATTTCAGCATTAATGTGATTCTACATAAATATATTTGAGAATTTTTTTATTACATTATATATGGAGGACTACTTTTCTAAACATCTGTTCTTAAACAATTTTTAAAACTAACTGAGGAGGCTGAGAACTGAAGATAGTTTCCTTTTTTTTCCTAGAATAAGCCATTAATTAAAAATTCAAAGACCAGTTAATATTATGCACATAATATAAAGTTTGAAATCATTACACTAAGCAGTGATTTTTATCAAATTACTTATACCAATTATCTTGCTTTATAATTTTAGATGGCTTAATTGCTGCATAGATATTTCAGTAGCAAAAGATGTCACATTTATCTACTCAATGACCAGACTTCATTGTGTCTAGACATATTCTGATGGGCTTTACATTCATATTGACAAGTGAGGCAATTATGAATCAGCATATCCTGTAGATACTACATCTGGCTTACCTATTTGTATTTTTTCTAAAGCAGCAAAGTCTGTAGAAAGAACTGAAGTAATCTCATTTGAAACCTGGCTCTAATGCTTACTAACAGTTTGACCTTGGGAAAGTTCCTTAGCATCTTTGAATTTTAGTTTCCTCATCTGTACTATTGTGATAATAATTAATATAATAATAAAGTATTACTTATTGGTTAAAAACTATACCTATAGGGTATACCTATATACCTATAGGGCAATTTGGCATTACCTATTAAACATTAAAAAATACATCTACTCCTTTTGGCTTATTAATATCATTTCCTGGAGTATAATCTACAGAAATGTATTGGTGCAAATAACCATGTAACAAGGATGTTCATTACAACATTATAATAGCTAACTTTGGAAACACTTAAATATCCATTATTAGGGAGGGGTAAATTAATTGTGGGATAGTCATGCAGCACAAAAAAGAATAGACTGAAATAAAAAGATCTCTTAAATGAAATGAGTGAAAAATAAATCACAAGTTATGGAAAGTATAACATATTTATGCAAAAATGTAACAATGAAAATAATTAATATGTAACTATATATTATATATGATTGATTAACTCAATATGTAGTTTTTCTGTACCATTATAATTACTTTGAAGAACACTAATATATACAATTAGTGACAGTGGCTTCTTTTGTGGGGAGACTGCTAGGAAGCTGGTTGTTGGAAGCTGGTGAATGCATTCATTCATATATAATGTGTGAATTGAAACACTAAAGGTAAAATAAATAATCATAATTTTTAATGGGGTAATGCCTTCTTACCATTGTTATTAATCCCCTTGCCATCATTGTAGTTCAAGATTTTCATTATCTTACTAGATAGATTCCCACTCAAAGTGGGAAGGACAGATACTCTAGACTGTAAATAAATTCTGTGTAGGACGTTAGGGCTTTTTCAAGCTACATTTCCCATGTCCTTCCCTATTTGTTGCCTGCCCTTCCTATAGCTGGGGATGACTGCTCCAGTGAGATGTGATTGACAGGAGGACTTGTGTGTGCTGTAGGTGATACTGCTTACAGAGGAGAAGAGGGCTTGAGAAAAATTAAAACCCATCACTCAAGGAAAAACAAAGGGAAAAGAGCCCCCAAAAATACTAAGGAAGGAGTCAATAAAAGGATAGGAAAAGCCAAGGGATTGGAGCCTGGAAAAGACAACTTTCAGAAGGAAAGGAGAATCAAAACCTGTAGAGAAATCACGTTAAAGACTGTAGAGAAATCAAATAGGTTGGGTAATGAAAAAGTTTGGTTTTTTTAGCACAGAGTATTCATCGTTGACCATGGTGAGAACAGTTTCAGTGAAGGTGCAGGGAGGGGTGTTAGTATCCAGTCCAAAGTAAATTGATAAGTAGGAGATGAGAGCACAGATATAGTAGACTATTCTTTTTCAAAACATTTAACTATGAATGGTAGGAAAGAGGGAGGGAAAAATAAGTAGAAGCTCTTTGATCTCCTAAACCTTACTGAGTTTTTGAAGGAAAAAAAAAAAAAACTATGTCACTTACCCAAAATCATCATTTTTGGTAGACATCCCAACAGCAAATGATTAGCTGAAAAACAAATTACTTCCATTCCCTAGGCATACATTTTGTAACTAGTTTTCGTTGGAAGGTCCCCCCAAAAGTTAAATTATTCTAATTTCTACATTTTTCATGATACTTTGCTGAGGTTTTTGATGGTCAAAGGAAGTGTTTAGTACTCTTACAAATTTTATTGTATCCATGTTTTATGATATAAGTTTTGGAATGTTCCTCCTCATTCTTTCTATGGCTTGAACAAAACTCCTCATGTGCTTTGATACTCTCCTGTGTTTTTAATTAGTAAAATTTTGGTCTTGCTATGGCTTTCTTTTAATCAAACTCTATGTTTCCTCATATTCTAGGTTAGATTTAGAAGCAGACAAGATGGTGCAAAGGAGGGTGTGGGAGGAGGAAGGGAAAAGATAGGCTTATCTAAAAATGCTCTGTGGAGGTTATCAGGAAGGTACAAACCATGGAGAAAGCAACTTGTAGTTCATAGTTTAACTTAGGCATTTCTTATGAATATAAAAAGTTTAGAAGCAGGTATGTCTAAATAGTATTCCTTTTATAGATAAACTGAGGCTATGTATCTATATCATAGATATAATTGGAAAACAGGTAATATTTAATTACATATTTACCTTTGGTTCCACTCAAGTAATTGCACTAATCCATTGAATACATCAAATATTGCATGGCATTTTATATAGTTTCCTGAAATATAGATAAAATTTATTTAAAATGTTGTGCTTTACAAGGGATCATTTGTCATCAGTAGTGTTCTCAGGTACAAAGATACTAATGTTACCAGGTCAGTAAGCTACATTTTGATTTTTTTCTGATTTAAGACATGACTATAAGAATATGGAAACTATAGAAAATTAAGAAAAAACCCAGTATACCATAATTCAGATTTTGCCACATAAAAGCTTTAGTAATTTTTTTCTTTCAGATTTTTTTTTCATTTGAAATATCTTTAAAATAAATTTTTTATTTATGTTGGTAATACACAGGATAAGAACAACAATATAAATTATACTAGGTTGGTTATTACACCCAGGACTAGGAGTTGACAGCTTGTATTTAGCAATATAATCTTTAAATGGCTATTATATAAAATACTCTGTTTTACTGATTATTGCATTCATTGTAAATTATTTTAATTTTTTGTGGTTTGTGAGATTATGCATAAAGAAATAAGGCAAAATCTTATTCAAGCAAGAAATCACCTATTAGTTTTGTAGCCCAGACTACTCCTTATGTGAGCTGTGTATTTCCCACATACCATTAGAAATTTGCATGGAAAAATGTGTTCCTAGACACAATCATGGTGAGTTGTAGAGAATGAGAAATGGTTAGTTTTTGCAATTCAAATGTCATATTTGTTGTCAGTATTTTTTGAAATTAGTGTACTAGGCAAATAATTTTTGTTTGTTTTAGGGAAAAGCCTTGGTAAAATAAAGCTCTGGTGTTGTTTAAAAAAATATTATGTTTATTTAGTCTTTAGTGTTTTGATGTCTTAGATTGCCAAAGATTGAATTGTTCTTATTTTCCACATTGTTCAGTTAACATACATTTCCATGTTTCATTTCCTTTATGAGTTTTCAGTTGTGCTGCTTTCACATCTTCTAGGACATGGCACGTTTTGTGCTAAGAGAAGTTCATTTATTGCTTACTTTGAAAATGTTGCTCAAGCTGATGTCCTTTGCCAATGACTTGTGGATGTTTTCCTATATTAATCAGCTGCTGTAATCTGGCACTTCCTTATAGAAAAGTGAAGAGTGTTTCCACACTGTTTCTCAGGCTTGCTGACTCTGCCCTTCAATGCTTCAGTTCTCTGTGACTTCGGTAATTATTAGCAGGAACACTAACCTAAAAATGTGATTGATCCTATGTACTGGGCATAGAAAATGAGATAATGGCACTAGAATAATGCCATTCATATTACATAGACATTTCCTTAGTGGATGCATATGAGTCTTCTCAGTTTATTGGTCTAGTCTCACAAAGTCCCAATTGTATTAGCTAATGTACCAATTTAAGTTGAGAAGTAAGGGAAAAGAACAAAGTCAACTCTCAATTCTCTCTAAGATAAGAACCTAAAGCAGAGCAGATTTGCACAGTCTCTTGTACAAACAACTACTTAAAAAACAAAAAGCAGAACATTTTATTTTTTGTCTGAAAAGTAGAACCGAAGGAATGACAATCTCTAATCATTCCCTTGATAACATTTTTTAAACATTAAAATATATTAAAAGTAAAATTTAAGAAGGCACATAAAAGTTTTAAATCAAGACAGAACATACTGAATAGGCTAACAAATTGCAAATTAATAATCAAAATATAAACTTTTTTGAGTACTTACTATGTATTAGGTATCATTATAGTGTTTTGCATAAATTAACCAATTTAATGATTATCATTCAATGAAATGTGTGCTGTAATTATTCTCATTCTTGAGATGAGGACAATAATGTATACAGGGATTCATTACCTTCTCCACAGACGCAGGGCTGTGAATTATGAGACTGGCGACCAAGCCCAGGCAGCTAACCTTAGCATCCACAGACAGAACATCCCAACTGAGCACTCTCATTAGGAACATTCTTCTTGGGATTTAGGACTCATTTTAAGTGTGATTTCCTTCTAAATGAGAATAATTAATCTAAATATTTCCTTTAAAATTTTTTTTTATTTCATATGAAATTTAAATATGCCTATCCTTTCTATTGCCTTAATCCTTCAACATAATATAGAAGTATGGGGAATGTGTGTTGTATGGTTGAATGACTCCAAACATATTTATTTGAAATGGTTTTAGAAATAGTACAAATATGGATATTTCCAAATACATGATCTTAGTACTGAAATTTTCAATTTTCACTTAGGTATTTGTCTTTAACTATACTAGATGAATACATAGTTTTAAAAAGATCAGAGTCCATGAAAATGCAATTATAATAATCATTTGGTAGTGTTTTCATTTTCATTTTCATTTCTTGACTGGGTAGACCAGTGATTAATAAAGATCAATAGAGCTTTTCTTTCTAATTTAGAAAGCAGCTGCCAATACTGTTAGCTCCTGATGTTATTTTAAAAGACTAAAAGTTTTATAAATTCAAAGTTCTTCAAATTGTACACCTACAAAAAAAATTGTACACCTACGTGCATATTTTTTGAGAGCAATGAATTAGGGAAAGACATAAGGGACATTTTGCAAAAATTAGTCTAATACAAAGTGCATTTGGGGTTTTCATACCAAATAAACCATTATACTGATTTGAGATTTATCTAAATCAGGTCGGAAATCCTTCACTGATGAAAATCTTCTGTTCTTAGTACTATTAGAGTGATGTTCTCTTGAATTATTCAGACTATTCTCTATGGAAAACAGGAAAAATAACCATGTGACTTCCCACAAAGCATAAAAGAGTTAGGACCACCATGTTCATGTGAATTCTTTTGTATATGTAATTAAACACAACTGGTAGAGTCAAATGTCTTAGTTTTCATGGGCTTTGCAAATTTGATAAACTTTTTTAGGAATCTTGAAGTCATACACTGAGTCCTAGAACCTTATTCAGAAATTCACATTCTTTACATGTATAATCACTATTAATTTGGAAAGTCTGTACTTTAAAACTACACATAATAGGTACTTTAATTAGAGAGCACTTTATTTTAATAAATTATGCTCCTCCAAAGAGCAGAAGAGTTAATTTGTTCTAGAGAGATAATTTGTTATTGCTTTAGAGACGTATCTATTTGTTGCATATGTGCTTACACATATCAATGATATACATTTATGCATATATTAGAAATATTTCCTACTACTACAGGTTTTCATCAGAATTTTAAGAACTTAGGCTTAGGGAAAAAAAATCCAAAAACTTTAAAGTTAACAATGAAGATGTATATATTTGCACAATGAGATGTTATTGGACATAAGTATGAACAGATTATAGCTAAAATAATTATAAAATCATAATGTAGAATGAAAAATACAAGTTGCAAAGGACTACTATATAGTCCATTTTTACAAAGCTCAACTAGAATAAAGAAATTAAGCTATGCAATACTTAGCAATACACAAATATATGTTGAAACTATTTTTAAAAGGAGACAAGAAGAATGGTGTGAAAATCAGGATAATGCCCTAGTGAGAAGACAAGGGGATGAGTTTGGGGAGAAGGCAATGGTAATAAATTCTAAAGTTTAACTTAATGATGAGATCACAAGTGTTAGTTTTAGCATCATGGGTTGTAACTTACATAAAAATACATTATTTTGAATTTACCATATATTACAATAATAGAAAAAGGTGGAAGATGATAGTTAATTTTCTGTTCATCATTATACATGCCTTTAAAGAAACTAGTGAAGTGGGAAATTTAGGCAACTAAGTAGTTGCTATGTCCACATGGAATCTAATAATAAGCTTACTGATATATATATTATAATATGTTATATATAATATATTATAATATATATATTTGGATAGGACTAAATCATCCTGTTGAAAGTTTCATATTTTGCTTGACTATTTAGTTTTCATTTCAATAGGAGGATCACTTTAGAGCAAATTAAAGCATATAGGAGAAAATGAAATTTAACAAATATTTATTGAGTTCTCACAAAATCTGTTAGATGGCATGCTGGGTGCAGCTCAAATCACAGAAAGAGTAAGATTAATTTCTGCTCTTCAGGATCTTAAAGTTCAATGCAGACAAGAGACCGTAATTCCAGTTAGTACAAATTTTGAAAACAAAATGTTAAGTAAATTCAAATGAAGGAAGTACTTGAGACTAATCCAACCTTTAATAAGAAAATGGAATAAAGCAAAGCTTTATAACACAGTTTATATAGAAAAAACATGAGACTTCTAAATTTTGTCACTCTTACTTTGCATTGATTATTTAATAAGCTTGTATACTGGGGTGCCTGGGTGGCTCAGTTGGTTAAACACCTGCCCTCTGCTCAGGTAACGATCCGGGAGTCCTAGGATCAAGCCCTGTATCAGGCTACTTGCTTGACAGGGAGTCTACTTCTCCCTCTGACCCTCTCCCTCTTCGTGCGCTCTGTCTCCCTCTCAAATAAATAAATAAATAAATAAATAAATAAATAAATAAATAAATAAATAAAATCTTTTAAAAATATGCTTATATATTCCCATCCTCAGGAGTTGCCTCTTCAAGATATCAACATAAAAAGCCAAAATGTCTCAATTCCATTAAATAATTGTGATGTAACTTATTTCAAAGGTATATTTATACCAGAGACTCTTAGCCTGGATGGCATTATAATTTATTTTTATTTAGTAAGTCCTGTAACTTCTCTTGGAATCAGTTTGTATGTTGAAAAGAGCATCAAGTTTCAGAGAGACTTTGAATTCCATCTGATATTTTCTGTCTATATGATTTTAGGTAAATTATTTAACTTCTTCAAGCCTCAATTTCTTCACCTATAAAGTGCATTTGGTAATACCTGCCAGACAGAGCTGTGAGGATGAAATTTTATAATGTATACAAAGCACCTAACCAACCTGACCACAGTGGCTGTTATTTGTTTATATCCTATCGTAGTACCTGATAAGATTTAAGGTCACTTAAAGATCAAGCCTTCAGTACATGTAAATTGGATTTTTTAGAACGCTGAACTATTAATTCCCTAGTTCTCGAAGGCTGTATGTGTTGAGTGACTGAATATATAAATGAGTTAACCATTAAAAGCTAGAGGTCGAGGATGTTTGATGACTACTAATTCAGCTAACAGCAAATATCTTTTTAAATACAAATGAGCAGTTATCTTCCTGCCCTGAACTGAAAGCTTTGGAAGAAGTTATGGAGAAGCTCAGACTAGCTTGTCTCTAGCCTGAGTTGGAATGCGCACAGAGAAGGAAGAAGGAATGATCCAGGTATAGAATGAAGAATCTGGGAACCTCTCTCCATCTGCTTCTGAAATAGATATTAACCTTGGCTTTGTTATTTAGTTTGAAGTTCTGCCCATAAATTCCAAAATATCAAGAGTATTTATAATCAAATAGAAAGCAAACATATGCATTCCAAAGGATATTTGTATTATTTGCAGTTTGGTATTTTCTCCTCTATTGCTTTGCTCTCTTAGCATGAATCATTGAAGTTGATTGTTGAAATGTCACTAGTAAGTGCACAGCCCAGTGCAAAGAATGCAGTTTACATTTCAATCTCTTGCATCTATTCTGTTCAACCTTCTTTCCTAGAAAGAACCAAACATTCATGAGGTATTGTAAATACACAGTGAAAAATAAATAAATAAATATGCAGTGTTTTGCTACTTATTTAGAAATATATGTAAATCTCTTCCAGACATATGTTAATTATAATTAAATTTTCTATCATATATTTTTATAAATATAGAAATACACATTTAACTCCTTTTAAATAAATGGCTATCTCAGTTTTTAAAGAGGTATTGGTAAACTTATTTCAATGACATTGAAGTGGGATTTCACTTATTTTTTCTTAAATAAAATCAATACCCATAACATAGTAATTAGAAGCTTGGAAGGTTAGGGGCTTCCTGGGTGGCTGAGTTGGTCATGATCTGACCGTCATGATCTCAGAGTCCTGAGAATCGAGTCCCTCATGAGACTAAGCTCGGTGTGGAGTCTGCTTAAGATTCCCTCTGCCTTTGCCCCTACCCCCACCACACTCCTCCAGCCCCTGCTCTCTCTCTCTCTCTCTCTCTCAAAAAAAAAAAAAAAAAAAAGAAGAAGCTTGTAAGGGGTTGAGTCTTAGTAAACAAAAAATTGGAAGGTTTTGATTCTAATAAGCACCTATTCAAGAAGTTTAGCTTTTCTTTTTTTTTTTTTTTTGGTAGGGAGGATGAAGGTGAGAGGTAAAGGTATTCAAAATGAATTCATCATGTACTTTTTATTTTTTTTTTCCAGTTAAACAATAGTATTAATTCCAATTAGATAGGTACATCTTAGTTTTTGACAATGGTTTGCTTCTTTAACAGCAAAATTATTTCAGAAGTGCTCAGGCAGACTTAGAAATCATCATAGGTCATCTGGAAAGCAAGCATCTAAAGATTTTAAAGGAACAGTAATGGGAGGCAAACTAGGATTTCAGTTAAACAAAGTGAATCTGCAGTTATCCTGAACTTAGCCAAATGTGCACACTTACATATCCTGAGGAGTGGTTTAAATCTTTGCTCTTTGAACCAGTTTTCTAGGAGTGAGAGGAGATTCAGATCACCACTAAGTAGTAGAACATACAAATATGGGACAGTTTTTTCCTGTTCTCTGGTACATCTTAGCTAAATTTAGAAAATTGTAGTAAATATATTTCTTTGTAAAAGAAACACGGTTAGCTCTGGAATTGCTATTCTGGTTTACAGGATTCCTTTGAGTTTCAAAGTTTCATTTTTAATTGTTATTTTCCTGTAGATCATTTATTTACCTTGGCCTGGAGAACATGACATAAATGACATTTAGATATCACCAAGCAAATTCATGACCTGTGGACTTGTGCATGTATAATAGAAAAAAAAATGTGTATTGAAATGAAATTTCAATGTATTTATCAGGATGTTGGTCACATTAACATATGGCATTAAGCATTTCCTACTTGAGGAAATGTGTATATACATCTAAGCTTCTTACAATTAAGAGGAAGGAATATTTAGTTCAGCTCTAGATTCCAAATAGGATTATGATAGTTAAGTTGCCTAGAAGTACAATTAATATTAGTTTCATAGTCTGCTAACTTACTGTTCAGTGTGCTTCTAGGACTAGCAGCATTGACATTTTCTTGGTTGTTGGAAATGCAGATTCTCTGGCTCTAACCCAGTTTTACTGAACCAGAATCTACATTTTAATAAGATCCTAAGATAATTTGTATGTGTAATGAACATTGAGAAACACTGGTCTAGTAGGTACTAAGAGGGCTTGTGGCCCAAAATTGTTACTAAGTCAACATGTGAACATTGTATAAATGATGAAAGTATAATATTAGCATTAAAAAAATCTACATTTATAGGTTCTATTGTTTATAAACTGAAAAATTACATAAGATGGGCAATATGAGCAAACTTTAAAAATTGATAGTGTGTAATAAAAATGGATTCATTTATGCAAAATTGAATACTGGTAAAATTTGAAAAGACAGACTATGGACTATATGAAAATCAATAATAAATGATTTATTAGTCATTCAATAATAATTCCAGATATGAAAACCAAAACTTTAGCATGATACCTCTTTGTCTTAGTATATTTTAGCCAAAATTGAAAGGTAAAGCTTTAACCTATTGATGAAGCAATGTATGTGAGGAGAGATGGAAAGACTTGCTGCAACAATTAAAATTGTATCATTTCATCTAATTATATCAATAAGGAAATGAGAAAAATAGGTTGGTTGTATATGGAACTAAAAAAAACTGTGCACATAAATGAAGATGCGAACATAACTAATATTTGTGGCATGTTAACCCTTCTGTGGTTTATACAATCCCTGGCATTGCAGAGAGTGCTTTTTTTCAGGTTTAACAGGGAATACTGTTAAGCATTATGCCATGGGAGGAGACTTGTGGCTTATCTGGAAAGATGAAGGGTGGGGTGGGGAGTATTCTTGGGTTTTAAGTGGTGGTAATGTTGCTGCACAGGGGCAATCCCTCATCCTCTCAAGGTCTTCTTGAGTTGCCTTTGTTCTCCTATTTGCAACAAAAGAGAATATTGTGTCTTTTTGTTGAGTCTCACAGTCTTTTTGTGTAGCTAGGTAAGAACATGGTCTGAGAGTTGGGGAGGAGTAGATCTTTAAACCAAACAAAAAATAGGGTTGCTATTTCCAAAGGGTGCAATGCACTGCAGGCAGGAAATTGACAAAAAATATCCAGTAGAGCAGGATTCGTGAAAATAGAACAAAATCACTGGCTAAAAGATGATATATTCTTTTTATAATAGAAATCATGTTAGAGACCTTATCAAATCAGCTATAACACCAAGTGATTACAGGAAACTTGCAGGACTTTTTTTCTTAAGATTTTATTTATTTGTTCATGAGAGACACACACCGAGAGGCAGAGACACAGGCAGAGGGAGAAGCAGGCTCCATGCAGGGAGCCTGACGGGGGACTCCATCCCAGGACTCTATCCCAGGTCTCCACGGTCACACCCCAGGCAGAAGGCAGTGCTAAACCACTGGGTCACCGTGGTCCCTGCAGGACTTTTTATGAACACCCAGTTACCTGGGCTTTAGGAAAGTTGCAATGGCACCAAGTAAATATCTTATGGGACTGGGAATACTCATTATAATTACCTTACAACAAAGGGAGTACTTTAAGAATATATTTATCATCAGAAACTCTCTATTCCAATAACAGATTATTATAATTTAATTCACCAGTGGGCCCTATGCATTCATGCACTCTAATCGGGAAAGTACTGTTTAAAGATTTACATGTCTTGGCTTCTTCACCCTTAACTAACAAGCTTCATGGGCCCTGTTCCCTTATTTGTTAAGGGAGGCTTTTGAGGAAGATCTTTAATATCCCTCCCAATTATGTAGAATACTGTGATCGGATTGTTCTGAGTGGCATAAATAAAATGAATATTAAGTACAGCAAAATCCTTTATATTGAGTTAATTATTAATGTGATTATTATTTAATGTTTATTTTAAATTTATATGTAAAATGTACAGTTGTACATTACTCAATGTATCATGCACTTTGGATCCTAAGAAGTTTATAAAACACATAAACTTTCTAATATTTTAAATTTATTATTAGAGAGGTAGAAAAATATAAAACAGGTTATTATCTCAAGATTTCTCTCCTAAAACATTAGCAAAATGCAAATAGAAAGTAGCAGTGCTCATTTCTGAGACTGATTTTAATCATGGTTATATGTAAAACAATCTTGAGATTTTCAATCTTAGTTATTATTTGTTTATATGTTAGTTAAAAATGACCAGTTTAGAAAATGTACTGAATCATTTATGAAACTACTTCTGATCATTGATTGGAATTGTATCATAATTCCTGATATTTTGAACACATAGAACACAGAGAGGTACATACTACTTTTTGCTTGGACAATACAGTGCAACTAGATAACTACCCCAAGAAAGAAGTTTATACAAAGTTGGGCCCTAAATGTGTCATTTGTGAAAGCCATGGTTTCTAAAAATTTTTTGTTTAGGGGTGATTCAGTTGGTTAAGTGTCTGCCTTCTGCTCAGATCATGATCCCAGGTTCCCTGCTCAGTGGGGGATCTGCTTCTCCCTCTGCCCCTCCACCCTGTTTGTGTTCTCTCATTATCTCTCTCTCTCTCTTTCTCTCTTTCTCTCTTAAATGAATAAATAAAATCTTTAAAAAAATAAGAATATTTTTGTTTAATATGTTAATTTGTAAAAATGCATGCTTACAATATCTTTAAAGATATACTTCTATTATATTTATGAATTATGTATACATATCCTATGTTATATGTATTGCAAAATATGCAAGGTAGAAGTTTAAAAGGATAAGATAATGATGAAATAAATGATATTCTAAAAAATTATTTACTTTCATTCATGGTAGAAACATTTTTGTTCTGGCTAAAATGTAGAAATTATTTTGCAAGGTAAAGCAATTGGTTTTGAATCATTATTTTTATTAAATTGGTTTAACCTGTGGTGCCTGAGTGGTTCAATCAATTAAGTATCTGACCTGTGATTTTGGCTCAGGTCACGATTTCATGGGTTGTAAAATCGAGCTATGTAGCAGACTGTGCTCAGTAGGGAGTCTGCTTGGGATTCTCTCCCTCTGCTCCTCCCCTTGCTCTTTCTGTCTCTCAAATAAATAAGTAAACCTTTAAAAAAATAAAAATAAATAAATTAACACTTCAACTTACAGGAATTGAAAGTCTGGTTCTAAAGTTTAGTTTATTGATTTTAATTGCTATTATAACTAAAAAATGATTCCCCACAAAATTATACAGCTCCAAATGTAGAAAGCAAATTGTCAGCCAAAAGTTATAAGTTTTATTGAAATTCAGTTGATGAATTTCTATCATTTGAAGTCAACCAGATACTCTAATAAACTAATCACAAGGTGTTAGGCTTACACATTTTTAACAGATGGGTTTAAAATTCTGTAAAACATTTTTCATAATGAAAATATTTGTAAACATCAACTCTGACCATATTCTCTTCATAGTATTTACATTTTTTAAATAAACTACTTTTTCATTTTGACATAATATTATCAGCAAAACTTGTGTGACATAAGTGTCATTTATGGTCACCCCCATCTCAATACAAAGTATTATAAAGATTCATTATGTTCTCTATGTTTTAAAAGACTTCTTTTCAAACAATTAAGTACTTTTTTTTTTTTTTAAGAGAGAGGGAGAAGGAGGGAGGGACAGAGAGAGAGAGGAGGGAAAAGGAGAGATAATCTTAAGCAGGCTCCATACCCAGAGTGGAGCCCAATGCAGGGCTGTATCTCCCAACCCTGAATCATGACCTGAGCTAAGATCAAGAGTCTGATGGTTAGCCAAGTGAACCACCCAGGTGCCACTCAAATAACTAACTACTTGTACAACATCTTGTCACACTTGGAAAATGTGGCTTCAAATTCTTTATCATAATATTTTGCCTATGAATAATGTAAACAATGACTTTCATGTATGGTAATATATCTTTGATTTTTTATTCTAGTCCAAGTTATAACCTATCATTTGTTATACAGCCTTTCCATTAATTATTATTTTTAAGGAACTCATTTAATGTTAAAGTTATAAATTATCTAATGCAACTTTCCCTTAATGGTTAATAATAAAAAGTAGGACATGCTTTATTTAATTAAAACAATCCATTACCCCAATCTGAGACATGTTAGAGACACTTGTGTTTGAGTCAGGTGTGTAGCGATCCTGTCACTTAAAAAAAATAAAAGTAATGATGATGGAATAAAGGTCTTTTACAGTGGGACAAATGTATGATGGTAAACTATGTCCCTAACAAAAGGTATGCAGTATGGAAATGTAAAAAGTAATGATCACATAATGTTTTCAGTTTTTTTTTTAAGAATAAAGTAAGTCAACTCTTGTCTAGATTCATAGAAACATTGAAATTCTGAAATGATATATACATCATTTTTGAAGACATCTCCAAATCTTTAGTTCCTGAAAAAGGTAACAGAGAATGTTTTCTTAATGGTATAGTGATCCCGTATAGTTCAAATAACCTCAAAGGAGACTGCCTGTATTTTATATACTGTTCATTTACATGCACATAGCTATAATAAAATATAGACTTTCTTAGATTCAGTTTGAAATTTGGCTGCCTTCCCAGCAAAAGGCAAGTATATAAAAACTGAATATCCTCATCTGTTAAACAAGTTGACTCTTTAGTCCTATATATATAGTATATTGATAGTATATTGATAACATGACATCTTTTTACTCCGTTTGGTAAATTTCCAAGCAGAAAAACAATCTGTGTTTTTACTCTGGTAGTTAACAGTAGTTAGTCTTGTGTTCCAAGTTAGACTTCCCTTATGGAACAAATTGGCCAAGTTTTAGGTCACTATATAAGCATTGGTTAGTTGCTTTCTTTCTGGAACGCATGTTCTGTCCCCTGCCCTTTCTTATTGAGTAAGTTAAATTAAGGTGCTTATCTTCATCATTTTTACTTTTCATTTAACAAATCTCTAAGTTTTATAGGACATGTTAAAATACTAAATGGGAGACTTTGTGGGAGGATATGAAAATATGGAGGAGAACCAGCATTTTAGAGGAAGGGAGGAAGGTTTAAAACCAGGCGACTCTGAGTTTGAAACTCAATCTTACTACCTGCTAACTGTGAAACTTTAGGCAAGTTGCTTACCTTCTGTGAATCTCAGTTTGCATCTCAGAGAAGGGAGGTTAAGTTTAAGACTACATTAAAATGTAGTATATGAAAAGGAGTCCTCATAGTAAATAAGACTTTTACTTTTACTAAAATATTAAATATGGTCTTTATTTTGATTAGGGAGTCCAAGCATCCCAAAAAGGTCTCCAAATGTAATATATTTTACTTTAAAACAGGTTGCATGATGTTTTATTCAAGCAACAGTGAAGTGGGAAAACAGTTTTGACTTTTAAACCTCAATTTTAATTACTATAAATTGTTGCCTTCTGAGAAGATATTGAGTATTTAAAATCAACAGTTGTAAGTGCCTTTCTGTTCCTCAAACAATATTTGGTTACTTAATAAAGAATCACATTAATAGGCTGAAGTTATCTTAAGAGATATGTGTACAGAGAGAGCAAATATTGGTTCTAATAGTTATAGTGCATATTAACTGTTTTTGTTTTATACTTCTCATAGTTAGGAATTGACTCTCTGGTGTCACCATATGATTATGTGATTATTGTAAGCTGCAGCCTTTTCAACCTAAAGGTAATCTTTAGCCACGGAAAAATATATTTTTTTGTTCCTCACAAAAAAACGCCATTTTGAATGTTTTAGATTCCGAATGTTTTTGAGTTATTAAGATTGCAAGATGAAGTGTTTATTGGAGTGTGTCTTGTTAAGACAAATATGCTGGTGATAAAGCTTTTTAAAAAGTGCTATAGCTAGTATTTGTTTAAATGTAGTTAGAGAGAATACAGTCACTGTTAATGTACTGCAGAATTTAATGACACTTCTGTGTATAATAAGCACAAAGTAGTTTCATTAGTTAAAAAGATGGAAATGGGTTTGGGTCCTACTTACTTAGGAGCATTATTTTTTCAGTCTGTTTGAACTTCAAGCATATATAACTTTCTTTTGTTAAACATGTAATTTGTCAGCTAATCAGCAAAGATTTATTTCACACCTTTTCTGTGGTGGATGTTGCGGTAGTTATGTAGAATACAGAGATTGTAAGACAAGGTAAGTAGCTTCACTTCACATTGGAAAGATAATAAACTGTCTACCTGAAACAGATAACAATATTTGCTGATATACGAGTAAGTGACATGCAGTATTTCCCAAAGTATCTATGAAACATTATTTCTTTGAAATGCTCTGAGAAAAATATTCTATAGCTAAATGTGTTTGGGAAATGTGGTCTGATATATATTTCTTTTAGAGATTTACAGTACACTCTAGCATATTAAAGAGTCTGAGAAGGCCTGCAATAATGATGCCAGTAAAAATTATTTGGACAAGAAATTTTCCAGGCTTATTCTATGTCCTGAGTATCTCCCATTGAATGAATCCACTTTTAGAAATGCTCCTTAATTTAAAATCTAATTAATCCAACTGAGCATCCTTTTAAAGATGTAAAAGCTTCCTTTCTATGATAAAATGCTGATCTAATAATAGTGTCACTTTTTAAAAAATGCATTATTGAGGGCAGTGGAAACTGTCACAACTTTTCAGGAGGAAAGTTTGGCAAAACATGCAAAAATATAAAAAATATAAATGCTCTTTGGCTTAGAAATCATACTCCAAGAAATTTACCCGTGTTCAAAAGCTTTTAATGGCTAAGGCTTGCCTCTGAACTAAGGGTAATCTCATCAGCATGCCATGCAATATCCTCTGCAACATTTCCCAGTACACCTTGGGATATACAATATGTGTTGCTGAGATGAAAAACAGAGACAGATTTATGGAGGTCTGAAAGGTTGGGAAAAGATTCATGGAGCAGGTGGGACTTCAATCAGCCTCAGTGGATGGGCAATATTTTGATGAGAGAAGAGACATCATACTACACTTGATACTCCAAATTCTAAATCCAGAATGAACCGTTGGTACATTGTGGAGTTAATTAAAGACTAATACACACACACATGCACACATTTTTGGGTTAGTTTTGCTGTTATGTCAGGCAGTGTTCTAGGCACTTTATTGTATCTCTCTTAGTCTGCAAAACCATTCCATGATATGAATATTCTTCTTTTTTCTCTTTTGTGGACATAAAGAGACTGAGATTTCATGTTATCTTCATGGGTTATACTGCTAGTGAATATTGGAGATTCATAACCCCATCTCAGAGCCACTTTGTTATCTTGTTGTAAGAGGATCCTCTAATTAAGTGCTCAAGTTATAAAATATCTTCTCTATTTCATTCTTGAGGAGAGTGTGATTTCTTCCTTATCATACAGAAACCCCCATTCTTTGATTGATTTATTGATGAGATACAAAAATAGAAGAGATTATGTGTTACTTGAGTTGTAATTGTGCATATCCAAAAAAAAAAGTGTCAAACTGTTCATGTAAATTCTAAACCTCTCTTGCTCTGAAATGAAACCAGTCAGGTTGCTTATTTGGGCTTTTATATTTGACTCTCTTAAGGAATTTTTTAAATTCTAATTTCTGTAGAATACATATGTGACAGTTTTGATGAGTTGCTTAGTTTTTTTTTTTCTTTTAGTACAAACAGCCAGAATAAGATGGAAGTTTGGTTTTTAAATGAGCTAATTTATGCACTATCCAAAGCAGAATGCATGAGAAATGTATCTACCTGCAAATACTGACTGGAAGACATAGATTGCCTCAAAAAATTACACGGAACCTATGGGGATTCCAAAAGTATTTAAATTTTTGAATGTCTGATTTATTTATAAAGTGTTGATAATGAGAATCATGATTAGAATACTAAAGTAATGAGAATTCTTAAAGTTATTATTTTCTACATTATTATAAATAGAAGAGAAATATTTTCCATGTCATAAAATTGTAAGCTGCTATTTTATGTTTAATATTATAGATATTGAATGGTCAAGGACAAGAAGAAAAAAACACTTAAGGAAGAGACTACATTCAAAACACTGATCATTTTATACTTCTAATATTTTCAGATCTTATGAGTGAAAAGACCAGGGACTTTTTGTTAATCTGATATTCAGTTTCATTTGGCACTTTGTTTGCAATTCTATGTATGTGTAAAGAGTATGTGATAGTGAACAACATGAATGAGAGTTATAAAAATACAAAAAAACAAGCGATCACATAGACAGTAAACAACAACCTCCTAAATATTCTCAATGTCTATACCGTGCAATGAGAAATGACATAATTATAGTACAATGAAGCAGAGCAATATCTTGAGGTTTGAGACAAAAAAATTAGTTTTGTTAATGATTATCTTCATAGAAAATATATCCAATTATATTAAAGTATTCAGAATTACTAGTTATATATGCATTGACATACCATGTTTTTACATATGCAGGAAATTCAGTTTTTTTAAAAAAAATCCCCCAAATTAAAAGAAAGTTTATTAAATAAAAGAAACAAAATTATAATGTTTGACTATGCTAGTTTTTCATTACTCATATAATTATACATCTGTTTTTTCAGAAAAAAATAAGATTTCTAGATTAAAAGGTTTACAAGAAATTTCTATAATTAGTTTTTCCAAAGAAATGAAAGTATAAAAATTACTATTTCAAAGATAAATGCCAATTTCAGTGTTTAGCAACTAAAATTGCCATATCCTGTCTGAGAAAAGAAAACTATCATATATGCTAAACTCCATCCAATTTTAATAGATTTTGAGTTATGTTTTATAGCAAGCCAGTTCTGGGATTTATTAAGCAAGGGGAATTTGAAAAAGAAAACCAGAGCTGGGAGCATCACAATGCCGCATTTCAAGTTGTACTACAAAGCTGTGATCATCAAGACCGTATGGTACTGGCATAAAAACAGACACATAGATCAATGGAACAGGATAGAGAACCCGAAATGGGCCCTCAACCCTATGGTCAACTAATACTCGACAAAGCAGGAAAGACTATCCACTGGAAAAAGGACAGTCTCTTTAATAAATGGTGCTGGGAAAGGCATGTGCAGAAGAATGAAACTAGACCATTCTCTTACACCATACACAAAGATAAACTCAAAATGGATGAAAGATCTAAATGTGAGACAAGAATCCATCAAAATCCTAGAGGAGATCACAGGCAATACCCTTTTTGAACTAGGCCACAGCAACTTCTTGCAGGATATATCTATGAAGGGAAGGGAAACAAAAGCAAAAATGAACTATTGGGAATTAATCAAGATAAAAAGCTTGTGCATGGCAAAAGAAACAGTCAACAAAGCTAGAAGACAACCTACAGAATGGGAGAAGATATTTGCAAATGACATATCAGATAAAGGGCTAGTATCCAAGATCTATAAAGAACTTATTAAACTCAACAGCCAAGAAACCAACAATCCAATCATGAAATGGGCAAAAGACATGAACAGAAATTTCACTGAAGACCTACACATGGCCAACAAGCACATGAGAAAATGTTCTGCATCACTTGCCATCAGGGAAATGCAAATCAAAACCACAATGAGATACCACCTCACCCCAGTGAGAATGGTGAAAAGTAACAGGACAGGAAATAACAAATGTTGGAGAGAATGTGGAGAAAGGGGAACCCTCTTGCACTGTTGGTGGGAATGTGAACTGGTACAGCCACTGTGGAAAACCGTGTGGAGGTTCCTCAAAAAGTTAAAAATAGAACTACCATATGACCCAGCAATTGCACTACTGGGGATTTACCCTAAAGATACAGATGCAGTGGAAAACCAAGACACCTGCACCCCGATGTTTCTAGCAGCAATGTCCACAATAGCCAAACTGTGGAAGGAGCCTCGGTGTCCATCGAAAGATGAGTGGATAAAGAAGATGTGGTCTATGCCTACAATGGACTATTACTCAGCCATTAGAAACGACAAATACCCACCATTTGCTTTGATGTGGATGGAACTGGGAGGTATTATGCTGAGTGAAGTAAGTCAATTGGAGAAGGGCAAACATTATATGGTCTCACTTATATGGGGAATATAAAAATAGTGGAAGGGGTTATAGGGGAAAGGAGAGAAAATGAGTGGAAAAAATCAGAGACAGTGACAAAACATGAGAGACTCCTAACTCTGGGAAATGAACAAGGGGTAGTGGAAGGGGAGGTGGGCAGGGGGATGGGGTGACTGGGTGATGGGCACTGAGGGGGGCACTTGATGGGATGAGCACTGGGTGTTATACTATATGTTGGGAAATAGAACTCCAATAAAAAGTATACATAAAAAATGTATTGAGACAAATCATTAATTTTACTAGCAAATCAATACATAACAAGCTTTTTTTTTCTGTATGTTTTTAGAAGTATTATTTATGGAATCATTCATTACAGGGGTTGGCCACTTAAAGCATCTTCATATAGACTTTTATTTGTGGTTTTATTGTTGTTGTCGTTGTTGTTACCGTCTTTCTGTTCTCAAATTTTATATTGCATTAATTGACAGCACAAAACTGTTTTCCAAAATGATTGAAATTTTTGATCTTTGATTGTTCAAAATACACTTTTGCCCAAGGTTAAAAGACTGGTAAAAAATTAGTAATGTATTAATCAGAAATTGAATAAAATTATTTTGTTTCATAATAAGATGCAATGAAATAAAGTAACAGTAGTTTTAATTTAGAATTATTATTGTTACAAGGGATAAATATCTAGTTTTCATAATAGTAAATCAGAATTATTTTGAAATAAATTGTAATGTGGAGGAAAATACTCCCTCTTTCTCCTTTTTTCTGGTGTATGCATTTCATAGAGAACATAGGAAATATCCAAATATAAAGAATTCAATTTTATTTTAATCCACATACAAAAAAAAGAAAGTTTAGCTTTCTGGAAAAATGCATTGTTTGGATTTCTTGAATTTCAATCAAAATTAAGAGTTTTAAAGTAGGACGCAGTATTGGTTTATATTTAATGAAGTTTCAATGACTATTTTGAGTGTTTGTTTTCGTGACTATTTTGAAAGTATTATGGAGATAGTGTCTCCTTAGAAAATACATTACTCTAGATTAGATATGTACCTCACATCTCCTTAGAAGTTATTAGAATTTTAGTGCTAAATGACCACTTTCAACAATTTCCTTAGAAACTAATCACTTAGATTCTTTTGCAGCAATTGAAACCATAAAGTTAATTTTAGTATATTTCTCAAAAGCACCTGTTATCTCTAATGTCAGGGCTTGCCCCACCTGATTTTTTTTTTTTTCCTTGAAACCAGGTTTTTTTTCCTTTTCCTGCCCATTTCATTTACTTAATCACTGTTCATCCTTTTGGTCTCTGTGTATTAGTCCAGATGGGCTAAGTTATGCATTATGAGAAAAGACCAAATCTCAGTGGTTTAAAATAACATATTATTTCTCACTCACACAAATCTGTTAGAGATGGAGGTGGCTGTTATGTCCTTTGTTTGGTGTGTTTTATCTGATAACATGTAATTCTGTGAGAGGATGAATATGGAGGAAGAGAGCATGAAAATCACGCAACAGTTTTTAAGTACTTCTTTCTGAAAGTATAATTTGCCTACATATATTGGAAAGAGAATGCTGGTAGGCATTAGTAATGTCTCAGGTTAAATAAAACATTTGTGTTTGTTTTCTTGAAAACTGACCTCTCTCCTGATCTCCAGAAACTCTCTTAATGCCTTGTTCTTTCCTTTCATAATCATTATTTTTTTAAACCTAGACTGTAAGGTCCATGACTTCTGGAACTACATCTATTTTTGCTTACAATTTCATTCACAACAACTGACATACAATAAGCAGCCAAATATACATATTTTGAATTAATGAATAAGAATACTGTGATTACGTTGGATCTATGTTGATTGCTCTTGGCTCTCATGGTTTCATGTACGATGTTGCGTACATAGTATGCAACAAGTGAATTCTTTCTTAAATGGATGAATCAGTTGATGATTTAGTACATATTATGTACTTGAAACTATTTGAAGAAATCTGTCTTAGGGGATGATTACATTGCAGGGTGCATAGGAGAAAACTTTTGGCAGCCAGAAATTAGTTTTTCATATTTCTATCAACTTACTTCCTCACTCAATTAACAAAACACTTTTTACAGATGTATTAAGAGAAACACTGTAGTAGGAACTTGATAGAGGGAATTTGGGAAAAGAATGAATGAAGCACAATCTCTGACTTCAAAGAGTTGACCATCTACTGAGGATAAGATGTACATATAATTGTGACTGTTGCAGAAAGCAGTATAGCATAAAGTATAAGAGCTGGGCAGTGGGATCCCTGGGTGGCTTAGCGGTTTGGCGCCTGCCTTTGGCCCAGGGCGCGATCCTGGAGACCTGGGATCGAATCCCACATCAGGCTCCCGGTGCATGGAGCTTGCTTCTCCCTCTGCCTGTGTCTCTGCCTCTCTCTCTCTCTCTCTGTGACTATCATAAATAAATAAAAAAATTAAAAAAAAAAAAGAGCTGGGCAGTGATTCTTAGATCAACTGTTGTAAACAGCTCCAAACCAGGAATATCAGGGAGAGTTTTGTGGAGAAAGTGGCATTGGATTTGGGTCTTAAATTCTTGAACAGTTGAGAAAGCCAGAAGGTCATTTCAAACTGAGTGGAAAAGGACCTTCTATTATATGCACATTGATTAAGTAGTTGTGATAAACATTGGTAGTGCTAATCAACTATTCTCAGTTATTTTCTGTTTGTAAAACCGAAGACAATGTTTTTGGGTTTTTTTAGAGATTTTATTTAATCATGAGAGACAGAAAGAGAGAGAGAGAGAGAGAGAGAGAGAGAGAGAGAGAGAGGCAGAGATACAGGCAGAGGGAGAAGCAGGGTCCTTGTAGGGATCCTTCCAGTGATCCTGGGTCTCCAAGATCATGCCCTGGGCTGAAGGTTGCGCTAAACCGCTGAGCCACTGGGGCTGCCCTCAAGACAATGTTTCTTAACTCTTTTAATGTTAGGCAGGCCCACAGGCTAATTGAAGTCAATGGACTGTAATGGAAAGTGGTATTTGTTATTTCTGGTCCAAATTCCTAAAGAGGCAGTTCTTGATTTTTCTATACTTCCTGTATCTTCAATAGATTTGAAGTTTTAGGTTGAGATAGTGTCATAAAATGGTAGAGTATTCAGTACTTACTAACATGGATCAGAATTCTCTTGTCAACGTCTGTTGGACATATAGCATGAACAAAAAATAAACATTTGTTTTTTAAAACCATTGACATTTGGATTTGATGTGCATGTATGTGTATATACACACATACGTATATATACATATATATATATATATAGACACAGATATTTAAGTTTCTATGATAGTTGGTATTAGAAAATTAAGATAGCAATCAATTTTATCAATAGGAGTGTGGCTGGTACCTTACGTTCATCTCTCTCTGTCAACTTCAAATCTAAGATTATAGGGTTTGATAAATAGGATACATAGAAAAAGCCTAAGGCCCACATAGTATAATTCCTAAATGCAGACAGTAATGAACAGTAGACTTCCAGTTGTTTGGCTAACATTTGATCACCTCACATCATATTTTATAAATTTATTCTTCATTACATTACTGGGAAACTTAAGAGTTGCGGGTTCTTAAGGGCAGTATAAAAAATTTAGCTCTCCAAGGGCACCTGGGTGCTCAATTCTTTGGGCATCCAACTCTTGATTTCAACTCAGGTCATGATCTTAGGGTTGTGAGATTGAGCCTTATATAGGGTCTGCACCAGGCATGGATCCTGCTTAAGACTCTCTCACTCTCCTCTGTCCCTACCCTTCTCTCTTTCCGAAAAAAAAAAAAAAAAAAAATAGCTCACCAGCTAGAATGGGTTTTTTTGTTTGTTTGTTTGTTTGTTTATTTGCTTTGTCCACATCATGAGAAGTGTGTAACTTCACAGGCTTTCAAAAACTGAAAAGACACTGAAATGTGTCTTGACAGAAAGCTGATGAGAAGTTAGGTTATTTAAAGAAAGCTATGCATACATGTTAATTTTAACCCAAGAAGAACACAAGTTAATTTTTTAAAATATTTTATTTGGGGGTGCCTGAGTAGCTCAGTCAGTTAAGCAACTGCCTTTTGCTCGGGTCATGATCCCCTGCTTTGCAGGGAGTCTGCTTCTCTCCCTCTCCCTCTGCTCCCCACCTCGGTCATGTTGTCTCTCAAATAAATAAATAAATAAATAAAAATAAATAAATAAATAAAATCTTTTTTAAAAATTTAAAAAATAAAAGATTTTATTTATTTATTTGAGAGAGAGAGATCACAAGCATGAATGGGCAGGAGGGGCAGAGAGAGGGAGAAGCAGGCTCCCCACTGAGCAGGGGATCATGACCTGAGCCTAAGGCAATCACTTAACTGACTGAGCCACCCAGATGCCCCAATTTGATTGTTTTTGATAGCGTTATTTACTTTTTGTCTCTTCCATACTCAATCATGCAAAAATGATAGTTTATGTTGAGGGTGGATCTATATTATCAATAGGCTGAATATTCATTCTGGAGGTAAGTCTACTGTTAATGGTCAGCTCCAGGAGTTAAGTCAGCCACATGAATTACTGATTCTGTGGTTTCAATATTCTATGAATTATGATAGCGTATAGATTCATGTTAATGACAAAGAATTAGAACTGCTTCAGCTTTTGGAAGATTGAGTCCTACTACTAGATATGTAGGAAACAGTAAAAATAAGGAAAAACATATTTTTTTTGAAGACTTTATTTGAGAGAGAGCAGGAGAGCACAAGTAGCAGGAGCCACAGAGAGAGGGGAGAAGCAGGCTCCCCACAGAGTAGGGAGCCTGATGAGGGGCTTGATGTGGGATCATGACCTGACCAACTAAGCCACTGAGGCACCTCAGAAAAACACATCTGATACAGAAAGATATAGGAGCTTGGTTAATAATTTTGCTCTTTTTAGAGATCTGACCTTGAAAGAACCAATTTCTGATTTTCAGAGAAGAGCAAGCTGTGAAATCATTCATATTCTTTTGTATTCTGGTTTTAATTTCCTATGCTTTAGGATAAGTCAAAATTCCCTGTTGTCCAGAACCCACTTAATAAAAACTACGAAGTTTACTGTGAATTTCAGACATGACCTGAGTGAGCAACTTTATGAAAATAATATGCATGTGTAATTACACTGTCAGTTCTGTTATATGAGAAGAATGATCAACTTTGCATATTAATGAGGCACAGTTTCCTACTTTCCTCCTCTGAGTATCAGTGCTATTTTCAGGACCATATAATGTGACAAATAAAAAGAGAGGAAAACAAACAGCACCAGTGTGATATAATAAAGAATGAAATGGGAGTGAAGTACAGGAAGGCACACTGAGACCATAGAGTTAGTGTGCATAAACTGAAAAAGCCAAAGAAGTCTAGAAAAGTAGCAGAAGTAGTAGTAGTAGTAGTAGAATAAATTCCCTAGATGTGTACAAAGACCAGCTATTTTCTCTTGGACCCTTTCTGTCTAGTCTCTGCAGATAGCTCACTTTGTGTTATTCTCTACAGTCATACTTCACTTCAGAAAAGAGAGCTTTCATCACTGTGATCATTATTAGTATTCTTAATAGGGTAATAATTTGTTTTAATTTTCACCCTTACAATGCAATTCATGATTTAGTAAATATATGATACTTTTAAAAACTGATACTTATTAACAGATCTAAAGAAGTAGAAAATTGAATGGAGAGTTGTTAGAATCTTTAATAATTAGGGTAGCTATATAAAACTATATGAAATTGCTTATTCTTAAATATTAAAACAAAGAAAATAAACACAAATCAATGTGTTTCAGTTTATTTGCTGAGATACTTGTTGGATAATTGAAAAATACTCAGGTAACTGTTATATTACATTCCCTCACCTTAGATATGGAAGATTGAATAATGGCTGATATATTAACTAGTACCAATTTTCTAATTCCAGATGTGTAGTTGGATAAAGTCATTTTTCTCTAGATGGGTGGGGCTTTATATAGGGGACATAGATTCAGAGTTCAGCGCTGCCTGCAGCTTTTCATGACACCTAGAGAGGAAGATCACTAGTCAGAGAGGAAAGTAATTTCTCATCCCTGCACACAGATTTTAGTACAAACAAATGGTGTAGAGGAGGTAAATGGAATGACCATGGGGTCTTAAGAAAACCGAGTTTTCCTGGGGTTCAAGGAAGGCAATCTTAGTAGATTCCAGTGGGTACACTCCAGTGTTACAGTCTTGACCTGTCTCCAGTAGCCTCAAGCTGGCCCAGAATGAAGCCTTTAGATTCTTTCTGTTGGGCCCAACAGAATGTGGCCTCTATTTTTCAGAGTATATAGATCAAAGGCACCAATTATCCACTTCCATCAAGATGGCAGGTGGCCTAAGTCTCCCTCCCATCATCTCCCCCAAACAAAAACAATCTGCTGGTCCTTTTAGGAAAGTTAACTATTAACCTATCACACACTTACACACAGAGTACTGCCATCCAAATTAAAACTGCTATATTATGATCAAACTCTATTAGTTAATTTTAGATTAGAGGCCCATAGGCTTTATCTCCTTCAGGAACAAAAGAACCTTTACGAAATGGTATTTGCTTAAGAATCCCTTAAAGCTCAGCAAATGAGGATGGCCTCAGGGACCTCTTATCAAGACAGATATCTTATGGTAATAACATAGTTGGAATTAAAATTTGGAAGAAAAATTGGCTAAAAAAGTCAATTTCCAATTAAAAAGTCACCTTGTAGGTACCAGAAGGGTTGTTTTTCTCAGAGCATGTCAACCACTTTCGGATTTTGTGATTTTGATGAAGGCCAGTCTTGCCTGCTTTTCTATCACTTTGAGGGTAACAACAAGCTATGCACAGATGTATTCCTGGTACCCTTCAGGTCACGTTAAGAGTAGATGCCAGCAGTGGCCATCTTACCAGTTCATTTAAAGGAATGACATCTCCTACTTTAGAGGCACAGTCTAGTATGCATACTTCAGTAAAATTCTGTAAAAACATATTCAAAAATAAGTGCTCTTTCCTTATCCATCCACTCTTCTGGAAGGAAATTTTGGCAAGTGATGACTAGTGGTGATTATGTGTTTAATCCTTCCCTGTAGCATAAGACTTTGTGATAAAAAGAAGTCCCTCAAATGGTTAATTCTTTTCAAGAGCAGGTTAATTCAAAATGTTTTCCAACAAAGCACAGAGGAATGGCATGGAGTTGGTAGGTGGATCGGCTATGGTGTCAGACTATAGGATGTGCATCCCAACTCTACCACATAGTGTGATAGGTAACTCTGGGCAAGTTATTGAACCCACCTTTACTCAGTTTCTTCAACTATAATATGTGGTAATCATAGGGTTCCTGCAAGGGAGAACTAAATGAGTTAATTCATATAGAGTGCTGAGAAAACTGCCTGGTACCCAGTTAGTTCCTAGCAAATATTAACTATGATAATACTAATAGGTACATTTGAAATCTATGGGGCCATTGATTTTTGAAATTAAGAATATTTCAGATTTTAGATGTTGTCTATACATTATGTAATACCCATTTTAGGGTCTGAGACAGAAACTCTTTTTTTTTAATTAATTTATTTATTTGAAAGAGAAACCATGTGTGCACATGCATGTGAGTGGGGGGAGGGCCAGAGGGAGAGAATCTTCAAGCAGAACCCATGAGATCTTGACCTGAGCCAAACCAAGAGTTTGACATTTAATGGACTGAGCCACCCAATGACCCCTAAGGCAGAAACTCTTAATCAAACACTTTGATATTTCTGCAGTCAAATCTAGAAAATACACTATATGGGATGACTAAAAATTATAAAGAACCTTAGTTAGTTCAGGTAAGCTTTTGCTGCCAAACAAATTACTGACAAAACAAAACAAAAATCCTTTTTTTTGTTAGAGATTTTTCAATTTTTAAATTTGTATAAGGAATTGCAAACCTCCATTATATTTTCTTATGTCCCTAAGGCCAACTGGACTCTACAATAGGATGGCAAGAATCCTTGAAATGATGGTGCAGATCCATTCTCTGTGGCTGTCAAAGTATTGCTGACCCAGGCCTTCCTATAGAGCAGGCCGGCTTTATCTGAGTGTCCTATTAGGACTGAACAGACATCACACATGAAATCAAATGATTCCTTACTAAAATCGCTCTTCTTAATTTTCAGAAAACATGTTTTCATAATTTGGTCTTGCTTCACTGCAGAAATTTTTTCTGTAAAAGACATTCAGGGCTGCCTCCAGCTAGATGTCTTGTCCACAGAAGTATCTACCTTTGGATCATCCTATTTTCTTTCAGAAAGCTCCAGGGCGCTACTGATGTCCAGAGGCAGGAGCTTTACCTCAAAGGTTCCGATGATCCCACGTTTCTCTGTTTGCTATCAGTAGGCAAAAGTGATGCCTGTGTGGATGAGTTTTCATTGAAAAGTTGATTTGAAGTTATAGATAAGAAAATACCAAACCATCTACCTAATTATGTATGTCCAGAAATCATAATTCATTTTGTATGTTTCCTCCATTCTGTATTTTCACTACATGATGGTGCTACAAATTTATGGCATTGCTTTTTATTTTTATTTTTTGTTTACTTTTATTTACCTCCTGGCATTTGGGGGGGTATGAAATTTAAGATAAGATGAAGATAGGCCTTTTTATATAACTTAACTGTCCCTGAGAAAAGTTAATTTGCTAAAACATGAGGTTGAGTGATGCTAAGAATGGATATCTTTTCTTAAGGACAAAATCCATGTCTTTCATGCCATCTGATTCATGGTCCAAAGGACTGTTAGGATGAATTTCTTTCTTATCAATGAAAAGCTGGAGTGCCTACAAGTCCTATGTCTGCAAAATTGAATTTGCATTATTTTCATTTACCTTGTTTCTTTATAGATTTTGAAATTCTTTTGGGGTATACTGATAATGGGAAAACTCAAAATATAGTTCATACAATTTATCTCGTGTTTTTTAGCTTCCTTACAGTATAACACTATCAGTGAATTAATTTTGTAGAATTTTGTTTGACATTTAGAAAAATGATGTCTAAATGAATGCCTTCCCACCCAGTAATTCCATTATAGTCTCCAAGGTCACCACTCATTAATTGCTTTTCTAATTGCTTTATGAGAAATTGCTATTTGATAGGTTTTTCTCCTTTTTCTTTCTAAAGTCATTGATAGTTGCTAATTTGCTTACTAGATAATTTAGGATAAGTTATATAATTTATTTGAGCATTTGCAAATAATTTCAACATGGTAAATTCTGAATTGCCCTTGTGATTCAATGTTCTCTGTTGTTCTATTTTTGACATTCATTAATTCAACCATTTATTCCACAAACAAGTTCTGAATGTCTATGATGAGCAAGGCATTAATCCAAATACTGTGGAATTTATTAAGGGGTTGTTGTCCTAAAGGAGCTTATATTCTACTAGGGAAAAAAAGAAAAAAAAAAAAAGAATTCAAGGTTGAAGTGATAAAAGCAGAGAAGTGGGAAAAGTCCTATGGGAATTCAGAAGGATGGAGAGGACTTATTGCTGAGCATTTAAAAATGATTTAATGGAGGAAATTGCTTTAAGTAGTATATTAAAGGATAAATAAAATTCCTTTTTTATTAAAAAATGATTTAAATATTACCTTTTTTGTTGATCAAGTGAAGAATAGCTAGGTAGATAATGGTACACTTCTAAAATTAGGTTGATATTAGAAATATTAAACAACCAGTACAATGTGTACACTGACAATTCAGAATAGATATGTGACTTTTCGGAATGGGCAGATGGCAGCCTATGTACTATACTGGTACACACCGGCTGAATATGAATGTTAACTATAAAATAGAAATAAAATATAAATATAAAAAAACTATAAATAATGGCACAAAACTACATTTCTTTACGTGGAACATTTTTAAAAAGCAAGTTAAACAGCAACATGTATAATATCTATTTGTTATAAAATTAAATACATGTAAAGAATTGTCTGAAAAGATGTTCAGCATAAGTTGAATAGAATTTCAAAGGAGTTTTACCTATTTCTTTGTATTTTTCTATTTTCTTTAAATTACTTATAATGACTATGAGTCAGTTTTCCAAAAGAAATCAAGTAATTTAAAAATTATGTCAAAAGTCATTGTGAACAATGTTTTAACTGTTAGTTGTAAATTAATGAAGGACATGACAATTGTAAGGAAATTATAGCTATGCTTGTGTATTCATGAAAATGATGCAATTTGGCAGGAGCAGAAAGTAGATGAGAAAAAGATGGATGAAATAAAGTTGGAAAATTGTTAGAAAATCCTGGAAAACCTTAAAAAATACACATTTGACCTTATGTGATCGGCAAATGCAAATGGGGGCAATTGAAGTTTTTTCAGCTGATGAGTGATTACTAAAAATACCCTCAGATAGAAATTGTTTTAGACATTATCCTTAGAAGAGATCTTCGATGACCAAGACTGGAATTAGGGGGAATTTTTAGGAGGTTAATTCAGTAATCTGCAAGAGAGACAGAGAGGACATGGAATTTGACAGTGGCAGTAGAGAAAGGTAGATAACAATTTTTTTTTTTTTTTGTAGGGAAAATAAATGGAACTTACACATTGTCAGGGTAAAGAAAGCAAAGGAGAGGGAGGAGCCACTGACTACTATTAGTGGTGTTAGCCTAAATAAACCAGTTATAATAGACTTACAGGTTTATAAGAAAAATTCAGAGAAATCAGAGAATATTAGATTTATAAGGGACCATTTATCTTTTTCCTCTCATTGTATGTAGAAAAATGAGAGGGAGGATAGATGACTCATCAAGTTTTACAATTAAATATTGAGTTAAAATACATTGTGCTTGAAATATGATAGAATATTCCATTGAGACATCTGATAAACCTATTAGAAATAGAGTCAAGAGCTCTGTCAAGCCCCATCTTATCCTTTAGTCAAAATTAATAATTCTTCTGTGGTCCCATAGAATTATACATACTTCTAGTATAGTATTTACTAAATTGTATTTCATTTTTTCATATTATTTGTCTCTACTGATACCTTAGGAAGGAAAGGACCATACCTTATTCATTTAAAAAATATGCAATGCTTAGTCCAGTGCTGGTACTATAGGCACTCAAAATTGTTTAAATGAATAAATAAGGAAGGTGGCAAGGAACATACAGATTTAAGAGTCTTCCTAGAAGTTGTAATAAATCTACAGGAGTGAAAGTCCTCAAGGGAGACTATATAACTACCAAAGAGCTTCCCCCCATTGATGTCATTCACCTACATAGGTATAGGTGTAAGTATAAAAATACATTACCTCTTTGCTGTAGGCTTCCAAATATATATTTAAAGCTCTAATCACTGTCCCACATTACAGATAAGCCAATATCCTGAACCATTTCCTTAAAATCAAGGATTCTAACATTGAATGAATCATGGCTCTCTCCATTTGGTCTGTTTCTCCTCTTTAAGTCTTATTTTGATTAATTGTGTAACTATCTAGTGTATCAGAACTCTAGGAGTTGAGATTATCTCATGTGCGAAATCTGATTGTTGTTCTATTAAATTTACTTCCTGAGCATCTCACATATGTATGCCCTGCTCTGCCCCCTGTTTTCTGCCACTGCTTCTCATGATAACACTTCTCATAATTGTTCAACTGGGGACATTGCAATAACCTACCAACTTGTCTTCCTTGGCTCTATTTTTACTGTGTCCTCAAGCCCCCACCATTAGAGAACAGAATTACCTTCATATAACACAAATATAATTTTATTTATTTCTTTAAAAATGCTGCAGTGGCTCTCAATTGCTCAGGTTAGAAGTCACATGAGTGGGTGTGACAGGGTGCCTGCTGTGTTTTGGACTACCTCTAATTTCATTGCTATCCTTTACTCACTGCTCCAGCCATACTGACCTAATCACAGCTCTTCAAACACTACATGTCATTCTGTGCCTTGTTAATTAGCTCTTTGGAATGCCCCTTTTTTTCTACTTTGAGGAATTCATGTTCATCTTTTAGGAACAAACTCAATTACCACCTCATTTGAATAGCATTCTCTGACTTCTGATAGAATTGACTACTCCTTCTGTTGTGCCCAGAATATATCTTATGCCATGCATAGTTTCTATTACACATTATTGCATTTACATGCCTATAAGACAGGGATTTACACTAAGAATTCTAAGAGAGTAGAGACTGTCTTTGCCATCTTCTAGTTCAGCACCAGATGTAGTACCTGGCAGATAGTAAACACCAAATAAATATAAATAAACCTCTGCATAGAAGGACACTGATGACTAAGAAAAGATTATTCTTTCTTTTTAAGTTAGATTCTTATTTGTGGTCTTACTATAACACTTTCAGGAGACATAAGAATAAGGATAGATTTCAGAAATTCAAGGAATTAGAGATGAAGAATTAGATTCAATGAATGTGGTTAAAAAAAATGTATGGAATCTCAACGGTGTATCAGAGACCCAAGAGATCTTGTATGGGAAGAGACCTAAAGAAGAGTATGGGCTATTGAAAAGGAATCGATGCAAACAAAAGATTTTAGTTTTAAGAGTATGGTTCTTTATGAAGAAGAGAGGATCTATATGAGGTCCTCTATGAAGAAGAGGGGATGAAGGTGAATAGGGAGAGGACTTTGTCTTATGCATCTTTTTATATTCAATGTTTTTCACATAGGATTATTCAATATGTTTAGATTATTCAATATGTTTACATAGAACTTTAGGAAAGGAGTAAGGGTAGATATGAGGAAAAGAAGAAAGGATGGAAAAGATGTAGAGAAAAGATGTTGAAAGTGGATGAGTTGAGTAATATTTAAGACAAAATAAACAATTAGGTCTGGCTTATCTCAAACTTTTCCATTTAATTGTCAACATAGGTCTTTCCTCATTCTTGTCTTCTATCACACTTACTATCCATAACCACATTGGGAAGCTAACTTGAGGCCAGGGTGTAGAAGGTTTTAATGCCATGGTAAGCACTTCAACTTTGGTCCTTTATGCAAAAGGAAGCTTTTCTATGCCTAGTGTGCTTTTGGAAGTGGTGTTTAGTGTGATTAAGTTTACCTGCCTAGCAGAGGTGAAAAAGTCTCCAAAAAGAGCAATTATGAGGCTAATACAAGTATCCAAGCAGAAATAACAATGTAGGGATTAATTTATCAGTGAGAACAAAAAGGAACATCGATGTGAAGTGTATCAGAGAAAACTTGGCAGAAATTGCAGATCAGTTGGTTTGGGGGTTAGAGAAGAGGTTGAGACAAGTCTGGGAGAAGGAGAGAATGGCATTTTTTGTACCTTGTTATACTCTCTTTGGAACAACTTTTATTCTACTCTTAAAGGTATGCTTGTGCTTTTGAAAGGATTTTTAGTCTGTTCAGAGAAGGCCAGCCTATTTGAAGATTTTAAGGGTCTTTAAAAATAGCTGAAATGCCTTGGAAGGCTATCACACCATGCATGTTGACAATGGTGTTAGACCATTTGTGTTGATAGGGCAATGAGAGACAATGAGAATTGTGCTCTCTTTTGACTATGAGTTCCTGGCTACAAGAGTTCAGTGATTTTACTACATGACAGCTGTTGAACCACTTATTTTCATTATGAAGGAAATTAAACATCTGCCCTCATAGTTAATCACAGTCCACAACTATCCAGTTGTTGCTGCTACTGGAACTTATTTATCATAGTTTTATAGCATTTCTACACTTATTTTACATTTGTCCTTTCCTAGTTATGAAGTTCTGATTTTTAATATCATAGATTTTCTTTTCTTTCATACCTTCTTGGTTCATTGCCATTAAGAAAAAAGTTTTTACGGATTCAATAAGCAATCCTTACTCAGCTATTAGAAATGACAAATACCCACCATTTGCTTCAACGTGGATGGAACTGGAGGGTATTATGCTGAGTGAAGTAAGTCAGTCGGAGAAGGACAAACATTATATGTTCTCATTCATTTGGGGAATATAATAATAGTGAAAGGGAAAATAAGGGAAGGGAGAAGAAATGTGTGGGAAAATATCAGAAAGGGAGACAGAACGTAAAGACTGAAAATAAAAACACTTTTCTAGGTTATCTAAAAAAACTGATGATGGTAAGCTAATCAGAAGCAAAAGCTGTTATATAATTCAAGTTTTAGCTTTCTAAATAAAATATAATTTACACAATTTTGCAGTATTTCAGGTCTTAGGAAAATAATCTGAGTTGAGAGATCCTCACAACTTTGTGTCTCCTGTTATTAATGACTGACATAAACTTTGTTTGATATTGGTTGATTAGACAGTGTTATGGAAGGGCACTACTGAATGCTTTTAGTTTCTGCTAAAAGTCTCAGCCAGTTTGTGGTGTTCACACATTTGAGAAAGGAATTATTGTTTTAAGATATGTTGTATCTGGATATACTATTTTGTTTTCTTACCCCCCAAATATTAAATCTACACGCTAATACTATAGTGAGTGTTTTTGAAGGCAGCCCAAATTATGTGAATCATGTGTGAAAGGTATCTGTATTTTATGCTGGTCTTACTTTTATGTAAGATGAACTCAGTGCAATTGGGGGAAATTTAAAAATTTGTTTTTAAATATTTATTCATGAAACACACACACAGAGAAAGGAAGATACATAGGCAGAGGGAAAAGCAGGCTCTAGGTAGGGAGCCAGATGTGGGACTTGATCCTGAGACGGCGGATCATGTCCTGAGCCAGGGGCAGGTGCTCAACTGCTGAGCCACCCAGGCGTCCCTGGGGGGAAATTTTTGTAAACATTATCACAGATAGATGACTTTATGTATAAAGATCTACTTAATAGTTTTAGTTATTATAAAGGCTATTTTCGATAATGTTTGAGGAACATAGTCTTTCTTTGTTTATAATTCCTTTAAAGAATATTATCCTACAAAACCATAAAAATGGTAACTTATATCTTTGAGCTACTAAATAATTATCCTAATAGCACTGAAAACAAAATGAAACTTGCCAATTAAAACTTCAAAATCCTAGTGTTTTTCTCTGAGAAAGAATAAAAGATTGCCATCATAGTGATTTTTCTCAAGGCTTTTTTTTTTTTCCCTTATTCTAAACCAGCAGATTTATAAGCCATGTACTTGAACAGCAAAACCATTTGCCATTTGGTAGAATTGGCTGACATTTCATTTTTTCTGGGCAGATTGTGGATTAGTTTGACATTATTTTGCTGGGTTCTGAGCTACATCATTAACATATTGCTTATGACTAAAAGCAAAGTAGTTTCATTTTGTGACATAATACTCCACATTTTCTACAAGTAGTAAAAAGTATGATTTCTCTGAAAATAACTAGGTATTGCTCCAGTCTTATAAAAAAAAAAAACAGAGTTCTATTAATGTAACGAAATGTATCACTAAAATGGTATGTCAGAGGGGAATGAAAACTCCCATAAAGGCATGATGTGTTTACTGTTGATATCTCTAAATCTTGGCTAGGAATGAGAAACATTCATGAAATATTGGGCTTAAACTGAGATCACATCAGTATGGTAGCAATATCGCACTTGTCAACTAACGGAATGTAACTGCCTGGTTGTACCACATGAAAATGAAAATTCACTTCTTGATCTAAGTTATAATTCTTTTCCAGTCCATGTCCGATAACTTTTTGTTTTTAATGTAAAGAAAATAAGAGTCAGGCAACTCTACCACAAGATGGCTTTGTTTGGAAAATCAAGGGAATAACAAACTACTGATCATTTTTTAATTGAAGTGGTGATTAAATCATTACCAGTGCTGTTATTTGAGTTCATAACATATTTGCTCACATCCCATCTTTCCTTCATTGAGTTAGCTCTAGTCTATAAAATAAATGAGGCCACATTGTGCACTTGTTGGCTCCTCTTCTATTTAAAAAGCAACTGTAATATTATCCTTGGAGATGATATGGATGAGCTATGTTGAACAATTCACTTGCTGTGATTTTTCCCTTTTCTTTCATAATGCTGACATATTTCATGAAGACAGAACATCTTGTTGCTACAAAATCCTGCTTTTACTGACAGTAAGCACCTAAATGAAGTATTGTGCAAATGTTTTGGTCACAACACATTTTGGGGTTAAGCAAAGCATCAAGCCAATTAGCAAGCGATGCTTCTAAAATAAAGTGTATAGACTGCTAGCAGATTCTAATGCATTATCTTTGTCTAGTTGCATTAATGGATTTAATTTTTCCTAGTCTCATGATAGAAAAATCTTTAGGGACAAACCATAATTTTATGGTCATCTAAGATAATTATTGTACTAATTAACTATTATTAATTCCATTTCCCATTTGTTTCATTGACATTTTGAAAAGATAAAGGATATTGTTTTTCTGAACTTGTTTTTAAACTCTCCACTCTTTTTGGTACTGAAAGGTGTTCAGGAATGATGCGCATTGCTCCAACATACTCTATTCATGTTGTACATTGGAGATGACCTGGTTTTTGCAATAACTTAGATAGAACGCTATCAAGCCAGGAAAAAAAAATGCATTCTGTTTTTAAGAATGATCATAGGCATATCAGGTACATCTTTTCATTCTAGCATGTCCATCTTCTTCTAATTCACCCTTTAGGTTAGGTTTTATTCAAAGACAATATGAACATTCAGTTTTTTCCAGGTACAGAATCCAGCAGGGTGGGAGTGGGGATGAGCATCACTCAAACAAGTAAGAAAAGGACTTAGAAAAGACATTTACAGGAATTACATCCCTTTGATTCTAATTATCTCCATATTATTATTTTGATTTTGATTTATGTTATGCTTTTAGATATAACATGACTTTACTCTGGATCCAGAATTGCCTTTTATATTTTTGGATAGAAATTTATCAACCAGTTTGGGTTATAATCAGATTATTATTATTATCAATATCAAAATTTTCCTTAGTGAAAATTTGTTCATACACATTTCAGACTCTTCCAATGGGTAATAACTTTTAGTTAAAAGACCAGATTTATCCTAGTTTAGCCAATACCACATTATTACAATCTAAATAAGCTTAATATTGTCAATTTTTATCTTCATAATAAGTAGCAAAAAGATAAAAATTCTAACTACATGGCTTTTGAAATGAGTGATATGCTGTTGATCTGTTGTAGAAGTGGATCAAAATACGTTGAGACATTCTAGCTCCTTTAGGTCCCTGAACTTATATTTAATATATTATTCATAGAACTTGAAATGATATTTTAGTAGCAGTTAAAGTACTTCTGAAACCAATCCACTTATTCCCAGGGAACACTTTTGGCTCTCTGTTCGATTCCTTGTTATTTATAATTCATATTAAATATGAAACATTCTTTTCAATAAAGACTAAAAAGGAATTTAAAATATATTTTATTTTCATTTTGTTGACAAATCAAGAGATAATCTTATTTTGTTTAATGAATATTGGTTCCAGCCAGAGTAAGCCTATTGCTCTTTCCTCCAAAGCCAGTTGATAAAAACTAATTAGCATTTTAATCAATTGTTTTATGTTACAAAATGAGAGTGGCAGTTGTTTTGTTTTGATTGGTTTTGGTTTGTTTTTGTTTTTAAGCAAATCAGGGAGACAATATTTCAGGGAGTGACAGAGGCTTCTAGAAAGCAATGACTTTTTAGTGATTTCTTTATCTGTGTTCTAGTATTTGTGTCCAGATGGGCCTCTGTGCCACAGAGAGAAGGTGATCATCTTGGCAAGGTGGAATGGCTTGAGAGGCTTTCAATTTGTCCTGTAAACTTAGAAAAACTATTAATTTGCTGCTTAATTAAAGAAACATGCATGGAGTCATTAGATGACCTCCACAAATAATCAATGTCATAGTTGGAGAGGGAACAAAAGACTCCTCTTTTCAAGCACATTGTTTTACATATGCCCCTGCCATTGAACAAAAACAATTCAGTAATGCTAGAGGGAATATCTTAGTGTGAGCAGTCATCTCTTAGCACATGCCTGTCACACTAAGATTTTCCTAAAACCAACTACATAGCATTATTTGCTTAAAGAAGACTGAAATATAATGGAGATGAAATATTCAAGATTAGACTAACTGTAATGGAAACTGCAGTAAAGGGAGCTACTTATTACCATAGAAACAAGAAGTGTGCCCCAGAACTGTTAAAACTAGTAAAAATTTTACTAAAGTTGCAGGATACAAAATTAATATACAAATGTCTGTTGCATTTCTATACACTAATAACAAATTATCAGAGAAATCGAGAAAACAATTCCATTTGCAATTGTAGCAAAAAGAATAAAATACCTAAGAATAAATTTAAGCAAGAGGGTGAAAGACCCATACACTAAAAACTTGAAGATATTGAGGAAAGAAATTGATGATACAAGTAAGTTGAAAGATATATTGTGCTCATGGATTATAAAAATTAATATTGTTAAGATGTCCACACTACTCAAAGTGATCTACAGATTCAATGCAATCTCTATCAAAATTCCAATGACACTTTTCATAGAGCTAGAACAAAGAATTTTGGAATTTGTGTGGACCACCAAAGACCCTGAATAGTCATAAGCAATCTTGAGAGAAAATAATATAGCTGGAGATCTCTTGCTACCTGATTTCAAACTATACTATGAGGCTATAGTAATCAAAACAGTATAGTATTGACAAAAACAGACACATTAAAAAAAAAAAAACAGACACATTGATCAATGCAACAGAATAGAAAGCCTAGGAATAATCCCATTCATATATCATCAGTTAAGTTGCAACAAAGGAGGAAAGAATATACAATGGGGAAAGGACAGTCATTTCTATGAATGGTGTTGGGAAAACTGGGCAGCTACATTTAAAAAAATGAAACTGGACCGTTACCATATACCACAGGCACAAAAGAAACTCAAAATAGATTAAAGACTTGAATGTAAGATCTGAAACCATAAAACTCCTAGAAGAAAGCATAAATAGTATACTACTTGACATCGATCTTAGTGATGTTTTTTTGGATCTGATTCCAAAGGCAAGGGAAACAAAAGCAAAAATAGACTACATAAAAAGCTCCTGCACGGTGAAGGAAACCATCGACAAAACAAAAAGGAAACCTACTAAATTAAGATATTTGCAAATCACATATCTGATAAGGACTTAATATCCAAATACAACTCAATAATAACAAAAATCCCACAGATAATCCAATTAAAAATGGGCACAGGATCTAAATAGACATATTTTTCCAAAGAAGGCATAGAAATGGCCAACAGACACATGAAAAGATAACCAACATCACTAATTATCAGGGAATTGCAAATCAAAATCACAATAAAATACCTTACATATGTCAGAATGACTATTAAAGACAAGAAATAAATGACTAAAAAACAAGAAATAACAAATGTTGGACAGGATGTGGAAAATAGGGAACAACCCTTGTGCACTTTTGATGAGAACATGAATTGTGTAGTCACTATGGAAAACAGTATGGAGATTTCCTCAAAAAAAATAAATAAAAAATAGAGCTACCATATGATCTAGCAATTCTATTACTAGGCTTCTATCTGAAGAAAATGAAAACACTAATTTGAAAAGGTATACATAGCAGGATATTAATTGCAACATTAATTATAATAGCTAAAATATGCAAGTAATTCAAGTGTCCATCAATGGATGAATGCATCAGGAAGATGTATATGTATGCAGTGGAATATATATGCAGTGAAATACTACTCAGCCATAAAAAAGGAAATCTTACCATTTGCAACCATATTGATGGACCTTGAAGATATTATGCTAAGTGAAGTAACTCAGATGGAGAATAACAAATACCATATTATTGCATATATATGTAATATATATATAAATCTAAAAAAACAAACTAGCAAGACAACAAACAAAACAAAGCCCAGACTCTGATACAGAGAGCAGATGGGTGATTGCCAGAGGGGAAGGAGGTTGAGGTTGAGTAAAAGGGATTAAGACATACAAACTTTCATTTATAGAATAGTAGGTCATGGGGAGATAATGTACAGCCTGGGGTTTATAGTTAACAGTCTATTTAACTTTCTAAGATGACAGATGGTAACCCGATTTGTTGTGGTAGCCATGTCACAGTGTATACAAATGTTGTACACCTGAAACTAATAAAATATTATATGTCAATTATATTCAATTTTTAAAAGATGTATGCACATCAACAACATTTGAAATCAGTATGACTCTTGATAACAACACATTATAACCCATTATCTTTTGTTTACAGAATAATTTTGGTTTATATGCTTTCACTATAAAGTATACCAGTGGGAAGTATTTGTGGGACCAGTACTATCTCAAGATGCTATGATGTTCAATGGGATTATTCAGAATATATTCTATACTAAGAGTATAGAATGAATTAATCTAGGATTAGTAATAACAACTAGACTCCCAGGCATACAAATGGATTGTAGAGTAAAAAAAATCACACTGATTCTGTGTTTTTATTGTGGCATTGTCTATCTGACAATGCTAGAGAGTGTTATCTCCCCAACCTAATTCTTCATATAATTAAAATTGCCATTTTAAGTATTAGTGATTTTTTTAAAGTTTTTATCACCCACAATAGAAAATTTTATTTTATGTAGTATATTCTTAACTTTTTTATATATAATACATTAAGAAAATTTTAAATTTTCCTTGACAGTCTAGGCTTATAATTAGGACTATCAATTATAGTATTTTGCTGTGATCATACATATCCTCAGTAACTTTTGTTTATTTAGCCCTGCTTCTATTCACCCCAGATGAACAGCAACATAATATGG
Source organism: Canis lupus familiaris (assembly GCF_011100685.1). Taxonomy (NCBI): domain Eukaryota; kingdom Metazoa; phylum Chordata; class Mammalia; order Carnivora; family Canidae; genus Canis; species Canis lupus. The sequence continues at coordinate 59,762,880 of NC_049233.1, forward strand.
TTTGTCAGGGATCCCTGGGTGGCTCAGTGGTTTAGCACCTGCATTCGGCCCAGGACATGATCCTCGAGTGCCTGGATCGAGTCCCAGGATCAAGTCCCACATCGGCTCCCTACATGGAGCCTGCTTCTCCCTCTGCCTATATCTCTGCCTTTTTCTCAGTGTCTCTCACGAATAAATATATACAATCTTAAAAAATAATAATATAGTTTGTCCTGCCTACCAGCTATAATTTCACTGGTGTTAGTGCTTCTTCTTCATATTATTCATTCAATTATGATTTTTTATCTATGTGCGTAGGTTAAAAATGTCTATAGAACAAGAACAAACAGGATGAGTAAACATATGAGACTTTTCGTATGATTAAAATGAGGTATCTTTGTGAATGTTTTATGAAATTCATTTCTGCTGCCCAGAGATGTGTTTTATCAACATGTAATTCTGGCCAAATTTCATGTGATTGCAATGTTGGATGGATAACTTAATGATAACTGGAATTATTATTATATTTAGAAATTATTAGATAAAAGTACTGCACAAATGAAAAATCTATCATGTAGGGGAAAAAAAGATTTTCAAGGTTCATCTAGCAAATCAATTAAATAATATTGAATCAATCAACAAATAATCATTACTTAGAGTCAGAGATTGAACTGTCACTTCATACTATTGGTTAGATAATGATTAACACAGACTCTTGAAATAAAAAATTAGCAATTCTGAAGGGTAATTTACTTCTGATACAGAGAGTAAATCTAACGTTTCTGGTTTTATTTACATTTTTATGAAGATTGAGGGTCACTTGGGTTACTCAATCAGTTAAGACTCTGGCTCTTGCTTTCAGCTCAGGTTATGATCTCAGGTTCCCAGGATGGAGCCCTGCATCTGGCTCTGTGCTCAGCAAGGAGTCAGTGTAAGGATTCTCTCTCTCTTTCTCTTTCTCTCCTTCTGCCCCTTCCCCAACTCATGTTCACGTGCTCTCTCTCTGTCTCTCAAATAAATAAATAAATCTTAAAAAAAAAAAAAGATCATAACATACCAGGTTGTATGTAACAACCATGCATAGCAAAGACACACAAATATTTGCTGAAATAGGCTCTAAAGAAAATATATCTCTAATGGGCACGTATAATAAATATAAATTTCTGTAAACTTAACTCCAAATTCCAGGACACTAGTCAAGCTATCATGGAAATGGTGGAAAGGAAATTATCTGATTATTTGCAGGCTTTTCTTTTAAAATCTTTAGGTGATTAAAACCAAAAATTAAAATTTTGAAATGACTAATTTATTATCTCAGGTTAATTACTATATGTTTTAAAGTTATTTTTGGGATGTCTGTAACAGAGTCATCTGCTTAGAAGGGGTAGTAGTAAGTAACAATCTCCATTTCTTTGTGTGGGTTTTTAATGAAAATGCCCTTGCTTTCTTTGCTAATATGACATCTCTCGATTACATTTATTTTTTTGTCTCATACATTATATTTTAGATGAGTAAGTCATAAAGAAACCCAATTTTCAATGGCCAGAGTCATGTCTGCACAAGAAAAATATTTTTTACTTGTAGGTTTTCTTATACCTTAAACAACCAGTAATTCTGTCTTACAGTTCTGATTTTTCAAAAGGTGACAGGAACTTTATTTAAAGAAAAGAAGTTAATTTCCATGACTCAGTTTCTTTAAGGTAAAATGATGGGATTTTAGCTACGTGATCCCTAAAGTTTTTGCCAACTCTAAGATTCATCGAATCATATTAAAGATTGGAGGATGAGTGTGTGTCCATTGATATTTGGCCTTTGGATCTGATCTACCTGCCAGGAAATAATTATTTTCTTGGCAGCTTGTCATGAAAGGTCAGAGCTTCTTGGCATTCTTTTCACCTGATCTTTTAATATTCACTCAAGCATGGCTGTTTTTCTGTGGTCAAATTTGTGGCCTGTGAAGACGTACATTCTTTTGCGATTCCATATTCTATTATTTTGATTCTATTCTGACAATTTATATTGAAACATAGAAGAAGCCTGGTTGATGGTGCAAGTGTCAATTTAAGTTTAGACCTTTGTGGGAAATGGCAAAGAATCTAATGTTCATTGAAAAGTTATGATGAAAATTTAAGAGGGACAAACTTTAGCTAAATGTCAGGTTTTTCTAACAACTAGAATCAGCCCAAAAGGAAACTAAATGCCTTGTGCAGTGTGAGTTTCCTATCAATGGGTGTATTCAAAGAGCAGTTGTATAGTTATACCATGGAGATTTTTAAAACCAGTGACTGGTTGACCTTGTCTCAAGGTTTATTCTCATTTTAAGTTTCCATGAGTGCCAAATAAAATATAATTATATTGATTTTGGAAATTTGCTTGAGTAAGGATTCCATGAAGAATTAGACTCAGAACATCTGTCTTTCTCGGCTAATGCATAGGAAGGAAGTCCTGATATTTTACAGTGATATATTAGAGCCATTAAACCTGGATTTCAACCGCAATCTGATTAGTATATGCAAGAAAAAGAGAAAAGGAGATACTTTGGAGGATATTCATAGTTTGCAGAATTGAATGAACAATTGAAATCAAGCTTTGGACAAAGATGGGAGCCCTAAATCTCTCCAGTGGAATTTGTGGACTATGGGAGTTAATGACTCAGTTTCAACCCTTCTATCCCTGTGTGTCTGTGTTCAGTATACAAATTTCTAAGAAAACTGATGGACCTGCATCAAGTATTGATACTCCTGTGGCCAAAGCAGGGGGTGTGAAAGGAGGTTGGTAGGAGAGGAGCTCCAACGTACTGTGACCGCCAGCCCCACCAGAACCAAGGTCCAGGAAGAATATTGGTTGAGAGTAGTACTTTGAAGAAGAGCTGGATTATGAATTGCCCAAAGTAAGGTTATCAAAAGATTGGAATGGAGATGATGAGAGGTGCTGGGAGATAAAACAGTTTGTAATTTTGCATTTTATTTGTCTCCCCAGTGGTCTCTAATCTCAAAGATATATCTTGCTTGCTGTTAAATATGCAGCCTGTACAGCAGTCATTGGCACATAAGCTTTAGTATAGCAAATTTCCAATGATCAAACAAATGAGTAAATAACTAAAATAAATTTAAGTGGTATAATTTAGAAGTTTACTGGACCACCTTCAGTAGATATAAAGAATACAATTTAGCAAACTGTTGACCCAATGACTCCTCAGAAACTATTAAAATACATGCCCACCACTGGGTAGTGAAAGAGATACAAGCTTTCATCTTTTTCTTCTTTTTCCTTTCATTTACATATCCCGTCTTTCCCTTCTCCTTTGTTCCTTTCTTTCTTGATTTCTTCTAATATGTATTAATTATAGAGTTATAGGTCATAAAGACAATGTAAAATCTTTCCTTTATTTTGAAAATGTAATTATATACAATGGTTTTGAATGTTAGCTCTTCTGTTTGTATTCTCATAATAGTTGAACACAGCAGATGGACTGTAAGACTCTTTGCCAAAAAGTCTTGGATCCTAAGGTGTTTTTACTGTTTCCTGTGTTTCTAAGGAAACTGTAATAATCAAGTCTCTCATCTTTTTAAGCTTGAAGAAATCCAGTTTAAAAGTAGACCTAATCATAGTTTATAATGAGCTCTAAGAAATTTTTCATATAAATTTGAAGAAAAAAAAGAATCATAAGAGAATCCCAAATGCTGTTGAGGCTAAAATTGTTGTTGAAATCAGAAAATAGCTATCTTTAAAAATTGCATAGATATCATGTTCATGGTATCCATGTTTGAATAAATATCACCAGCTAGTCAGGGTTCTTTGCATTTTACAGGCACATAATCTATATAAATGCTTCCATATCAGTAACAAATATACCTGAAGAATAGTCACCATACCAAGAAGATTGTGTTTGATGCACAGAATCTAGAAAAAGTGGTAGCATCTTCCTTTATTTATTTTATTTTTTTAGCATCTTCCTTTAAAAGGAATTTCTTTCTGTCAGCAAATGTACATAAAAGATAGTAGCTTGTACTATTTCAAGCATTATGCATAAATTCAAAGCATTTACAAGTCAGCAATTTTTAGGCCCTACTTAGAAGTAGCTGTTTGGAAAGATCATGAGGCATTTTAGCTTTTTTACAGTTATATTATTATATAATAACTCTAAGACTATAAATGACCTCACAGCTCAAGCAGAAATTAACTAAACTATGAAACATTAATGTTTCCACATAAAATGAAAATTCAGTGATAGTAAGAATGCTACATTAGGTAATGATGGCCCATTCTACTTTTAGAATGTCACCAGTGGCTATTTGCTTTAAAGGCTGTCATGTGTTTAGATTACCACTGATTTATTCCAAACCCATTGTTATCAGGGTATGTAAGAAAAGGCAAATGTCATTGGGACGATACCTTCTGTTATGGGGAACCTCCCTATGTGTTAAGCTGCACAAGAAAAAAAAATGTCCTTTAGGGAAAGTTGGATTATCTTCTGTCTGTACATTTGGAATATATTCTTAGGAACAGGTAAACTCAAAGCCATTTAAAAAACAAGCAACAAACAAACAAAAGGACAGACCCTGAAATGATAGATTTTCTGCTCACCTGGAATAGATCAATTTTGCAAGCACATAGAAGAACATCTAATGCAGGCAAAAATCAATTGACTCCACGAGGAACACTTCTTGTTGGATTAATCTAATTTCCTTCTGTGCCAGTGTGACAGACTTAGTAGATCCATCTGAAGTCAAAGTCTCAATGTAACTTGACTTTGTGAGGCTTTTCTTCTATTCTGAACCATATCCCAGTTAACTACCTGGGAAATGTAAACCTTTCTACCAATACACAAAGGGTGGGCCATAGTTTTTTGGCCTGTGAGGATGTTTCAAATACACTCTAGCAGAATTAAAACCCAGTATGTTTCTGCATGATCTGAACAGCACCATGATAAAAAATAATAATAATAAAGAGAGAAAGAACACCTAACAGTTATTTAGCACTTACTATGTGCCAGGCATTATTCTATAGTTTTTATATGTGTTAACTCCTTTATTCCAAATGAACAGCCTTAGGTATTGCTTAAAGACATGGACTTCTGAACTTGGGTTCAAACACAGCATTATCACTTAGCTCTGTGACCTCTTGCAAGTTACTCAACCTCTCTGTGCCTAGATTTCTTCATGTATAAAACAAGGATAATAATCCTTAGCCCTTAGAGTTTTTTATGAGAAATGAGTTGTTGTTTATAAAATATTTTAAACTTGGCTGGCCCTCAGCCAATACTACAAACACTTTGTGAGATAACTAAAATGTAATGCAAACAATAAATTGTCAATTACAGGATAACACTTACTAAGGAATTGGCCAAAATATTGCTTTTAATGATGATTTTCACACAATGCCCAGTGATAGAAAATGATTGAGAAAGCAAAGTGTAATAAAGCAGAAGAAGTGCTGGGATCTCAGTGGGACACTGGTTGGGCATATATCAAGAACACAGACGTATAATTACTTAAAATAAATAGACAGTAGATTGTGTTGATGGAAGAGTGTCAAAAACAGCACTGACACTGAGTTTAGTGCTTTCACCTCTTTTCAATAATTGTAACCATTAGTTTTTCTCTTCCTTTTATCCTCTCCCTCCCCTTCTTCCTTTCTTTTATCTTTTGTTTAAAAAAAATGGAGAAAAAAGGATATTACCCAGGGAAAAAAACAATAGTGATGTTCTTATTATTGAAAAACATGCTGGAGAAATCTAAGAATTTAGAGTAATAGATTATAGAATATATTTTATTCTTTTTTTTGTTTTGTTTTTTGTTTTTTTTTTGAATATATTTTATTCTAAACAAGATTAAGGCATCATTGTCACATGTTATCATTTCAGAGAAGCAAGGTGGGCTGTGCTTTTTGCTCTGAAACTCTGTGATGGCTATGTTCTCTTATTGAACTGGGCCTTTGGGGCATCAAAAATGAAAACCAGACCCTGTTCCTATCTTGAAAGTGTGTATGACTCAGTGTGCTGTACCCTATAAGACCTGTGCCTTTGTGGTGAATCCTGTATAAATCATCACTACAGTGTTTCTCACTATTCTCTCTCCTTTCAATGATTATTTTATTTTGGATTCCATACCTGTGATATTCCTTCCTCTTTTTATGCTACCTCAACATTTTTTTCAAGTCCACTAACCTTCTTTGAGTGCCTCCTCAGTCCATGCTCTGTGCTTTCACACAATTTAATCCTCCAAATAGCTTTTTGATACAATTATCATTCCGCTCGTTTTTCAGTTGAGGAAATTGAAATTCAGAAAAGTTAACTTGCTTAAAGTCATCCAACCAGATAGTGGTGGAGCTGAAATTCTAACTCTGGTTTTCTTACTCTACAATCTGCAGATTTCTTCTGAGCCTCGTGTTGAGGTGTACTCAAGGGGTAAATATGGAAAAGTGCCTCCAAATATTGTTTGTGTTTTGTAGAATATAGACCACCCTCGATTTTCTGTTTCTTCAAGTAATGTATTCAAAGCTAAACCAACATTTATTTCTTCATCCTTGCCATTCTTTCCTCTTTTCCTTCTAAAGTTTCTCTTCTCTTTAACCTTTTAAGCACACCTTCTGATCGTTTCTTAATTTCAGGTTGTGTCCATGACTTAATACTTCTCTGGGAATACTTAGTTATGTTACTGGGGAGATGCTCACAGGAGATTGACCTTTTTTCCTGACTCTTTCAGCAATTAAGTGCTTGTCTGATCTTCTGCCTCCTGATATAGAGAAGGTTCCAGTACACCACCTCCCTAATATTTCTTTCTCACAAAACAAAGCTAAGCAGTGCTTCTTACCTTTTGTCTCCTAGAGCCCAGTAGGCTGTGTGCATATTTTCAGTTTGAGTAGCTTCATTATGTGGCTTATTTTAAGAGCAAATTTCTTGGAAGTTTACTGTTTTCTTTTTTTAAATGTTATGAATATTTTGCATTTCCCTCTGTCTTACAGAGGTTATTGTTGAAATATAAAGATAGGATATTCTTGGGACACCTGAGGAGGATCAGTTAAACTTCTGCCTTAGGCTTGGGTCAGGGTCTCAGGGTCCTGGAATCGAGTCCCACATCAGGCTTCTGGCTCAGGGGGGAGTCTCTCCCCTTACCCCCCCCCCTCGTTCTCTCTCTCTCTCTTTCTCTTTCACTTGCTCTACTCTCTCTCTCTCAAATAAATAAAATCTAAAACAACAACAACAACAACAACAAAACAGGGTACTCCTCAAATCTTCAAGGAAATATACCTCACCAGATTAGTGTACCATGTTTTTCCTGTGGATTTATTTATCCCAACACAAAGCTACATGTTCTAGGGGGTAGAAGTACCCCACTCAGAAATGCCAACCTCAAGAAGAGCTATGTTTTATCTCAGAACCTGCACAATTATATTATGGAAGCCTTTCGGAGAGCACATGACAGTGTATAATTATAAAATACATAAGTATGCCTATTTGTGTTTCATAGATACTTGGCTTGGTTTGGGAGGATATAAAAAGATAGACTATGAATTTGTTAAATAAGCCAATATAGTGCCAATATGTATACTCTTCTTTCATAAAAGCAACATTTTTCCTGGCTAAGATTTTAATTTTGAGTTAATTTGAGATACTAGAGCCATAATTATATCACTCACTTCTTAAGCAACAAACCTTTAAGAGCCTTTCTCATAGAGATTTCCTAAAGATTTATTTAGATTTTATAATTAGTTTTCCTTTTTATAGTTAGCCCTATTACATGTCTGAATTTTTCACTCCTTTACCTCTTCCTTCCTATTTCTATGAGATCAGAATTCTTGCTTCTCTGGGCTGCCATTTAATTCTCAATATGATTTTCCACAGAGATCCCTTTAGCTTTCTCATTCCCCTGCAATGGTGCCCTATCCTTCTCTCCCAAGCAGTGGAGTGGAGTACACTCTCTATCCTAATGATTTTAAATGTATAATATGTCCTTTCCATGGTTTTTCACTTTTGGATTGCAGGCTCTCAAAGGGAATGAATGATTTTTGTTCACTTATGCTACAGATAAGTGATATAAGCTGTGTTGACAAATAATGAACATAAGAAAAATCTTTTCTGAGTTAAGCAACTTTATTGTTAAAATGGGAATAAAACATACAGAAATTCCCTCAAAAATTATTTCAGAAATCTGCTTACTTTAAAACATTGCAGAACAATCACCTCTAAGGATTAATCTGATGCCCTTGGAAATGTTTGAAATTTTATGTTAGCATTTTGTTAAATAATTTTCCACATTTCTAACAATTTGTCTGAGTTTTTCTATTAAGTGTTAAGGCTCTTGAAAGATCTTCTCCTTCATATACAGAGGGACATTGTAGTAGAGCAGTTAAGAGCAAACATCAGAGACAAATTGAAGGTATTAAATCCTGGTTTCACCACCTATCAGCTATGAGACCTTGAGAAAATTATTTAATCTTTCTGTGCCCTAGTTTCAGATCAGAGGATAATAACAATTCTTGTACACAGGATTGTTGTGTGGGTTACATTTGTGATACACATTAAAGAATATAGAACAGTGCCTGACATATTGCAAGTGTGCATATTAGTTAATATTGTGCTATGATACTATTTTATTATCTCCTGAGTTAAACTACTAATAATGCCCTAAAACTCTAGTGTCCCTTTCATGCCCTGTGGCTTTTCTATTTTCCTATAACTGTCATCTATTTTTGCTTCTCTAGCTCATGTCTCATTATGAAATAGATGTCTGCCATCTGTAGTATTGTATTTCCTGTTTTCCCCTGCAACATGTGAAATCAGTGAAAGCAGCTAAATATTCTAACTATCCTCTCTGAATTGCATTTATTAGTCTGCTGCATGGTGTTATGTGCATTGCCAATTAGTAATTTCTTTCATCAGCATCAGCATCATCACCATCATTGATTATGATGATGATCTCGTTATATCTAACATTTACTGAGTACTTAGGACCTAAGGAACTAGTCCAAGTGCTTTACATTTATTGAATAATTTAATCTTAAAAAAATCACAAAAAGTATGTAATAGTGTCCTCACTTACAGATTTGGAAATATGGAAGGAGTGTAGTTACTCTTCTTGTTTCTGTCTTACCTTTGCACTGACTCTGAGAGCCATTATAGCTGAAACATTCCCTTATAGATGATCCACTGTCTCTTCCCTACTGAAGATGACACAAGACCATTAAATGGATGATGCTATGTTCATCATTTCCCGCATGACAACTTTGAAGATTATTTTAGGAGATTAAGTCTCCAATACTTGAACACAGGGATTAGTCTGATTGGATTTGGCAGATACTAAGCATGTACAACATAAATTGTGACATAGAATGAGAATGAGTTGCTGTGTGGGTTTGTGACTTATGCCTCTTGGAACGATAAAATGGAGGAGGTCTAACAATAATAAATTGGAAAAAAAAAAAAGTCTTCTACTATTGCTCTGTGGTAGATGGGGCCAGCCTAGTGGGGTGGGAGGAGAAGGCTTGGCACTTCACAGAGACAGATGCTTGAATGGATTTTGCAGGTGGTTTTATGCTCATTCATGGTGGGCTCATTGGCAGATCTTTCCCTTGGCTCTTTTAGCTCAATCTCCGCTTGAGATGACGCTGTGTATCTCTGCTGGTGATATACATACAATGACCTTGCCAATATTTGACCAGTTCACATTAGGATATATTTTTATTTTCATCTGATTTCAGTGCGGCAGGTGTTTTTCTTTTAATTTAAATTTTCAGAAAGCCATGTTATGGATAAAATTTCCTTGATTGCTATTATGATTCTGCCATTAAAATGCAGGTTAAGAATAGGTTAAGAATATCTGCTCTTGTTGACTTATTTTAAAAATCTCATACGCAATATCTTAGGCTGAAATAATGAGAGCCGACACTTGCTGTGTAGTCAGAGTGTCAGTGTTTCAGCAGCTTTACCTAGATTGTAGCTTTTATCTCCAAAATGATCCAATGAGAAGGGAACTATAATTATCCCCATCTTATCCATGAGGAAAACAAAATATGGAGGGGTTAAACCTGAGACTGCTCAGGAGGTAGCTGAGTAGGACACTATACCCAGGCTTCTGTTTCTGAAACCCATGTTCTTAACCTGACACCACCCCCTTTTGGACAGCTATCCTTAGGCAGGGGGCTTCATTGCACAGACTTTTCGTGTAGCTGTCGATCACAAAATGAGCTAAAAGCTCTTTCACAGAGACATACAAAATTATAACTTGAAGTTGTTTTTCTGTGTTTTCTGCTTTTTACCAGCTTGAGAATAGGAGACCTAAGTTTTTATTTTAATTAGTAACATTGAAATACATTAAATAGAATCTGTGGCAGCAGCTGTGTATTCTCACTTTGACTTGAAAACTACATTCATTGATATCTTTTTAGTCTTTGGAAAGAAATCTATTGTCCATTATAGCTGCTACTGCTCTGAACCCTTTAGATAATTGTCCATGCAAGAGTCTGTTCTCTCTTCTTTGGGAAAATAACAATGGCATACTGTACTTCACAGGTGCAAAAACGAAATGATTTGCTCCATCATTTAGTTTGCTTAATTTACAGCTTTTTATGTTTAATTATGTCTATTGTTCATAGATTGGATATTGAGGATCCAACAAAGATGATATTTTGAATCAGTTTTGTAATGTCATTGAGTAGGTCTTATACTGCAGGATACTTAAATCTTTTCTCCAATTGCGACAGTTTGGATATCCTCAGGGGTTCTGAGCTGTCTTCAATTATGCCAGCTGTCTGAATGTGGAATGTAAAACTACTATTACAGTGGGGAATTAAATATTATTTGGCCCGATTTTACCTTTCTAGTCAAAAGTGAATAGCATGTGCCTGCATATGCAGTGAAAGTAGACAGATGTAGCACGTGCAAATATGCTGTGGGTACAATTTCCCTTTCAAAGCATTTATGATTTGGAGAGAACACCCATCTGCCACTAATAAGTTGAGTAACCTTGGGTACATTCCTTTACCTTTCTGGGTTTCTCTTTCCCTAACTGTAAAATAAAAAGGTTATTATAAATCTTTTGGAAGCCATTTGGGATAGAATCATGAATGTTTTGTGACCTTGAGAATTTTATTATTCTTACCTCTGTGCTGCTTCGGCGCCAACAACCTGAAGAAGCCTCAGGTCAGCACCCACTTATGGCACACCTCTTGATTCTACAGTTGCCCTGAGAATGGACATCTATAGACAAGTCACTGTGATCTCAAACCTCCTCCTACCTTGTTACCCTTAGAGAAGCATGATTCCTGAAAGCTTGTCCAGAAAAAATTCAGAATGAAATCTATAAGATGGGATTTTTTTTTAAGATTTTATTTTTACTTATAAGAGAGAGAGAGAGAGAGAAGAGAATGCACACAGACAGGAGCAGAGGGACAAGCAGACTCTCCACTGAGTGTGGAACCCCATGCCACATGGGACTCGATCCCAGGACCCTGAGATCATGACCTGAGCCAAAGTTAGGTGCTTAGCCAACTGAGCCACCCAGGTGCCTCTGGGATTTTTCTTTTTGAGGCTGGGGCACAATAAGCTTCCAGCCAACTCTACAAGGTGTTTTTCTTATTTGGAATTGTTTCATACAGCATTTATAAGAAGGTGGCTAGGTGCTATTCCTGGCTGTGAAGCATTGAGAGGTGAAGGTCACTTTTTTGAGCCCATAAAGACTGTTCATCTTTGAATTCCATCTTAGGTTATATATAATTTTTGTTTATTTATTTGACAGAGAAGGAGCACAAGCAGGGGGAGTGGCAGGCAGAGGGAGAGGGAGAAGCAGGCTCTGCGGGGAGCCCGATGGGGGCTGGATCCCAGAACCCTGGGATCATGACCTAAACTGAAGGCAGATGCTTAACTGACTGAGCCACCCAGGTGTCCTATGCATAATTTATTCTATTATTCATTTTTATCACTATCTATAGGCACGGAGATCTAGGGAATAGGGTTAAAGAAAAAACAAATAGAGTAAGAAGACACTGTGGGATTTTTTTTTAAAGATTTTATTTATTTAGAGAGAAGAAAAGAGAGAGGGCATGAGCAGGGTGAGGAGCAAAAGGAGAAGCAGGCTCTGTGCTGAGCAGGGAGCCCAATGTGGGGCTTGAGGTGGACTTCAATCCCAGGACTCTGGGACCATGACCCAAGCCAAAGGTAGATGCTTAACCAACTGAGCCACCCATTGCCCCCTGTGGGACATTTATGCTCAGAAGTCTATATCTATTTTCAGTTAGTTACTGGATATGTCTGTATCTGGAAATAGCTGAATCCCAATTATATTCATTCATTCATTGAAAAACAAGAATTTTTGGTGCACCTAGCATATGTCAGACATTTTTCTAGACCTTAGGAACACAGATGTGAATAAGACAGATAAAACCTTTGATATTGTAAGTTTTTATATGCCAAGAAGAGTCATCTCTGAGATAGGAACTTTCACCCAAGTATCATCTTTATACCCACTTATGTAATTCTCCCCTTCAGTGGTTGGAATTTTCTCTTGTCACCACAGCCAGATAGTACGAGGAACCAGTGAAGTATTAGTATAATAGACTTTGTGATTGTGTACTATGATTATATCATGGCCTCTCACTTTCTCATCTGTGGCAAGGACTATGAGATGGGAAGATTGGCATAAAGCTTCAGCATCAAGTACAGTGATGACCTAAGGTTACCAGTTAATCATAAATAAGAAACGTTGGGTAGGGCAGCCCGGGTGGCTCAGCGATTTAGCCCTGCCTTCAGCCTAGGGCCTGATCCTGGAGACCTGGGATCGAGTCCCCTGTTGGGCTCCCTGCATTGAGACTGCTTCTCCCTCTGCCTGTGTCTCTGCCTCTCTCTCTCTCTCTCTGTATCTCATGAATAAATAAAATCTTTTTTTAAAAAATGGGGTGGGGGGGAATGTTGGGTAAATTTGAATTTGGTCTATCATCAGATTTGGTCATGGTGGGGAGTGATTACAAGAAAGGGAAGCGTGTGTGGTTTTCTTGTAGTGCCATTTCTGGGGGGGTAGGAGAGAAGGACTATCCATCTACTGATATTTTAGGAAAGACAAGACCTTGGAAGTGGGAGTAAATTTATAGGCATAATGTGCAATTCACATATTCCTGTCACTTGGCAGTTGAGGAAATTTGAACTGAAAGATTTCAAATGAATTATCAGAATTATACAGGAAAGTTACTCAGAAATTTTTGGTGCTGAAAGGTTGAGGTGGTGACTTTAACATTCTCTACTTTCTGGTTTTAAGAGGGTGGTCCTGAGTTTCTATCCAGAGGATCTCTATTCCTTGCTTTTTTTTTTTTTTTCCTGAAAATACATTATGTCTCATACTACACAGCCTCCTATTTATGCTTTAGCTGGATTTTTTTTAGTAAAACTTATGAATTCTCTCCCATCCCTACATTATCTCCTCATTTTCAGGGAGGCCATCAATAAAAAAGTTAGAGAGGATAATCATTAGAAGTTCTTGAAGAGTGGTCCCTACCCATCCAAAATTTGGCCCTTCTCCTTTTTGGCATTATATATGGGTAGGAAATCTCAGTGTGTTAATTAGCTTCCCTAGCCTTTGGGATAGTTCACTGCACACAATGTGGCTCTAATCATGATGCTCTGCCCAGCACAGATGTGTCTAACCTGCTGTCTGTACACCTGAGAATTGGAAAGGTAATGTGCTCAGCATTCTATTATAAACTTATTTCTCTAGGCACATTGAAAGCCACTAATGAAAAAGCCTCTCTTGCCACCTGAGGCTTCCTTTTACTCTTCTATTCGTGTTCAGAGATGATCAATAGGAAATACTCTCCAAACACTCTGAAGTTGAAACTATTGGACTCTGATAAGTTTGGGCAGTTCTGCACAACAGCATGCTCTTTAACTCCCACTTGTAATCATATTGGAAATGTACGTGATCGAATTACTCATCCTTCAATTCTGTCCCTGTGAATATTTCATCCTCACTCATCACTCACTCACCAATCCAGGCCAGTTCACTGTCAGGCACTGAGAGGGAAATATAAAATGTCTCCCAGGAGCCTATATTTTTGGAAAGGAGACAGAAAAAAACATTTGGCATAAAATATCATGAACACCATTATAGAATTATACACAGAGTACCAAAAGCATTATGTAAGATAACAATAGGCATTCAAAGTGATTGTCCTTTGTCATTCAGAAGTAATAAAATGTTTTCAAGATTCTAGATGAAAAGATTGGAATTTATCAAATTAATCATAAAAAGAGTGAATTTAAAATGTGTTAATTAAAGGGATATGTTTTAGTTCTGGAAACTGCCATTATTTAAAATATTTTATTTTCTAGAATTTCTGATTAGTAAAGACTTTTTTTTTTTGTACCTTGCTATAACCTCAGCATTTACAGCAGTTCCTAGTACAAGCTAACTAAATACCTAATGAATAAGTAAATTATCCTTAAATGAAAAAAATATCTCCATCAGAATTTTATTACAGATTCATACCAGAAATGACCACAGGGAGATTAAAGCCAAGGGCTTACCTGTGCAGAGAATTAATAAGACCAAAGTCAAAGTTTCCTCCCTTGTATGAGCAAGTTGAATTGTGTCAGGGAAGGCAGCAGGGAAAGATATTTGGGGACTCAGCTGAAACAACCAGGTTCTGCAGGCCATAGATAAAATTTTAGAGAATTGGGAGGAGCCCCAGTAGTCAAAGTAATAGGAATATGGACTAAAATAGAAAAGCGCCAGAATATGCCTTAAACCTTTATGAGGAGACATCTTAAGTCCCAGTGCTCAGTCCATGCTTTCCTGACTATCCAACCTTCCAGGAAAACTGCCTACTGACAGGTATAGCTGTCTCGGTGGACTGGTATCGTTTGGGCCACTTTCCTGTCCATACCTGGTAAGATCTGGATAGGCTCCTGATCCCATGGGCAGCTAACCCATTCTTCCATGCCTGAGCTGGTATCAGCACTTGAGGTGTGTCTAACTATGTAAGCAGGGGCTAAAACCACTGGTGGGGAATGGAATTAGGAAAGTTGTGGGTAAGGTTATGAGGGAGTAGAAGTCAGAATGAAAAGAGCAGAGTTATACAGGATGAAAGGAGACCCCAAATGAAAGAGACACCAGTCAGCCCCAGAGAGATAAGAGAGACAGGTTGCCAAGTCACCTGAAGACTTTTTATTCCCTGTACCCATGTCCTTAGAATTCACCGCCCCATGATCCTGGGACGCTTAGACACCCACACACAAGATTTGTCCTTTGCAATCCATCCACAGGCTGATTAAAATATTCACAAGTGCTGATTTGTTGCTGTTGGAATATTAGGTGCAATTAATCAAGAGAATTGTGTGGGTCAGAATGTTTCCATCATTATATTTGGAAGAAAATTTAAATCTCTTCTAACTGCTCCCATATCTACCCCTGTTTGGGTTAGGTGACCTTCCAGAGCTATGCATCACACTCTGTATATATCACTATCACAGCAATCAATATAGCTTTGAACTGTGCTCTTAATGGGACTCATATATTCTCCACTAGAGGGTGGGCTCCTGGGAGTAAGGTTGTGACTTACTTATTTTTCCGATTTTAGTGCCCATCATAAGTGCCACAAAAATGCCCATCACTGAGTATGTTTTTGACCTATGTCTGCTAAAAAAAAAAAAAAATCTTTACCTGTATGTAGAAAAGATAAACTGTGTTGTTAAATACACTAATTTAAATTTTGAATCTTGGGCACCTGGGTGGCTCAGTGGTTGAGCATCTGCCTTTGGGCTTGGGCTGTGATCCCTGCTGAGTAGGGAGCCTGCTTCTCCCTCTGTCTCTCTCTTTGTGTCTCTCATGAAGAAATAAATAAAATCCTCCAAAAAATTTAAAGAAATAATAAATTCTGAATCTTTTCCCAAATCAAACATATTTATATGTAACTACTCAAAAGT
The DNA here is from genome assembly GCF_011100685.1 of Canis lupus familiaris. Classification (NCBI taxonomy): domain Eukaryota; kingdom Metazoa; phylum Chordata; class Mammalia; order Carnivora; family Canidae; genus Canis; species Canis lupus. Next base: position 59,778,772 of record NC_049233.1, read on the forward strand.
GAATGGATAATATGTGATAGAGTTACAGTGTAACTGGCTAATCTTATAATTGGATAGAAAAAACAAGAAAAGGATATAACAGTGAATTGCAATTCAATTTAATTTCTATATCATTCCTGATCATCTTTTCATACTGATAGTTGAAATATTATTGAAATAATTCCAATACTGAATACAGAAAGTATGCTGTTTACATGCCTTTTACTGAATATTCATTAGTTTTGAGAGTTTCCTTCCACACTAGGGCTTGATATTTGGGTTTTAGTGCTTTTGTTGTGACAATGCTTTTTATGCTGGTGACTCGAAACAAAAGTCATGTTAGTCTTCAAAATAAATGAGGTTTTCACACAATGATTGGGTATTTAGAGGTGTGCTGTACTCTAGTAAAACTAGTTTCCAGTCACCTCTCTGTTGTAATTATAGGGTCCTAGGAAAGGTTAGTGGTACACAGTCCCTTATGGCAAGCAGCATGCATTTGATGGCTCTCTTGATTTTTAGAAAACAACTGGCGGTAGTTTTTGCTCTTCTTTTCAATGTCAAGTTTGACGTGTTTGCATTATGAGACATGTAGGTATTTTAGAGTAACTTCTATATCCAGAGGTATTTGGACTTCAAAATTAGTTAAGAGAAAGACACATCCATAATTGAACATTTTTATCCAAAATTTTAAGTAATTGTCTTTCTGTTGGGTACATTCTTTCACTTACAAGAAACATTTATAATATGCATTTATTTAATCCACGATTATAATATTTTGTAAAACTTTTGAATATAAATTGGTTCAGTAACTTTTACTTTTTAAATTATATTTTCATGTATGTGGAAACATTTTTAAATACTTGGTCATTTAGACTGCATTATTTGATTTAATATTTTACCTATTTCTGTTGAGGTAAGTACAAATATAAACATTGGTAATGAATGGAGAATTTTTTTTTAAAGTCTTTTATATGAGTAATAAATATCTAGCTAACCACTGGGACACTATATATTAATATAAGAAAGAAAACCAAAATAAATTAATTAGTAATGAAGGAGAAGGAGGACAATAGGAACAATATTATGGATGGAGTATTAAACACTGAAGTTTTCAGTAATTGATTACACTATTTAATGTTAGCATTTAATCAGAAGGTGCTGGAACAAGTACATTTTTATTTTTAATGATATGTATATTGCAGATGTATCTCCAAATTGCAAATGTCTATATATCTCCATAAATGCTAATCATAAGGACATGACACTTTTGAAAGTTATCCAAAGGTCTTTTTTCTATAAAACATTACAATAGTAAAAGTTTCATCTCCTCATTTAGTATTCTTACTTTAATTAGCAGATTTAGCTAATATAATAGATTTTTTAAAGTTGATTTGTGAAGAAATACTACTATCACTCTGTGATATATAGGTAATATTTTAAGATTGTTTCACAAATTTAACAGCTCTTCCTTCATATGCATTTGCTGTTTTTTTTTTTAATTCAAGTATAGAAGAAATATGTCAGAAGGAAAATGATTGAACTATAGGAAACCATCACAATAGCTGCTATTCACTGAGAGCTTACCCTGTGCCAGGCACCTTATTAAATGGTTTATGTGCAGCAGGTTGTTTTATCTTCACAACAGACCTGTGAGATTGATGCTATTATCCCCAATGGACAAAAGAGGTAACAGGTGTGGGCAGTGTAAGCCTCTTGCCAAGATCACTTAGCTGGTAAATGGTGGATTGAGTATTTAAACAGGTCTGTTTAATGCCAAACCTCAGGCTTTTAATACTATATTTTATGATATTTTAAAATACTATATTTTAGGAACCTGCTTCATGATGATATTTTGAAGAAGAAAAACAATAAAATGAATGTGTGGTACTTTTCAGAAGATTAGAATAAGAAACTTTTAAGTATCACTAGAATTTGAAAGAAAGTTCTGTAGAATTTTGAAATTATTTTCACGTAAGCTTTAGGCTAGAAGCACTTAAATTTTTAAAATCTTTGTTCTGTATATTTAAGATTTTCTGGAGGAGATAGTTTTAAATTTTAGATTTTCTAGAGGAGATAGTTTTAAATTCTTGAAAAATTAGCTTTGGAGTTAATACAGTCTAAGATAGTAAACTTATGTATATAGTATAACATGACATGCCCTGTTAATTATTTTTCTAGATTCTCACTGACCTCAAATTCCTTGACTTAATGTTTTTAGACAATTTAAGTATCGTGAAAATTAAAGGTGATATTCCTGATTCTCAGGCAGACTAAGATCCTTAAGTATTTTCTGCTGCAAAGTCAAAGTTAAAATTCATCTAGTTTTGGTGCTAAGAACAATTAAAAATATACGTGTAAGTAATGGTTTCTAACCAGTTCATGACTTAGAGAACTCTCTAATAACTGAGGTGTTTTGTTAACCAGATACCTATTTATTATGTGTATCTGATATATTAAGGTTTATTGAGTTGCTACTTAACTATGGGACTTTAAATATCTAGCATCAGTTCAATGAAGTGGGTTTTTTCTGTTTGCTTGTTTCTTTTTGTTATATAGTCATGTGGCTTTCCTTAATTCCATACCCATTGTTTTTTTCATATTCCCATTCCTAACTCCTGTTCATGAAGATGACAACAGAATCATCACCACCTATTCACAGAAACCACCCAATAAGTAATGAAGATTCGTAATATTTCTCATCTACAACAGAAAACTTCTAGTGTGACACTTCCTTTTGCCTTCCAATCACAGAGGATGGACAGTTCCTCCTCACTTTCAAGCTGCCTGTATACCCGGCATCTCTTCTTTTCATCTTTCTCTACACCAAACCAGTACTCCTGTTATTTGGTTTCTTAAATATCTACTTCCACTCAACAGTTCCTTCTCCTTAAATTCCTTCCTTCATCATTGCTTCCCCCTCAAGTTTACTCTCTAAGCTCTTAACTGCCCTTTAGCAACAAAGTGTAGCGAAAGTGATCTACAGTTTTCCTATCTAATTACCACCCACTCCTTCCTTAATCCTTTATTATCTGGCTTCTACTCACAGCACTGCAGTAAAATCATTCTTACAAAGATCATCACTTTCCTCTAAATAGCCAAATCCAACTTCCTATGCTCTGTGCTCATTCTGCTCAACCACTTAGAAGCCTACATGTAGCCTTCCTATCCATCCAAGCCTTCCATATTTGATAAACGTTCCTTCAGTGCCCATTATGTTCAGGGCCTTGGGTTTCAAAGATGGTTAAGGCCCATGCATGCCCACCTGAAGCTCCCATTGAAATGGGAGCGACTGATGCAAAAACAGTTACCACTTAGGGGGATGACAGCTCTCATGCACCTGTTTGTCAAGTAAGACATTGTGGGGCCAAGATGGGAAAATTCCACAGAAGAAGTGGCATCTGAAAGGATTGGTGGGTAGGAATTCCAGGCAGATTAAAAAGGGCAAGGCAACATGGAGTTGAGAACCAGCACAGTATGTTTTGGAAATAGAGTGTGGTTCAAGCTTATAATGCCTGAGGATGAGATGTAAGTGAGTATAATGGGAATTGGAAACAGTTCAGGGCCAGATCACAGATTTGATATTTTTTCCCATTGCCCCTGTTCCTTCCATTTAATTCTTTTTTCCTTGGTTGACTCCCGTTTTTTTCAGGCTAACCCTCAAAAATTGCTTTCCGTGATATGGCACCATTCTGCATCCAGTCCAGGTGATGATATCTATTTCATGTCTTCAACCATTACATTGGGCACACAGAAATATTAGATATTAGAAAATATTAGTGTAAACTGAGGTCAAAATAAAGGTAGTTGAAGGTCAAAATAAAGGTAGTTGAAGTCCTCTTCCAAGAGCAAGAGTTTAGGAATCAGGGAAGCCTGGAATAGTCTTAAGAAAGAGAGTGTTAGGTAAGAATGAGAGAATTGGGCACAGTCTATGAACAAAGCAAGGATTCTGGAAGGTTTTTCCAACTTGCCACTGCTTCATATCAGAGAAATAAGTTTGCTTATTTGGTGTACTGTTAGAAAAGATGCTTAAGAATTATTACTTTAGTGTAGAGGTATAGTGCTCACAGCCCAATATCTGTCTCCAATGGTGCCAACAATAGATAGTTGGTGGGATAGCATAGCTCACCTACATCAGACGAGTATTGAGAGACTGGCATATATTCCTCCAATATTCTATGTTTATTTTACTTTATTAGTCCAATGTGAACTTTATCTATAACATATTTCTTTAACTTGCAGTTTATACTGTTTGTTGATGAGTTGGATTTTATAAATTAACAAATTTATGAACAAGTTAGTACTTATTTTGTTTGTAGTAAAAAATATCTTTCAGGGTTTTAGAGTCACTAAAAAAATTCCATTTGACTATAGTTATTAAGTAAGTATTTGGAGGCTTAAAATTAAAGGTCACATGTTATTGTTTCCAGTGCAAGAATAGCATTTCCATGATCTTGACAACTTGGTTTGAATATCATTTGGACACATACTGTATGTAGATAATTGGAAACTGGATATTAAGAACAAAAAAAATCTTAGGGGAAATTAAAACCCAGATAAACTTTTAAAACTGAACACTGTGATTATTGACAAATAATTTGGAAGACATTATGTAACTCTAATATAAGCCATTCAAGCATCTCTAAATTCTGTAAAATAACTAGATGACCTCTGTAGTAGTAAACTTATTTATTTTCTCAAAGGGAAAAAAAAGGTAACTCTTAAATGGAAAAAATAGACCATGAAATCTCACTATTTGTAAAAGTTTATTTTAAGTCAGGTTGTTATTGCTAACAGTCCAAAACTTAACATTTCTATTCATTTCTTATCAGTGTGCTAGCAATTTGAAGATAGGATTTTTTGTGAAAAAAAAAAAATAGAATGGTTATTTGGTTGCTGTTCAGCAATGCTTTTTAAGAGAAAGTACTGTTCTAAAGATGCAGTGTATTATTTTTTAACTAAAAATGGTAAAGATATTTGCAAAAATATCTACCATAGTTAATGTTCTGAATAATGTAGACTTGGGAACATAAATGTTAAATAATAATGTCTATACTACAGGGAATGGGAAATAAATGTAGACTTTAGTTGTATATATACCATTATCATTCATTTAAGACCTCAGTAATGGGTCAGTCATTGGGCTAGGTGATGAAAGAACTGAGACAGCAACCATGGAGTCTAGAAACATGGACCCTGATATAATTTCAATAAAGTTTAGAGTATTTCTTTTGCCAAAGAACATAAAAGCTCTAAGGAGGCTATTTGTATATTTGAGATAACTAGGCCTAGGGTGAAGGTCAAGGAAAGCTCATTTAAAAGATGCAACATCTCAGCTGGTATGTTTGTATGAATAGTTTGTGATGGAATCAAATGAATTCCATCCAAATGAAAGGACTTTAGAGGAACTCTAAATGGCTAGTGTGGCTGGAAAGTAAAGTGTTAGGAGGTGAGAATGAATATGTAAGCAAGGGGTAGACAGAGACTCTTGTGCTTTCTGCTAAATAATTAAACCCTTATTTTGAAAACTCTAGGGAGTCATTAAATGCTGAAAAAAACAAAATATCACAAATATATATCTTAGAAATTTCATGTGGGCAGCATTAAGAAGGATATAGAAAGGGCAGTAAGATGGTTTAGACAGAGCAGTTGGGAAGCCAGTAGTATACAGACAAATAATAATGAGAACATAGACTATGAGAGCAAGGATGGAAATGCAAAATAAAAGATGTATATACAAATATACAGATGGAAAGAAACATCTCCTGTACTTGCGTACTGGAAGTGAGATAAGTAGGGATGAGGGAAAATCAGAGGAATTGAACTTAGATATTTGGGGCTTATATGTGGGTCATGCTGATGCTTTATAATGCAAAAAATTAGAAGAAAATTATTTTTAACAAAAGTGAGACTTCAGTTTTAGGTTCAAGTAGCCTTCAACATTCCTGTGGCATGCCAGATAGAGATATACAGTGGACAGGTAAATATTAACAGTGTTTAAAAAAAACACAAAATTTGGGGTGCCTGAGTGGTTCAGTCCATTAGTGTGTGTTTTTGGCTTAAGTCATGATCTCAGAGTCCTGGGATGGAGCTCTGCATTACCTCCTTGATTGGTGGGGAGCCTGCTTCTCCACTCTCCCTCTGCCTGCTGCTCCTCCTGCTTGTGCTCTCTCTCTCTCTGTCAAATAAATAAACAGAAATATTAAAAAAAAAAACTCAATTGAGTAAATTTGAAGATCTTATTGTCTTTATTAAATAATTCATAAATTGGGCAGTATGCCATCTAGCAAATAGAGGGAGAGGCTTAAGGAATTGTGTAAATGGAAGGTTTTATAGGAAGGAGGGTAAGACAAGAAACTTATAAGAAAAAAAAAAAAAAGGTTTGTTCTAGACATGGCCACTTTCCTTTAGAAGGAAGCCAAAGGAGTCTTATCATGCAGATCACCTCATCTTTCTTTGGAGGATAAAGAACACCATGTGACAGACTCATTGGAATATTTTTGCCCACCAGAATATTTCTGACTGACCAGGTGAGACTACATTTCTAGGGGAGGTTGAAACTTCAATTAGATTACATATTAAGCCCTGGTTTAGTGACTTGGGGCCTTAACCTAAGCAATGCCATTTTATGTCTATCCTTTTTTTTTTTTTTTAAGGATCAGAGCATGTTAGAGTTATTTGAGCTAGAGAAAAAAGATCTGAGAATCATCCTTGTAAAGGAACAATCAATCCGATGACTTTAGATTAGTCTAAATTAGTTGCAATACGGAAAGAGGTCAAGAAATGTTCTTGAACCATACGGACTGGATTCAAATCTCAAATTCTTCAGCTACTAACTGTGTAACATTAGAAAGTCAATTTACCTTTTAATATCTAAATTTTTTCATCAGTAAAATAGATATGGTATAATAAAAACTTGTGAAAATTGAAGAGATAATATCTATACTATACTTACAAAAGTAGTATAAAATACTCAAAAAGTATTAGCTCGTTCTTAACGAGAGTGTGCAGGAGAGGAAAGCTGGGGTTGTAACCTTAAGAATATCTTCTCTTCAAAGAATGAGAAGAGAAATACTATGCCAAAAATACTGTTCTCAGAGCAAAGGCCAGACAAATGGGAAAAACCATGGAGCACAAGGAAGAAGATAATTTCAAAAATAAGAAAATTATTAAGAAGGCTAAAGGATTTGGAAAATTCAGTATTATAGGTGTATAGCATTTCTACCAGATTTGGCAACTAGAGGTCATCAGTGATTTTTTGGAAATAAAATTATTTTATTGGAAGGTGAAGACTAGAAACTAGAGTACAGTATGTTGGGGAATGGATTCAAAGGGAAAGAGTAAGGATGATTTTCAACTATTGCCTGATTCATTACTTCAACATACATTTGTTGTAAACTTATGATGTTCAGAACATTGTGTCTGGGATACAGCCATGAGGATAATCTAGTCCCTGCAGGCTGGAGCTTTTAGTCTGGCAGGAATGAAAGTCATTAAATAACTGCTTGCCCATTTAATTTCAATTATAAATTTAATGTTGAGAATGGGTACCCTGGGACCTGATCTAGTCTTAGGGGTGAGGAATGCCTACCTTGAAGAAAACTTTAAGAGCTGAGCACTAAAAGGAAGATACGAATTGGAATTAACTCTATAAAGAAACAAGGGGAGAGAATGCCAGACAGAAAAAAATAGCTTGTACGGTGGTTTTAAGAGAAGGAGCGTGGTTTATTTGAGGAACTGGAAGTAAGCCTGGGAGCTGAAACAATGAGCATGAAGAGGGAGTGGTATGAATCAGGGACAGCGTAGGTCAGATTATACAGAATATGATTGACCCAATGCCAAGAAATTGGTTTTCTATCCCAAGATCAGTGAGGTGCCAATGAAGGGTTTAAACAATAGATCATAATGCATTTTGAAATGATGATTCTGTTGCATTTTGTAGACAATATTCTAAGGAGGAAGGATAAATGTGAGGAAGCCAGTTTAGAGGCAATTAAAGTGTTCCAGGTGAGGAATGATGGTAGATTGTACTTGGGTGGTGGTGGAAGAACTGGGGAGAAGTTGAGGGATTCAGGGAACATTTTAGGACACAGAATCCATAAGGCTTGGTGATTTCCTAAGTAAGAGTAACTAGGGACAAGAGGTGTTAAGGATGACTCCCAGGTTTCTCACCAGCACAACCAGTCAAGTGTTGAAAGTGGACCAGACTTTCAGAAGAAGATGATGAATTCAGTTTCTAACAGAGTTTGAGGTGCCTCTGTGATACACAAGTTGCATAGACAGTTTGGCATACTGGTTTGGTAACCCTTCAGTTGTGAACCTATGGATGTTGATTAGATTGCCTGTGTGTAAAGGACAGATGAAGACTCTACAACTAAACCTTGAGAACCTGTGGCATTGGTTATTTTGGGGGAGATGTTGCAGTGAGTGAGGATAGAGGTATAAGGTAAATGTGATATGATAGTATTTTCCTTCATGAAAATACTATCAACAACATATGCCACCGTACAGTCAAGAAAGAGACCTAGAAACTATCCAATGACTAGCAGCATGGTAGACATTAGTGATAATAGTGAAGATGAGTTTGAAGTACAGGGAAAAAAGAAATCAGACTGGAATGTATCTGAGGGGGATTGTTAGAAGAAATTTGGCTGTGAAAGAAAGGAATGAGAAATGAAGTGGTAGTTCTAGAAGGATGAATGGTGGGTCAAGAGAGTAATTTTTTGTAAAGATATATTGTGCATGTAATGTTTTCTTTTGTTAATTATCTTCACTGTCGTTGAACGAAGTTTCACTGGAAGGGGTTAACCTTACCTTGAAGTGAATGGAGATCATTCCCATGAGCCTGGCAGCAGTGCAGAAGGCAATACCATAGCTTTGTGCCTGCTCTTATTCTAACTTCAGCTCAGTGTAGATCTGTGGAAAAGGCGAAAATCTAATGTATTCTCTCATGTTCCTTACAAGACAGCTTTCAGAAATATCCACAAACTAAAATGATTTAGATCTGCTATAAGTCTCCCAGAAAAACATTTATGGAGGCTATTATTCTGATTTTTATTTGATGCATAGTGCCTTCTTCTCTAGCATGAGAGCTCTAGCATCGTGGAGCAAACATCATACGACTTGAGTAGTTAGCAGCTGTTTGATTTGGGGCAAGTTTGTTCTCTGAGCCCATTTTCTCATCTGTCAAGTGGGAATGATCATACCCGTCTTTCAGGGTTGCTTTAGTGATGAAATGAAATAATATATGTAAAATGTCACAGCGACTGGCAGATACTAAATAAATGATATTTTTCATCTTGTTTTTAAGACAATGCTTTTTGTAGCATACCATTTAATTTCCTTTTCATTGGTTTGAATTAAAATATCTGTCTGTGGTCTCTGTGTACTTTTCTTTTTGATTCTGTGTAATGATGACTAAAACAAACAAGGAAACAAAAACTAGTAGAAACAAGAAAAGGTGAGTGAAGCTTTATGAACTGCCAGAGTTATAATGAAATAGAGGCTACATCTTCTCTTATGGCAAATTCTCCAAGAATATATTTGTTTATTTATTCATCTATTTATTTATGAGAGACACAGAGAGAGGCAGAGACATGGGCAGAAGGAGAAGCAGGCTCCATGCAGGGAGCCTGATATGGGACTCGATCCCGGGTCTCCAGGATTATACCCTGGGCTAAAGGCGGCATTAAACTGCTGGGCCACCAGGGCTGCCCAAGAATAAATTTCCTAGAGAGCAGCTCCTACCAGATCTCTGAGACTTACATCAATTTTCATCCTTGGTCCTTTCCTCTTTCCCAAACAAAACCATATCCCTAATTTTCATCTATTTATGTACAATATATATACTTTTAAACCCTATAAACTAGACAATATCAATTTAGGCATGAAGCATAGGATAGTGCACTAGTAAGCAGGGCATCTCTTATTAATTGTATTTTTTGGTTCCATTAAGTATCTTAAAATGTCAATGACAAATCATTGCTGATTTTTAAAAGCTTAAAATACACATCCTGAGAGAAGAAAATATAATTTGTTTTTGATGGACATGATAATTTTATTTATAAATGAATAGAAGAGCGTATTTCCAACAAACATTTTGATAGTTCTGTTTAGATTTGTTGAAACATTGTGGTGTTCTATATTGTAACATGTAGAGCATTAGTTTTAATAATTCAACTTCAGTTGGATGCTTTCCAATGCTTTACTTAGGTACTTACATTTTTAGAAAAAGCATTGTTTTTTTAAAACCTTTCTTCCCCACATAATTTTCTCCCATACAGTCTTTTCATTTTAAAATTAAGAAGAAAGATGAAAGATCTAAATTTCTAAAGGTAAAAAAAGATTTTCTAAATTATAAAAATATAAGGCATTAAAGAATTTTCAATAAAATTTTAAAATTAGAATTTTAAAATAATAGGATTATTCTGTATTTGTATGATAGTTAAGGTTTAGAATACCTTTTTACCTACATTATCTAAACACTCCATAAACTCTGTTAGAATGACTTGGACAGCTATTATTTTTGACTTTCTGATTTTAACACATTTTAGTTTTCCATTATTTCCTTTTATCATCAGCACAAAGCATAAGCTTTAACAATTAAAAAAAAAGTACAACCAACAATACAAAACTTGTAATGCAGGAGATGTGCTATTCAGTTTTTCTATTTTTATATGCTATTTATGAATATTTAATACAATAATAATATTTATATTACTCTAAATTACTTCATTATATGTACCCTAGCTATATCTATCTAATATTATCATTATATATATCCAAATATGTACACTTCTTGAACATATATATCCTGGATCCCTTCCAGCCTAAACACAAAGTAAGATACATTTATTATATATCCAAATTATTAAAGCTCTCCCCTCAGTGGGCTAATTAAATCCCCTTGAGTCACCCCTAAGATCTTTTTGAGAGGTTTCTTTCTAGTTTTCTGTTCATGTGTCCTCAATGTAGGTACTTCGATATCTTTCTTGTCTAGTTACAACAATGCTGCCTCCACTGTCAGTTACCCCCAGATGATTGCTTTTCTGGTATGTTTAACTCTCTCTCATTAGTGACCCCTGATGGAAGCTGCCAACTAGGCGGAGTGGGCGTGTCTTCCTTCTTGGACACTTCAAAAATTTGCATAATGCTTTCCCACTTCTTCACAACAAAACTAAAACTAAAGTCACAGCCTTTAGATAACAGAGCCTTTAAGATAACATAATAAAGAATAACTGGATATAACATCAGCTGTTACCTGGGAATGGTTTTTCTTAGGGTCCAGATGCCCCTACTTGACCTCAAATTTCTTCACGGTGCCCCTTTGTTTAGTTTCTAGCTAGCCTCCCTTGACAGGAGTCAGCTTTCCCCTTGATTTCAATAGTTCTCAAACATCTACTTGCCTTGGAGAATTGGCCAAACTGTCACCCCATTTATTACCAGCCATTGGGAAAAGATTAGATAGGCCCTTTGCCCTATCTAAATCCATCACTTTGCTTATCTGGATTGCCTTCTCCCTCTGATGGATCCTTTCAGGGGAATTTCCCAGTTCATAGCTTGTTTAGTATGTGATCTGTTATCATGGCTCGAGCACTATAATCTTGGTTCCAAATAACATTTTTCAAACTCGATTATTCAGTGTTAAGTAATACATGCATGGGAAAATAGCATTCTGATCCATGTTTTACTTTACCCCACACTTCATTCCATTCATTCTGTAGGGGAAGGAGAATATCAGGACTGTACTTTCCCTCCTGCAGTTGTTTATCTCCATTCCTAATACTCTCCTACTAATGCTTGATATTCTCTCTATAATGTTTCAGGCAGGAAGCTTCCTAGATCTAGATTTTTAAGATTTAGGAGGAATTTATCTAATATAATTTATGGAGGCTAGATTATTCCAAAAGATATATCAATTACATTACTAAACAGAACACTTTCGAGATCAGTCTGAAGTATCAACATTTGATTTACCTCACTGTATTTAGGCCTTCCCCAAAAGGACTATATATGAATATCAGAATAAAAAATAGGGCTTCTAGAGTGTTCTCTCAGACAGCAAAGGATTAGTTGGCTCTCAGTGTTTTTCTGCCAGTCTCCATCCTAGAAGGCAGAGAGTAACTCTTGCACAAACTTTTCCCAACATTTATAAAGAAAGTGTTAGTTTCAGCCTTTACCAGTCAGCACAATTTATTTCTTTTATAATTCCAAATTTTTTGGCTCTGGAGAGTTTCTAAGTGTGTGTGTGTGTGTGTGTGTGTGTACATATATATATTTTTTCCTTTGGAATATTCAATTCACTTGAGTGACAAACATGAAAATGGTGATGTAAATTTAATCACGCCACCTCTTTCTATAGTGAGCAAATCATTTAATAAAGTGTATTGAAGGCATAAAATGTAATGAAAGAAACTTCTAAAAGGAATTCCATGGCCAGGGAAAAAATGTTTATTATTTTATTTGAGGGATTATATTTAATCGATTTGTAACTATCAGAAAGCAAACACAAGTGTCTTGTCTCTTTAAAAATAAGTCAAGTTTTGTAACTATTTGTAATACATATCATAATCATCCAATATATATTTGGAAATACTAAATTTCATCTGATGGTAGAATGATTATTGGATTAAACTTTATTAAGAGCAATATTCACCTTTTGAGGGAATAATATTGCATACTATTTGGAATTGTAGTTAATACTGCAGATACTTCTCATATGTCTTTTGCAACCACTTGTTTGTTTTTACATAAGAGTATCTACCTTTGTGCTACTTTCTCCCTCACCAGGTGTATCATTTGCCTTATACATTTGAAAGAATTTTTATTTCCAAATGTTTAGAAGAGAAAAGTATGCCTTAAGATTCTTTTAATATCACATAATTTTTTATTTAAAGAAATTGGAAACTGAATTTTTAATGAAAGTCAAACTAGAAAAAACAAACAAAAACTTTACTAAGTTATCTTTCCACAATATATTGTTTCGACCAAAAAATGAAAGGATTTTAATTATCTTTGGCATAACCAAAAGATCTTTTGTTGCTTTTTTCCTCTGCTCGTATCTGCCACTTCAAAATCAGGCTATTTATCTATCAATGAAAATAAATAGCCCAAGAAAAAAAATTATTATATGTTTGTGAACATGTATATATGTCTATTATATAAAAATTTCCTTAGTAGACTTTTAAAAAACTGTAGTTTTGTGATTTATAATGTCTTGTAAATTTGAAGGGCAGAAATCATTTTACCTATGAATGTATATTTCATTGTATTTTCTGAGTGAGCATGGTGCCCTGTGCATAGTAGTAGGCACCCTATTTGTTGATAATAATAGTGGTGAGATCTGTTCAGTCTACACCTCCCTTATACCTAGATTCTTGATCATTCATATTCTATCTTATTTCAAGCTTCATTAAAGTTCATAAGTACAACTCTATCATGTCACTGCCTTTCTCTAAAGACTCTGGAGCTCTTCCTTGTTTTCTAAATTTATGTTAAATCTCAACTCTGGTGTTTTTTATTGCTTAGTTGTTTTCTATTTCCCCCCTTGTTATACACATTTTCTTCATCAACCTCATAGTCTGGGCAAATTGAATAACCTGTTTCATGATCTAATTCTCTGGAATCATTTTAAGTCCACCTCTACAGCTGCCATCTTCAGGGAGTGTCTGATTTTTTTTAAGTAGCATTCAAACCATACGACTTCAATCCCTCTGGAACTGTAAATATATTTGTTTTGTGGCATTTATCACAATTTAGAAACACAACAGGTGTTTGAGTTGGCTACCCATTTGGAATGAAAATCTTATTCAACAGAGTTGCAATTCTACCTCTTAGAATGGTACCCAGAAATATTTTGTGGAAGAGCATGGTAAGTTCTTGCCATACCGTCCACCTATTATGCACACCATTCTAAATCCATTATTAACTCACCAATTATGTATTTACTCTCTTTCTGAATTTGTGTCTACAGTTGTCACTGTTCTTTATTTTTCAAAATGATTTTTCTTAGTGGGATTCAGTTAATTGCAATGATAAGGTAATATATAAAATGAATAGAAGAAAACTAATCCAACATTTTAAAGTATGTTCTTACTTACAGATGGAGAAAACAAAGGCAAATAGTTACCTGTGAGAATCTGTATGTCTTAAAGGTTTGAACTTTAATATTCTTGTTACTGAAAATTGCAAAGGAATCTAGAGAGAACTTTTTAGAATATATATTATCTTAGCCAACCAAAAAAGGAATACTTTTGTATCTAAGTATCATTTACTTATCAAATTAATAAAACTATACCTACATGTTAATCTTTCATTTTTCAGACTATTGAATACTACTTTTAAATCTGTTTTTCATATATCTGTGTTGTATTGTGAGATATGCTGCTGCTCAACATTCTAAAGTGAGTTTAGCGGAAACAAGGGCTAATGTCAAGGTTATCTAAATCCTTTGTGGGTTTTTTGCACACTAAACATACTTACAGTCCTGACTACCATTTCTGTTAGATTTATTTAATTGCAAAAATTGTAAAGAATTTATGACTGAGAAGTGCAGATGTAATCAAATCTCACATTTTAAAAAGCTTTTAACTTTTCACTGAAAAATTGTAAGCCAGATCTTTCTCCCTTTATGGCATTGATGTAAGATATAGGAGGATGAGTCAGGGGTCAAAGATTTCTATTAGCTCTAAAGATTAGGAGTTTTACTGTTCCTTTAAGTCTGTTAGCTTTTTCTTTCCCTTCCTTGCTTCCTTCTTTTCTTCCTTCCATTCATTTTCTTAACAAACATTTACATCTCTTCACCTCTGACCCAGGAAAAGAGATAGGTCCAATGAAAATCCAGATCATCTTTTCCCTCCCTCTACTATAGATAATATATAATAATGTGAAATAGTTTCTTTGAAGGAAGACTTTCTCATGAGTATGAGAATCCAGAAGTAGTTTATTTATTTAAAAAGTAGTTTATTTACTTAAATTTTTTTTCTCTTTATAAGAGGGGAAAAGTAGCTCATCAGATTGCAGATGAACTGAATTTAATGCCTTTAAATTACTGCAAATTCCAGTGGTACCTAACTTATAGCTCCTTGAATATATGAAGCATAATGATAGTTCTATGCTGTTTAAAGGGACCATGCTCAATATAAAGCTTTTAAAAAAGCATAATTACTAAAAGTCATTCTGTAGTACAGTGTCCAGTATTATTTATACTTGTTAGTTTTTATTGCCTACAGGGCTAGGTTTAAACCAAATATGTAAATATGTGAGGCTATATTTGCTATTGGGCAACTCCTAACATTATTTTTTTGTCTCTAGGCCGTCTATCCTATATCTCACCCCTACATAGACTTTGTTTTTAACTTATTTACTAAGAAATACTGATTGCAGTAATAAATCCTGATTTGAGCCCATCCTTGTTTATCTGACTTTCTTTTCTTCATGTTCTTTGTTAAACAGTCTTCTCTAAAACATAGGCTATACCTGTTCCCCTTATTACAGAGAAATGTTAGTGTTGCATATCTTTGTATGGAGATGCTTACTAAACGTAGTTGGAGGTATAAATTATGCTACATTCTCAGAGGATTTTAGTCTTCTGAGAATCTTTAATGTGCAATGCAAATATCAACCATAAATTTTTTCTACAACTTTGTGACCACTCACTCCTTAAAGATATTAAAATTTGCCTTCAGGAAATTTTTGTTTAGGTGACTTCTTTCAATTATTTAAAATTCTTTCTAAAGATTTGTTTGTTTTCTACTCTGATACAAGCCCATTCATTCACATGTTTAAGTCTACAAAAAACAGTACAGCATAAAAATACATTATTCTATAGCAACAAAAGTCCTTATCAACTATATTCCTTATTGAAATGAAAATCAACTTACCTGGAATCCTGTGTTTCAACGGACTCTTACAGAGCTGGAGTAGGAGGTAATTACAAAGACAAGGACCCTCTGTGGAAAAGGCCTTGTATCAAAAGCCTGAACATTCACATATTTTCCTGGCTATGAGTGTTTACCCATTAAGAAGCTTCTGAAATTTGAAAGGAAAACATTTTCTGTATGAAATCCATAGCTTTGTTATTTCTGAGCCTTTTGTAATAGATATACCATGCATGAACTTTAGTCTCTCAATATAGCTCTAATTTTTCTTTAAAAAATCTACTTTTGGACATTAGTAGAAATTATTAAAGAAAAATATTGAAGTCATTTAAATTATATAAGGGAAAAATAAAACTAAGCAAAATAAAGCTCATAATGTGATGAGCTTTATTTTTTTTAAAGTTACACTCAAGTTATTATTATAAATAAAGCTTTTAAAAATATTTAAGTACATATTAAACTTTATGATTCAAATGGAATTACATTGCAATCAAAATTTATTTTATGGATACTACTTTGAAATATATACAGCAGGTAATCTTAGTAAATTAATAAAATACAAATGGTATAGAACTGAGTGGCTTAACTTTATTGCTGATTTCTTATAAATATATTTAGTTTATTTATATACACTAGTCTATATTATATTTATTATAGAAGATATATAGTGATATACAGCCACATTGATCTAATATTTATATGTATGTTTTTACTATTATCCTATATATGTTACCCAAAAGTGATAGTCCAGGGAGTTCTTTATATCTCTGTTATATATTGATATTTCTATCCAAAGAATCATCAAAAACTTATGCATTAAAACACATGCACTAATTGGTTGTGTAAAAAAACAAAAAAAAAAAAAACCAAAAACTGGTATTAGAGTAAATCAAGGATACAGCCAACTGTATCCTTGCAGAAGAAATAATGCTAGAAAGATGAGTAAATCCTAGTTAGTTAAAGGTGTAATCCCTTAAGCCTGGATAGATTTATTTTAAATACCATTGCTTGAAATCTTTTTGAATTACTTTCTTTTTTGCCTTCTTAAGTAAATACTACTTTAAGCTTGATGCAGACATGTCTTATCAAATCAGAGTAATCTTCATGAACTTTGTTTATGGTGAATCACTAAAGTTTCAGCTACAGATAGTGATACAGATGGAATATAACATGGGGATATATGTATCTGATGCCCAAAACTTGCAGAAAAAGCTTACTCATATTCATCCTCTGTCATTGAAAATAGTGTAGTGGTTCAAAGCACAGTCTTTGGAAACACATTGGCTCAAGCTTAATCCTAGACCTTCCACTTCTACCATCTGTTGTGTTTTGGGAAAGGTTATCCAACCTCTGCAAAATTTAGTTTTCTGAATGGTGAACATAGGGTAGTGATATCAACATCATAAACTAAAAATAAGGAATAAACAAAATGATCAGCGTAAGTCACTTATACTCATCCACTGGCAATGTAATACTCAACAAATTGTGATGATGTTCTACAAGCATCCTATAGTGGCAACAACGTGAAAATTAGGGAAGGACAAGTCAGGATAAATGAAGGTGGAAAATTATACTTAGGTGTTTAAAGGTCTGTTAGCCTTCTCTATATCTGGTTTTCTTATTTTATGATGCCAGACTATATATTGTTGCTTACTTCTAATAGTGATTCTCAACACTGTTACTCTATTAATATTTTATACCTATTTTTATGCTTTCTGTTCCATTCTAGATTTATTCATTTTTTTAGAAGATACTTTTTCAAAAAAGATTGATTGATTAATTTGAGAGAGAGGAAAAAAAAAGTAAGAGAGCATACACAGAGGGAGAGGGTGAGAGAAAAGCAAACTCCTCTGAGCAGGGAGCCCTCAGATGAGGAGCTGGATACTAGGACTCTGAAATCCTGTCTGAGCTGAAGGCAGACACTTAACTGACTGAGCCACCCAGGCACCTAGAAGTTGCCTTTTTAAAACAATGAAAAAGTGAGTCTTATCAGCCAATGAAGGACAGTTTAACTTTCTATTCAGCAAACAACTCACCATACTTAGTAGCACACTCTTTCTTTTTTTTCTTTTTTTTTTTTTTAGCACACTCTTTCTAGCTACTTTTTTTCCCCCTCTATGGTGCTTTTATTTTATTTATATTACTTTTTCCTCTAAAAGTTTGTACTCTTAGACGAATATCACCTCTATTCTCCCACACTCCAGACCCTGGTAAACACCATTCTAGTCTCTGTATAAGTTTTACTTTTTTAGACTCCACCTATCAATGATATCAAACAGTATTTGTCTTTGTTTGACTTAACTTCACTTAGCATAATATTCTCCAGGTCCATCCATATTTTTGTAAGTGGCAAGATTTCCTTCTTTCTTATGACTAAGAAAGGTGTGTGTGTGTGTGTGTGTGTGTGTGTGTATTTCACAACTTCTTTATTCATCCATAGAAGAATGAAGAATACTTGGTGTGTGTGTGTGTGTGTGTGTGTGTGTGTGTGTGTGTGTGTGTATTTCACAACTTCTTTATTCATCCATAGAAGAATGAAGAATACTTAGCTGGTTACCATACTTTGGTTATTGTGAATAATGCTGTGATGAACAGAAGGGTGGAGGTATCTCTTTGAGATCCTGTTTTCACTTCCTTTGGGTATATACCCAGAAGTGGGATTACTGGATGATATAGTAGCTCAATGTTTAATTTTTTGAGGAAACTTCATAAACCGTTTTTTATAGTGACTGCACCAATTTACATTTCTACCAATAGTGTACATACCAACCCTTGTTATTGCTTGTGTTTTTGATAACAGCCATTCTAACAGGTTTGAGGTGATATCTCATTGTGGTTTTGATTTGCATTTCCTTGATGGTTAGTAATGAGCAAATTTTTATGTATCTCTGGGGCATGTGTATGTCTTCTTTGAAAAAATGCAGAGGGTTGGGATAACTGGGTGATGGGCACTGAGGAGGGCACTTGATGGAATGAGCACTGGGTGTTATACTATATGTTGGCAATTCAAACTTCAATAAAAACAAATGAAAAAAAATCTATTTGATTCATCTGACCATTCTAAAATATGATATATTTTTTCTGTTGTGTTGTATGAGTTATTTACATATTTTGGATGTTAACCTTTTGTCAAATATATGATTTGCATATATTTTCTCCCATTTCATAAGTTACCTTTTCATTTTGTTGATGATTTTCTTTACTGTGCAGAAGCTTTTTAATTTGATGAGTCCCACTTGTTTATTTTTGTTATTGTTGCCTTTGCTTTTGGTGTCAAAATCAAAAATCATTAATTAGACTGATGTCAAGGAGGTTTCCTCCTTTGTTTTATTGTTTTGCATGTGGCTATTCAGTTTTCTCAGCTCCATTTTTGAAGAAGCTATCCTTTCCCCATTATGTGTTCTTAGTTCCTTCATTATAAATTATTTGACTAGACATGTATGGGTTTATTTTTATTCTGTTCCATTAATCTATGTTTCTGTTTTTATACCAATATCATACTGTTTTGGCTACTGTAACTTCATAATCAATTGTGAAATCAAGAGGTATAATGCCTCCAGCTTTGTTCTTCTCATGATTGCTTTGACTATTTAGGATCCTTTGTAGTTCAATACAAACTTTAGGACTTTTAAAAAGTTTCTGTGAAAAATCCCATTGGAATTTTGATAGGGATGCATTGAATCTATAGATCATTTTAGGTAATGTGGACATTTTATCAATATTAATTCTCCATTCCTTTCCAAACGGAATATATTTTCATTTTATTTGTGTCTTTCTCAATTTCTTTCATAAATGTCTTAATAGTTTGCAAATATATAGGTCTTTTACCTATATATTCAACATCCTTTTATGATAAAAACTCTCAATAAAGTGGGTATACAGGAGATACACCTCAACATCATAAAGGCCATATATGACAAGCCCACATCTAACATTATACTCAGTGGTGAAAAGCTGAAAGCTTTTCCTCTAAGATCATGAATAAGGCAAGAATTCTCACATTCACTACTCTTTTTCAACGGTCTTATTCCCCTCTATACTCACTTTATTGAGAGTTTTTATCATGAAAGGATGTTGAATTTTGTCAAATACTCTTTCTGCATCTATTGAGATAATTATATGATTTTTATCATTCATTTTGTTTATAAGGTGTATCACATTGATTGATTTGCAGATGTTGAACCATCTTTGCATAAATTCCACTTGACCATGGTGTATGACCCTTTTAATTTTAATTTACTGTTGAATTTGGTTTGCTTATATTTTGTTAAGGACTTTTGCATCTATGTTCATCAGGGATATTGGCCTGTAATTTTCTTTTCTGATAGTGGATTTGTCTGATTTTGGTATCAGTTTATTGCTAGCCTTATAGTTATAGTATAGTTTGGAAATTTTTTCTCTTCTGTTCTTTGGAAAAGTTTGAGAAATATTGGTATTTATTCTTCTTTATTTGGTAGAATTCAGTAGGGAAGCCTTCTTATCTTGGATTTTTCTTTGTTGGGAGGTTTTGATTACTGACTCAATCTCCTTACTAATAATTAGTCTGTCAGTATTTTCTACCTTTTTATGATTCAGTCTTGGTAGGTTGTATGTGTCTAGGAATTTATCCATTTTTCTAGGTTGTCCAATTTGTTGATATGTAATTGTTTACAATAGCTTCTTATGATCCTTTGTATGTTATCAGTTATAATATCTTCATCTGATTTTATTTTATTTTAAAGATAGTGTTTATTTATTCATGAGAGACAGAGAGAGAGAGAGAAAGAGAGAGAGAGGCAGAGACACAGGCAGAGGGAGAAGCAGGCTCCATGCAGGGAGCCCGATGTGGAACTTGATCCTGGGTCTCCAGGATCACAACCTGGGCTGAAGGCAACACTAAACTGCTGAGCCACCAGGGCTGCCCTTCATCTGATTTTATATATTCAAGTTCTCTCTCTTTTTTCCTGATTAGTGTAGCTAATGGTTTATCTCTGGTGATTTTATTTTTCTTATGTTTAATTCTGAAAGAGTATATTTCTTCCCCTGTCTCATACCAACACTCTTCCCTATTACCACAAGTATTTCTGAGTTTGAGATCATTCTAATATATAAGGATTTTCTGTAGCCAATATTTACCTTAAATTTTCATAATACAACATGGCATAAACATTTTTAATATTTTTCCTAAACTACAGCTGAATTAGTTTTATGATTAAAAAGATAGAAATATATAGAAGTAGAACATTTTGCCATCAAAATGAGACCAAGGTTACTTGTTTTATTTTTTACTTAGAGGTTAAAATCTATTATAGATATAGGTCTTCTTTACAGTCACTCAAACATAAATGGACGTAGAGATTCTCTAAATATCATTCAAAATTTACTACAAGATGTTGTCTGTCTCAAAGAAGCATCTGTATTATTTTCTAGTAAAGACACTTTATACTTGTAATTGCCCTCAGTTTCTGTCTTTAGAATAATATTAAGTTAGATAATTGGTGTGTGGTAATGGTGATGTTCTGGTAGGTCATGCTGGAAGGGTGTATGAAGACATTAAAATTCGTTCTTATCCTTTTCTGTAGAATATTTTCACATTATAGAGTTTACTCTGATGAGTTCAGGGGTGGTGGAATTTCTGTTCCGAATAGTCCAGGAGTAGATCTTCACCTTAAATAGCAAGGAAGCAGCATGTTTATGGGGACAAAGGCAGTCCAAGGGGCAGCCTGGGTGGCTCATCGGTTTAGCGCCACCTTCAGCCCAGGGCTGATCCTGGAGACCTGGGATTGAGTCCCACATTGGGCTCCCTGCATGGAGACTGGTTCTCCCTCTGCCTGTGTCTCTCTCTCTCTCTCTCTCTCTGTTTCTGTCTCTCATGAATAAATAAATAAAATCTTTAAAAAAAAGGCAGTCTAAGGAAACAAAGCTAATTGTTCAACAACACAGCCCTAGTATTCACTTTATTCAGTGATCCCTATTTTTTATTCCTTCTAGAGGATTTCTATCATCTTCACTCCTATGTGAACAAGTTGCAGACTTAGTTTCATTTATTTCTAAATCTCTGGGGCTGGCACAGTGCCTGGCACATTGTGCCATAATCTGTAATAATCTTATTGTAGATCTATTTTGCCAAATGTGACTTCTACATGTTATCTACTTGTTTTTTGAGGGCTGTTCATTTTTTATAGGCCACCTAAAATCTTTCTGTCAGATATGCTCAAGTAACATATAAACACATGTTTGCAATCAGTATTTATCAAATTTAAGTTGGAAATTAGGAAATACAAAACATTAAGGAGTGGTTTCTCCCCCCTTTTTTGGTAGAGTTTAAAAGGTGATTCTAGAGGAGATATTCTTAAATTTATAAAAATATTGTGCAATAATATTTTTTTGCAATAATATTAAATGCTAAGTAGAATCTAACCCCCACCTCGTTCCCCCCAAGAAAGTTTATGTAACTTACATGCAGTTTCCAACATGGTGTCTACTTCTTGGTAATGAACCCCAAGTTTTAGTTTATACCATGAAAGATTTTAGTCTTGATTTCACTTTTTATGGTGATCATGTACAAAAACGTATCATGGTACATTAAATGGAAGGAAATATTATTTTTGAGGATAAATTATAGGTGTTACACAAACCATTTGTTAAAAAATAAGGGGTAATAAAAAGTAACTGCAGATTTAGAAATAACGAAGATGAGTTTCAATTCCAGTTGAGACAATTGTGGTGTGAACAAGCTGTTAAAATATATTTCTGAAGAACTGGAATGTAATATAGTAACTTACTTACTTTTTTAAGGAGGAAAGAGAGATATATAAGTGAAGAGTTCCATACCCAATTTTTGGACAATAAAATTATGCCATGGTTGAAAAATGAAAAATTGGAAAGTGGTCAGTTAGCTTTAAGTGTTTCACTGAATTTTTAACATATCAATCATTACTTTGTCATTTATTTAAATTCAATTAGCCAACATTAGTTTCAGATGTAGTGTTCAATAATTTATCAGTTGTGTATAACACCCAGTGCTTATCATATCACTAATCATTTTTAAACCTTCGTCTCCATATCTTAGGACTACTTGCATCATAGATATGCAGGACTTAGGATCCCTGGGTGGCGCAGCAGTTTAGCGCCTGCCTTTGGCCCAGGGCGCGATCCTGGGGACCCGGGATCGAATCCCACATTGGGCTCCTGGTGCATGGAGCCTGCTTCTCCCTCTGCCTATGTCTCTGCCCCCTCTCTGTGTGACTATCATAAAAAAAAAAAAAAAAAAGATATGCAGGACTTTTTAAAAAGACAAAGCAAAGCAGACTGCTGGTATTATGTGTCATAACACCTCATTTACTAGATCTTTCAATGGAGAAAAATGCGAAACTGGAATACTGAGTTTAAGACTACATTTCATTTTTTTAAATCTAGGATGTACAATTTTAGATAATTGTACTAAATTAGTATCTTTTTTCAAAACTCAGCTATTAGCTAATGTCAGACCTCTAGATAGGTAATTTAAGATAGTATTTATCTTTAATAAACAACTCCTATATTCATTTTTTGAGAAATAATGCTCTTTATTATATACTGGGGAAAATTAGGTTGAAATAAACACCTCTGTAATATTATGAAAAGTTGACTTTTCAAAAGCAAATATGTTGCACCTAATATTATTTAATATTATATATTTTATTCATATTTTAGAATAATTCTACTACTTCTTGCTTGCAATATATGTCAGTTTATTTTCATTATCTTCAAAGATAAGAGATGGAATACAATGAGACTGTCCCCAAGCCTCAAACAACTAATTTCTCCTATTATATAGATGGTAACATTGCAATAGCATTGTAGTAGGTAATGTTACATTAATTCAATATTATAAGGAATATACCTTTCTTTCTTTCTTTCTTTCTTTCTTTCTTTCTTTCTTTCTTTCTTTCTTTCTTCCTTCCTTCCTTCCTTCCTTCCTTCCTTCCTTCCTTCCTTCCTTCCTTCCTTCCTTCCTTCCTTCCTTCCTTTCTTTCTTTCTTTCTTTCTTTCTTTCTTTCTTTCTTTCTTTCTTTCTTTCTTTCTTCTTTGTTGGTAGACCAGACTTTTAATTAAATACAGGAGCAAAAATTAAGACTTTTTTTTCTGATAAAATGACTCAAATAAAATTTAAGAAAGAAATAAATGTATCAACAGTATAAAGTGTAAATAATTGTATTCCAACTCCATAAGTTTTTGTGATTTCTATTTAGTAGTTTTGAGACATTTGGGGGCAACCATTTCACATCTTTTATTTTGTTGGTAATCTGAAAGAAAACATACCTGAATATGTTATTGTCCATCATTGTCTTCTTCTTTTTGCATATGGATCATTTGTGTTTAGTTCAACAATGATTTCACATGGAAAATATAAATGGCATTCTGTTGCTTAATTCCATTAATTGAATATAATTCTGAGGCTCTCTCAAGGATATGGAATTTCATTTTTGTTCTTACTGAAGCCATTAAACTAGCTTTATAAGCTTCACATAGTAAGGTAGGAGATTAATTCATGGGCTTTTGCAGCTGGTCACGTTTTGCATTATATTGTCTTAAATGAACATCTGTAGCCTCATCTGCATGTCCTCTCATTATCATTTCCATTCCATGGCCTCACCTGGGATTAAATATTTCTTTTCTGTGCGACCTATGTGAGAATTTCTACCTCCTCTACTTTCAATCTAGAGATTTTTCTAGAAAAGGTAATTAGTAAACAGTTGTCATTCGGCTGAACAGTCCGCATTTTTTAATCTAAAGTTTGTGTCTTTAATAGGACAAATTATGGTATAATAAGCGTAGGTGGTTCTTTGAGTCTATCAAATTTTCACACATGCACTGCAAGATGCTTAGCTACCACCAGTAAGGAATAAGAAAACATGTCTCTAAGCACTTGGAGTGTCAGCAGGCATTGGCAGGGGTTACCAGGGAGTCACTAATTCTAGGGAGCACTTCAACCCATGCTTCTTACTCTTAACTTTTTGAGCCTGAAGGAACTTTTGCAATCTGCAGGAGTCTTTAGTCACTATTATAATCATGGTGGTATTTATTATGTTTGCATGCAGTGATAATTGTTAAACTATCTAAAGCTGATATTTCTCTAGGAACAGTATGAATTATAAAATTTTAAAAATCATCCTTTTTTCTCCTTATATTTGCCCACAGGAAATTGGTTTTTTTGGGGAGGGAGGGTAAATATGTTCTACCGCTGTGTGTGTGTGTGTGTGTGTGTGCATAGAAAATCGATATATTTATTAAGATTTTTATCAAATATCCAGGGTTATACACATTGGGCAAATAATGTCACATTATGTAGCAGAATGAATTTTTATGTTGACTTCCAATGCTAAGTTAATCTCTTCCGCTATTTCCTAGCAGGCACAAACATATCTAGGTATCTATTTAATAAAAATCACATTGACGTATTATTTCCACATGCAAACGAGGGGACTTGCTACAAGATAAAGGATACCCAAACTTCAAATTTTTGACTACTGGCTCATCTGTCTTAAGTGTATGCTTTTTTTATCTCAGAGTTGTGTTGTCACTAGTACTAGAGAGTTATTTCAGAGGTGGAAAAAAAGCCCTTCTGATACATAAATAAAGCTACATTCTATAAATATATTATGAACGCATTGTGTTTTTGTATCTGACAATCTAATCAACTTGGTTTTGGAAGCAAATAATGAGATTTCAACTCTACTTGAGAAAGGTCTTCACAGTTGTGTTTGGGTGTTAGAAGTTAAATGTTTTAAAGGTGTCATTAGAAATTAAGTAATTGTTTAGATCTGGTTTGCTTTTTTTGACAGCTGGGTTATAGTTGGTTACATATGGGTAAAAAAAATCAACATCAGGCTAAATGTAACTTCACACCTGACACAGGAGTTCTTAAAGGAAACTAATTAATTGGCCATTTTGCACTGTAAAGAAATGACTTTAATTATATTGATGTATTTGGTTTCATAGGTCAGAAATATGTCATTTAAAAAATCTATATAAATGATACTTAATAACATAATAATAGTATTGCCTGAATGCTCTTAAATGATGTCTCTGAGCACAGAATTTTTATGAAAACAATCACCAAATCATGAATATTAATCAGAAAGTATTCAAAGTAATCCACATATTTACAAAAACTATAATTTTTCCTTTAAATAAGAAAAAAATCCACAACTGAACCTCAAAGTAGAACACATATAATAACTTGATGAGCCTGTAACTAAACCTACATGTTAAAATTTTAAACCACAAAATAAAACCAAATGTTTTATAAAAACACTTATTAAAACAGAAGCATTGGCTGTTTCATGTAAATATAAATAAATATATTCATCTTAAATCATATTGTAAATTAAAAACATAGGTCAGTGCAACTAATCAGAAGAATGTATGACTTACAAACTTATCTTCCTTAGTGTGATAAAGTAGCTAATAAGGCATTATTTAGATCTCTCATTACTTTGACTTTGTCTTAAGATAAGTCAATGTAGGGACACCTGGGTGGCTCGCGGTTGAGCGTCTGCCTTTGGCTCAGGGCGTGGTCCCGGGGACCTGGGATAGGGTCCCACAGTGGGCTTTGTGAATGGAACTTACTTCTCCCTCTGCCTGTGTCTCTGCCTTTCTCTCTGTGTGTCTTTCATGAATAAATAAATAAAATCTTAAAAAAAAAAGATAAGTCAATGTAATATCTAATCCCTTCTAGTGAAACAGCCTTGAGAGAGAAGAGCCACATGAAAGCCACCCAGACACCCCCATGAAATGGTCTGCTAATCTGATGAGTAGACAAAAAGCTCCTGTGTAGGGGTGGAGGTTGGAGAGGGAAAAGTAGAGTAGAGACACTTATAAAAGATATGAGTTTTGATCACAAACGCTTGCTGAAGCTGACACATCCATGCAATGTGGATAAATGACACCCTAAAACCCAAGCGTGCACTTCAGGTGCTCCCTAAGACTAGGGCCTGTGAGTTTTCATACAACGGGAAGCATCAATATCCCAATAGCCATTGGCTATATTTCATTTCTTTTTTTTTTTTTTTTAGATTGCTTTTATTTTTTTTTATTTATTAATTTTTATTTATTTATGATAGTCACAGAGAGAGAGAGAGAGAGGCAGA
This sequence comes from Canis lupus familiaris, assembly GCF_011100685.1. Lineage (NCBI taxonomy): Eukaryota > Metazoa > Chordata > Mammalia > Carnivora > Canidae > Canis > Canis lupus. The sequence goes on from NC_049233.1 coordinate 59,805,740, forward strand.
GACACAGGCAGAGGGAGAAGCAGGCTCCATGCACTGGGAGCCCGATGTGGGATTCGATCCCGGGTCTCCAGGATCGCGCCCTGGGCCGAAGGCAGGCGCCAAACCGCTGCGCCACCTAGGGATCCCCTATATTTCATTTCTAACAGTGTTTTTCACTAAGGCTGGGGATACACTCGTTTATTTCCTTACAACACTAAATGGTCTCCTTTTAAAATAAATATTTTATGTATTAATTTGAGAGAGAAAGTGAGCACAAGTCAGGGGTGAGGTGGTGGGTGGGCGTGTGTAGGGGAGAGGCAGGGGGAGAGGGAGAAGCAGACTTCCTGCTGAACAGCAAGCCTGACTCAGGGCTGGATCCCAGGACCCTGGGATCACAACCTGAGGCGAAGGTAAATGCTTAGCTGATTGAGCCACCCAGACACCCCCATGAAATGGTCTCCTTTTGCTCTTTTCTTGGCTTATATGAAATTGCACCTAATTTAGAAGAAACAAGCTAAAGTACTTGGGGGAACTGAAAGATGTCCTGTATGCATTACTGAAAGCATCCCAGGGACCATTCTGCAGCACCAGGTTAAATGTGAACTCTATGTATTTCTATATTGTTGACTGAAATGGGAAGATCCGAATAGTATTGGCACTGAACTAGTTCATTTTGTTTGAGTCTCTGCTCTATTACAAAACACAACAAGCCAGAAAGCAACCAGCCCGGATTAGTTTGTGTGCTGGTGCCAAAAGAGCTAATCAGAGTCCAGCATATGGGGCATTTGAACAAGGAAATGGGTGTTAAGTATCTGGTCTGTGTTTGGACTGTTTCTGAAGCATGTGGGTTTTGCTTGGTAATCTTAGAAGTAGCCGGGAGGGGATAGAACAGCTGTGGCCACTCTACCTGTAAGTGGTCTAAATTAC